>NC_142888.1:113345725-113650483 GCF_051225735.1 Oryctolagus cuniculus
TTTACTTTGATTCCTTGCTAATTATTTTTGGTAAGTCAGTTATAGGTTCTTGCCTTTTGATTACCATGAGGCTTATAAAATCTTCTTTTAGCTATAACAAGTTATTATGAAATGGTATCAACTTAACATTGATTATCAAGATAGGGAGGCAAACCAAAAACAAAGAGATAATAAAACACTCTACATTTTTGCTCCATTCCTCCCCACATTTTGAATTTTTGATGTTATATTTGATCTCTTTCAATATTGCCTCTCAACATTTTGATGTAGTGATTATACTTTTTTAGTCTTCATAGTAAAGATATAAATGGTTTACACACCATGTTTTTATTAGAGTATTCTGAATTTGTATGTATAGTTACTCTTACCAGTGAGTTTTCTACTTTATAGTTCCTTCTCGTTAGCAACTCTTACTTTCAGTTTGAAGCACTTTGTTTAGCATTCCTTCTAAGACCGGTCTGGTGGTGATAAATTCTCTCAGCTTTAATGTTTTTGGTCTGGGAATATCTTTATCTCTCCTTCGTACCTGAAGGATAACTTTGATGATATAGTGTTCCTTTTGATTGGCAATTTTTTTCCTTCAATATTGTCTCTTCTCACTCCCTCCTGGCATGTACAATTTCTGTTGAAAAGTTTGCAGTCAGATGAATTGGGGCCCCTTGATGTATTATTTGCTCCTTGTTCTGGCAATTTTGATATTTCTCCATCTTTAGCTTTAGTAAGCTTCACTATAATATGTCTTGGGGGAGACTTTTTTGGGTTGAACCTGATTGGTACCCTTAGATCGTCCTTTACCTGGATAGTTGTATATTCCTCTGGGTTTTGGAAGTTTTATGTCATTATATATATTTTTAGAGATTTTATTTATTTGAGAGGTAGAGTTCCAGACAGTGAGAGGGAGAGACAGAGAGAAAGGTCTTCCTTCCGTTAGTTCACTCCCCAATTAGGTGCAATTGCTGGAGCTGCACTGATCCGAAGCCAGGAGTTTCTTCCTGGTCTTTCACGTGGGTACAGGGGCCAAAGGACTTGGACCATCTTCTACTGCTTTCCCAGTCCATAGCAGAGAGCTGGATTGGAAGTGGAGCAGCTGGGACTAGAACTGGTGCCCATATGAGATGCTGGCGCCGCAGGCAGAGGATTAAGCTGCTGCGCTATGGCACCGGCCCCTGTCATTATATTTTTGAACATTCTTTCCACCGCTATAGCATCTTCAGGTTCCTCTTGAATCACAACGATTCGACTATTTGCTCATTTCATACTATCTCATAAGCTTTTTTTAAATCCTTTTGATTCTTTTTCCTCCTCCATCTATTTTCAAGTAGCCTATCTTTGAACTCATTGATTCTTTATTCTGTTTGATCTATTTTTCTATTGATGTTTTCTATTATGTTTTAATATATTAGTGTACTTTTCAGCTGAAGGATTTCTGCTTGCTGTTATTTAACTACTTCAACCTATCAAATCTTGTAGAATATGGAATAGGTTTTCTGGGCTATTTGATTTCATTGAGTTTCCTTGAAACAGTTATTTCAAAATTTTCATCCAAGCATTTGGAAATTTCAATTCCTAGATGGTTGGCCTCTGATACCTTATGTTAAGCTTAGGTGAGGTCACTGTTTTCAGGAAGTTCTTGACACTGTTGGTGTACGATATCATCTGGACATTGAAGAATTGGTTGTGATAATCTGGCTTCTTTTGTGATTGTCCTAGAAATTCTAATCAGTCTACTTTCTCTGAGGCTATAGATATTTTTGTTATTTTAGCACTAGAGAGCACTCTAAGTTGCAGCATACCCCAGGTCTTCTATGTGATATAGTTTTGCTGATTCAGTCTTACAATACTCCCCAAACTTAAATTTGTCCCAAATTTGCAGTTGATGTGTTGTTCAGTATGGACAAGGGAAGTGCCTAAAAAGAGATACTCTATCCCTGTAAGCCTTTTCCTGCGTGTGTAGTAACCTCAGACTCCTTGTCCTATATCCATACATGCCAAGCCACTAGATCACATCCCAAGATGACCAGGACCAATGCCGCCCGGGCGTGTGACCAAAGCTCACCCTACTATGATCTGTCTCCTGCTGAGTTGTAGTCACTGCCTTATTCCATACCTATCAGCCACTGATGATGCTGGCTGGAGTGTAAGACTGCTCAACAGGAACCATGGATCTTTGCTGGGCACTGAGGCAGGTCCAGAGGCTGCCATTTAACAGCAGCCTAGGGACAGGGACCACTAATGTAGGGTTTTATCAGCCTAATCTGAGTTCCAAAACATATCTGTGATTACTTGCTGTCTGCCCAAGGTTGTATACGGGGTGATAAAAGCAGCCCCTCAGCAGGCCCTATGTGTGTCACATTTGGGCTCCACAGTCACCAGGCCCTGTGCAATCTTGGGGGTGCACATCAGGCCTGAAAGACCGGTGGTGATACATATCAAAACAGATCTGTCTCACCAGGGTGCAGGTCTCCACCTGATAGTCGGACAAGCTCAGAGACTGATCACAGGTCTCTGCCTTGGGACAGAAACCATTAGGATCTGCCCAGCACCGAGCTTTAGCAAACCAACTCTGAGTCCCAAGACACAGTGCCATGGACCCTTGCTATCTACTCAAGGTCAGAGGAGAGTGATAAAGGCGGTCCTCTGGCCACTCATACTGCTCCAGGCTGGTCACACCTGGGCCCCTGGGTTACAGGCCCTACCGAGTCCTGGAATGTCTACCAAGACACCAGAGGCTGGCAGAGATACCCACCAAAATGAGTCCAACCCCCACGAATGCAGATCTGAGGCCACACAAGTCTAGATGCTCTGTCTGTGAGCACTAGGTTGTAGAAGCCTTTGGGATTTATCAGATGATGGATCTCAGCATAGTAGGCCTGGTTCTGGGCTCCAAGGCATGAAGCTCCCTTTCCTGGGCTGTGTGAATAGCTGGCATTTGGCTTTCTGCCAGCAGTTGGAGAAAGGCTGCTTGGCTGAGGAGGTTCCAAAGAGTCACCACACAGGTATGGGCCTGGGGGCTCTGGGAGGGGGGTGTGGGTGCTCACCTTGACTGAATTTTTTTTTTTTGCACTGGGCTTGACATTGAGATTCAGTGCACTCTCCTTCTCCCAAGAGACTGAACTTTTTTTTTTTTTTTCTGATAGGCAGAGTGGACAGTGAGAGAGAGAGAGAGAGAGAAAGGTCTTCCTGTTTTGCCGTTGGTTCACTCTCCAATGGCCGCCGTGGCCGGCGCACCACGCTGATCCGAAGCCAGGTGCTTATCCTGGTCTCCCATGGGGTGCAGGGTCCAAGCACCTGGGCCATCTTCCACTGCACTCCCGGGCCACAGCAGAGAGTTGCCTGGAAGAGGGGCAACCGGGACAGAATGTGGCGCCCGGACCAGGACTAGAACCTGATGTGCTGGCGCCGCAGGCGGAGGATTAGCCTATTGAGCCGCGGTGCCGGCCCAAATGCAATTGTTCTTATAACAAGACAAGGCACTGTGGTCTCTCACCTGGCTTTCCATAGCTGGTGTGTATAGTATAGCTGTTCACATTGGGGTCTCTGTAAGGAGGTGGTCACCAGAAATTTTGCTCAGCTACCATCTTGGGCCATCCCATAGAAACACTTTTTAAAGAGGACACCAAAAGGGCTAATCATTACAGCATACTGTAATAGTATATGTATATACATCCCACATACTTTTAGATAGTAACCAAATATTATAACACATTTGACCATAAAAAGAAGGGCATATAAAATATGACAAAAATCCATATCTTTAATAACCATGGAAGGAATAATCCCAACCCTTAGAAGACTTCTACTCTTATTAGTGAACCTGTGGTTGAACAAAATTATAAAATCAGAACTAACATTAAAAGAAAATTTAAAACTCAAACATTATACCAAGCTGCTATTTTTAATGAGTACTTGCTTCATCTAGTGAATGCATAGATGATTCAACATTTGAAAATCCATTCTTATAATTCACCATTTTAATACATAAAAAGGAAAAAATATTATTCTCATTAGATACCAAAAGTGCATTTGACAAAATTCAAAATCCATTTCTGAATTTAAAAAAAATGACAAGAAATAATATATAAGGTTGGTATACAAAAGTTGATTTTCCTAAAATATCAACAATTGGAATTTGAATTTAAAAATAATATCACTCACAATAGCACCAAAATAATGAAATATATGTATATAATCAAACAAAATATGCACAGGATCTAAATGTGGAAAACTATGTGTACAAATGAAGAGATAGTACAAGTCCACAAATTGAAAGTTTAATATTAGGATGTTAGTCCTTCTCAGAATGATCTATAGATTCAGAGCAATCTCAATCACAAAATCAACAAGTTATTTTATAACTCTTGAAAACACTGATTATAAAGTTTATGGGGAAATATGAAAGTCCCTGAATAGACAATACTGAAAAATAAGAACAAAGTGGGAGGGCTCACATTATCCAATTTCAAGACATAACATAAAGCTTCAGTAATTAAGATGGTATGGTATTGGAAGAGCAGACACACTGATTACTGGAACAGAGTAGACCCAATAGACCCAAACACATATAGGGAATTGGATTTTGACAAAGTAGCAAAAGAAATTCAATGGAGAAAGCACAGTCTTTTCAATAAATGGTGTTGGAAAAACTAGATATCTATTTTTTTAAAGATTCAATTTATTTATTTGAAAGATAGAGTTACAGAGAGAGATAGAGACAGAGAGAGAGGTCTTCCATCCACTGGTTCACTCCCCATATGGCCGTAACGGCCAGAGCTGTGCTGATCTGAAGCAAGGAGCTTCTTCCGGGTCTCCCACGTGGGTGCAGGGGCCCAAGCACTTGGGCCATCTTCTACTGCTTTCTCAGGCCATAGCAGAGAGCTGGATCAGAAGAGGAGAAGCCGTGACTAGAACTGGCGTCCATATGGGATGCTGGCGCTTCAGGTGAGGGCTTTAACTCCCTGTGCCACAGCGCTGGCCCCTCCATATATTTTTTTTAAAGATCCTAGACAGAGATCTTATACCATGCACAAAACTTAACTCAAAATTTATTACAGTCTTAAATGTAAAATGAGACTATAAAACTATAAGGAAGCATAGGAGAAAATCTAGATGAACTCAAGTTTGGAAATGAGCTTTTAAAAGCATGCTCCATGAAAAAAAAAAAAAACTTGGTAAGTTGGACTTCACTAAAATTAAAAACTTCTTTGTGACAGATACCATTACAAAATGAAAATGAAAAGATAGGTACTGAAATGGGGCACTGCCGCTTGGGATGCCTGCATCCCTTTATCAGAGTGTCTGGGATCAAGTACTAACTCTGCTGATTCACGTTCCTACCAATGCACCTGGGAGGCAACGGATGATGGTCCAAGTACTTGGGTCCCTGCCACCCACATGGGAGACCCAGATGGAGTTTTCAGTTCCTGGCTTTGGCCTGGCCCAAATCTGGCTCTTGTGGCCATTTGAGGAGTGAGCTAGAGGATGGAAGATCTCTTTCTCAGTGTGTCTCTCCCTCTCTCTGTGTCACTTTGTATTTCAGATAAATAAAATCTTTTTTACAAAGTAAAAGATAGGGGGCCAGCGTTGTGGTGTAGCGAGTGAACCCAGCGCCTGCCACACTGGCATTTCATGTGGGGCTGGTTTTTGTCCAGGCTGCTCCACTTCCGATCCAGCTCTCTGCTATGGTCTGGGAAAGCAGCAGAAGATGGACCAAGCGCTTGGGCCCCTGCACCTATGTGGGAGACCCAGAAGAAGCTCCTAGCTCCTGGCTTCTGCCTGGCCCAGCTCTGGCCATTGTGATCTCTTGGGGAGTGAACCAGTGCATAAAAGATCTCTCTTTCTCCATCTCTCCCTCTCTTTGTATAACTCTGACTTTCAAATTAACAAACACATTTTACAAAAAGTAAAAGATAAACCACTGAGTAGGAGAAAATATTTGCAAAGTATACATCTGTAAGGCACTTAAATTCAAAATACACAAAGTCTTACAACTCAACAATAAGAAAACAAACAACCCACTTTGAAAATGGGTAAGAGACCTGAACAGATACTTCATCAAAAGAGAAATACAAATGGCACATAATCACATTAAAAGGGTTCAACATCACTTATCATTAGGGAATGAGAACTTAAAACAGAAAGATATCATTACACACCTATTAGAATAGCTAAAATTTAAAAACCTGACAATTTCTGGCAAGGATACAGAGTAACAGGAACTGGTAGGAATTCAAAATGGTACAACAACTTTCTTTCTTTCTTTTTTTTTTTTTAACAGGCAGAGTGGACAGTGAGAGAGAGAGACAGAGAGAAAGAGAAAGGTCTTCCTTTGCCGTTGGTTTACTCTCCAATGGCCGCCGCACCGCGCTGATCTGATGGCAGGAGCCAGGTACTTATCCTGGTCTCCCATGGGGTGCAGGGCCCAAACACTTGGGCCACCCTCCACTGCACTCCCTGGCCACAGCAGAGAGCTGGCCTGGAAGAGGGGCAACCGGGACAGAATCCGGCACCCCGACCGGGACTAGAACCCAGTGTGCCGGCGCCGCAAGGTGGAGGGTTAGCCTAGTGAGCCGCGGCGCCGGCCAGTACAACCACCTTTCAAAGACAGTTGGCAATGTCTTATAAAGTTGAACATAATCTTACCATATGATCTAGCAATTACCCAACTAATTAAAAAATTATGCCTGCACAAAATTCTGCATGTAAATGCTTGTAGCAGCTTCATAACCAGCAAAACTGAAAGCAACCAAGATGTTCTTTGATAGTTGAATGTATAAACAAACTTTGAGAACATCCATATGAAATATTATTATTCAGAAGTAAAAAGAAATGAGTTATCAAGCCACATATAGACACATGGAGGAACCCTGAATACATGTTACTATGTGAAAGAAGCCAGTCTCTAAAGGCTATATATGGTCTGAGTCCAACTATATGACATTCTGTGAAAGGCAAAACTACAGACAATAAAAGGATCAGAGGTTATCAGGGGCTCAGGGGAAGGAGATGGAGGGATGAAAAGACAAAACACTAAAGATTTTTAGGGCTATGAAACTATTCTATATGGGTAATGCAATTGTTGATACATAATATTATGGATTTGTCAAAACTCACTTCAGAGCAGAAAAAGTGAACTTTCTACAAATTCTTTAAGAATCATTTAGGAAGTCAGAGAGCTATCGAAATGGAATGCAGAATGTGACTAAACAATCTGTATTACAGATGGATGGCACAAACATAGTGACAATGGAGTGGGGGAGTGCTGACCTAAGTTCACTTTGGAAATGAGGGGAAGTCTGTAAAACTAATGGCAAATGAACAAACAGAAAAACTTACATAATCACTGCGGCCTAGTTGATAATGTTGTTCCCATGAGAGAACAGGTTAGCAATTCTGAAACCACTTTACATGGATACTGGAGTTAAACAAATCAAGTAAGTGGGTAACAGATGGTGGGAGTCAGGTTTCTCAGTTGGAGTGGCAGTTTAGAGATAAGCGAGGGGAAGGGAATAGAATGATCTATGTGGTACTGGATTAAACATTACCATGAATTTACATTTCACTCAATAAATAGATACATTTACACTTACATGATAGGAGTATGTAAAAGGGGCACGGGAGTCCACTAAAAGTTCTACCAATGACCAAAACTGGAAAAATTTTAACAACAAAATAAAGTAGTATCACATGGTAATTCAAAGCATAAAATAAATACCATGAGTCCCAACCTATATAACTAAATTAATAGATTAATAAGTGGGAAACAAAATATGTTTTATGCAGTGGAATTCCAAATAAGTTATGTAGATGCTCTATCCTCAAAGAGGTGGAGCAAAACTCCTTACTTGCTACGTGTGGGCTGTATATGACTTCCTTCCACAAAGCACAGTATAGAGGAGAAACCTGACAAACTCTACCTCAACCAGGTGATCAATATCCATAGTGACAATAAATATGTGCCCTTCATATGTTGTGATGAGAAAGGCACTTTACCTTGCTGGCCTCCCTCCCCCAAAACACACACAACCTCAGTCTCCTACCTGGGAAAACATCTGAGGAGTCCAGTAAAGGACTATTCTACAAAACACCTAACCAGTACCCCTCCAAACTGTCAAGCTCACAAATAAAAGGAAAGTCTAAGAAACTGTTCCAGCCAAGAAAAGCCAAGACCTGATGACTAAATGCAATGTGGTACCTTCAATGGGATCCTAGGGCACAACGACATCAGGTAAAACCTAAGGAAATCTGAATAAAGCATGGGCTTTGGTTAATAAAAATGTATTAACATTGGTTCATTGTATCAAATGCATCACACCACCCTGTTCACAATAAGGGAAATTTGGGGGTATATAGGAACGCTTAACTATCTTCCTATTTTTCTATAAATATAAAATAGCTTTGAAAAATAAAATTATTTTAGAAAATACCACTTCAGGAGCAGGGGTTTGGCACAGTGGTTGACTCTGCTTGGAACACCTACATCCCATATCTGAGTTTTGGGGTGGGAGGGGGAGGTCAAGTCCCAGCTCCACTTCCAATTCCAGTTTTTTGCTAATGTGCACCATGGGAGGCAGCAGGCGATGGCTCAAGTACTTGGGTCCCTGCCACCACATGGGAGACTGGGGTTGAGTTCCAGGCTCCTGGTTTTAGCATGACTAAGCCCTATCTGTTGCAAGCATTTTGGGAATGAACCAGCAGATCGAAGATCTCTGTCTCTTGAATAAAATGAAAATAACAATTTAAAACATAAGATGCCATTTTAATAAAGAGGTAGAGAGATTGTTGAAGATTGGAGAGATACACTAATGTAATTTGTGAATCTTGGAGGAACAGCCTGCAACTTACCTCAAATAATTCAGGAGGGGAAAAAGCCATTTGAAGAGAGCAAAAGAAACAGGGAAAGATGTTAGGAAGGGTGAGTCTAAGTGAAGGTTGTTCACCATTATTATTCTTTCACATCTTCTATAGGTTTGCAATTTTTCAAAATAAAATTTTAGGAAAAATATCAATATGATTCCAGGTTTGGACAAAATGATACTAAAGTATCTGGAAAACAAACACACAAGAACAACTAGAAAAAAAATCCCAGTAAAGAATAATTTATGGACTAGCAATGCCATATATGAAAATATATAACTGGAAATAATGAAAAGAGTGGTATTTTTTTTTGCAATGGACTGCAGAGCCAAGAAATGTGTGTGTATGTGTGTGAGAGAGAGATGGTTTTTCCAAACAGTATGGAAACAAGTCAATAAATGGAGTTGGGATACCCAGTTATTTGGAAGAGAAAAATATTTAATCCTTAGTTCATTGCTACTACCTAAATAAATTCCAAAGTAATCATAGATTTCAATGTTAAAAAAAAAAACTTAAAAGTACTGGAAAAATACATTTATTCATAAATGTAAAGTCCTTTCTAAGGAAAGAAGGCATAAAGACTGATAAGTGTAACTACATAAATCAATAATATACAGGAAAATGTTATTAAACATGTGACAATGGATCAATTTCCTTAGCTTACAAAAAGCTCATACAAATCAATAAACAAATCATCTAATAGGAAACAGAACATAATCATACAGTTCACAGAAAATATCAGTAATCAATAAACATGAAAATGTGTTCCATCTCCTCATTAAGATGCAAGATATCATTCATTTACTTTCACATGATCAAACATAAAAAGTAGTACCCACTATCAGCACCGGTATCATAAACAATCATTCTCACACTGTATGTAGAAGCACACTGGGCCAAGGTTTCCAGAGGACAATTTGGCAGTAGACCACTGCACTGAAAATGAAAACTACTCTTTGATCTAGCAATTCTATTGCTATAAATTAACTCTACTGATACAATCTCATTATATGTACAAGTATGTTCACTGCAATATAATTTAATAAAATATTGGAAACCTAAAAGCTCATTATTGTATACTGGGACACCATAGTTATTAAAAATCATTATTTCTGTACGGATAAAGATTTCATAAAACACAGCATAAGCAAGCAAGGTACAGAATATTATATAGTCTGATTCCTTAATACAAAATTTTTAAAATATATGTTCACAGGCAAATAAAAGGTTTTATTCCTATAAGAACAACAAGACTGTTGATGCTGGCTACCTTCGGGTGAAATAGTAGGGTAGGAAGGAAGAGAACAAAAGATTTATGCCTTTCTGTACTGTCTGATCCTTTTGTCATGTGTGCCTTTTTTTCTCCTTTTAAAATAACATTTGTTTAGCAGTTTATTTTGAGGTAGTCCTATGTAGGCTTGAATATTGGTGGTGTTTTCAAAATACTTTAGGTAAATGCCAAGTTTTACAAAGTAGAACTTTTTCCCCTTGCATTTTCTCATTCTCTTACGCTTTAAACACGATTTCCTGTTAGGTACAAAGTGACATTTTGTATGGGCTGTTTGCTTATAAGAAATTTGTGATGGAATGATTATAGACACTCTGCTCAAGGACTAATTCCTATACTTCAAAGAGCACTTACTGATTCATAAATATGAGCTTATACATTCTATTAAAGCTTAAAACTGCAATAGAATTTACATGTACAATTAAATAGAAAGTATCTATTGAATT
Source organism: Oryctolagus cuniculus (assembly GCF_051225735.1). Lineage (NCBI taxonomy): Eukaryota > Metazoa > Chordata > Mammalia > Lagomorpha > Leporidae > Oryctolagus > Oryctolagus cuniculus. The sequence goes on from NC_142888.1 coordinate 113,356,313, forward strand.
TAGTAAAACAAAATCACACTGGAAAATATAGTCATAAAATTAGCTCTTACATTTTTCTGGGGACAGAGAAGCAGAAGAAATGAGATTAAAAATCAAAAACGCAAAACAAAATGAAACAAAAAAAAACCACTACCAAAAACAGGGTGAGACAATCATTTATTTATTGGACAGGGTAAGGTCATTTAAAGAGAGAGAACATATCCAAAAAATGTGTTTAGCTTGGTGTTACAGGCACTGATGCTCACAACAAACACTCAATACATCATGGAAACAGGCCACATACAACCAGGAAGATGCTGTTGTGCCACTCAAAGCTAAGCCACAGTGCTTAGGAAACCATCAGTAGGAAGTTAGAGAGCACAAGAGTTTCCAACGCAGAAGTCTGCACTTTTTGCCACTGGGCCATTTGGCTGGTTCCCTGGTTATTAAGAAGTGAGTCTTCCAGTATTCTTGAGAACTTTGATTGATACACACTTCTGAATGTCACTGAAATCACAGTCAACTGCAAACTGAGCTAGCTCACATATTTTTAAACTACCTTAGGCAGTAACAGACTGTCTCATAGTACTGTAAATCAAGTTCCATACTTAATACATTTAGCAGGGTTACAATGTACCCAAATCACCTTTAGTCCTATGGTACATACTTGGAAAAGTCAGCAGAAATTGACTGGAGTCAATTAAAAAAGAAATTTGGGGAGCTCAGCTAGCCCGAGGTATACAAGCTGCTAGCAAAGATGTACACACTGAAAATTACTATGTCAATTATTTGCCAAATTATTTGGCATCATTTTTAGCAGGTCTTTCCTAACTGGGCAGGCAAAGAGTTCAATATCCATTCTAGAAACTAGCCAAAATATAATAAGTAATACATTATGAATGCCTAAAAAAATCTATTACATCTGATCAACTGAGAAACCTGTTAAGTATCTGATCTTCTCTCCTTAAATATATTCAATTGGCGAATCATGTCCTTTCACAGCAATAATTAATCACAAGATAAGAACAACTTCTCACTCCATATAACAATCCTTTGGGAGAAGTCACTCATGGAAGACCAGATACTCTATGAATCCATTTATATTAAATGTCCAGAGAAGGTATATCTATACAGATAGAAAGTAGATTAGTAGTTCCCTAGGGTTGACAGGGGTTGGGGGGGTGGCATTGGGAGAAAATGAGGCAACCTTTAAAGTGCAGGGAGATTCTTTTTGGGACTGCAAAATGTTCTAAAAGTGATTGTGGTCGATATTTCACAATTTTGTGAATTCACTAAAAGTCACAGAATTGTACCCTCTGAATGGGTCAACTATAAGGCAGGCAAACTACATCTCAACAATGTTACAGAAACATATTAGGAAAGGAATTCAGCCCCAAAAGAGAAGAAAACAAGAAACTCTCCTAAATCAAGTTATACCTGAGGAAAGGTAGACAAGACTGATATAAGGAGCTTGCTTTTCACACACTATTTTGATTTAATTATCATCACTTTAACTCCCGACTCCACACTTTTAACATATTCCTAAATTATTTTAGGCTATCGGCAGATTCTAACTTTGTTCTCATTAGAGAGCAGAGTCAGTATTCCACAGACAGACTGGATTGGCAAAACAAAACAGAACAAAACAACACTAATAAAAATCCAATGACAAATTCATCTCATGCCATGGGGCTGTGCGTTACCAGGCAGAATAAAAGAAATGAGGTTCGTTTCTAATGGAAAAACGCCATCAAGAATAAGGGCATCTTATGACTCTTGCCTAAAGCATATTTCCTTTTCAAACCTGCATACAGTTATTCCCTTTACACCCATACAATTCAACAAAAGCAATGTGTTTACACCTGTACAATTAAAAAATGCATTATTCTTTATACCAAAATGGTGAGATTCCTGCAGCTTTCTAGATCAAAGAGCTAGCCAAATTTTTCCTAGAGTAAAATCACTGTTTCTAAAACAATTCAATTCTGTATCCTCATCCTCAAACTTCACCAACAGAGTGAAGATAGAAAACTCTAAACCTTCTATAAATCAAAACTACAAGACAATTTCTTAAGTGGCCTTGAAGTTTCTAAAAAAATATATTCATTCCAAATATTTAGAACATATTTGGCCCAATTCCTTTAAGTCTGCCTTTAGATTAATGGGAAGTTTCCTTTATTTTCATTTAGTTCACTAGTTTAGCATGGAATAAACTAACAGAGACTCTGAATAAGTTAAACTAATGACAAGTAATCCATTTTCCTCAACAATTATCATTCCTTTATATAGGCAGGATAATGAAATCACAAATGGTCATTTTTGGTCTATCTTCAACTATTCCTATACTACATAATCACTTCGAGCACATTTCTACACATAAATGAAGAGAACAAAAACAGTTTTACAACAAGTTGAACCTGTTAAATACTTCTGCTATGACAAGGAATTTCTAACACAAAAATTTCTCACTACACAGAATCTCAGAGAAGTAATTAAACAAGACAAGTCAATGCTAGAAAGTATACGGGAGTGGGATGGAGTAAGAAGTCATGGATAAATTAAAAACTGGCAAATATCTGCTGAAGCAGAGCCACTTTTTAGGGGATAAAAGAAGAGTGGAAAAGTCACCATTTTGGTCTCATTAGGGAAGTTCATTTATTAAGAACTGAAGACCATTTTACTATAACTCATGCTGCAAAATGCAGTAGTCACACAGTATTTCCAAAAGGATCCTAAAAACTGTAGTGCAAAAGAAAAGAAATTTAAGAAAATAAATAATCACAGAAACCATCAACATTTTTCAATGTGTTCAAAACAGTGACTTTACAAAATATGTTAATTTGTCTTAAATGAAAAAAATTCCTTATATGAAATTCAATCAAAGACTCATTTCATAGATAACCAATACTGCATTAAGGACTTGACTAACAGTGTACAAACAAGGGCCATAGATTTTTTTTTAAATTGGTCTGAGAGATCAATATAAATACTAATGCGGGGAGTGTTTTATGCCCCAAACTCCAATATTGAGCTCTGTGTCCTGTCCTATTATAATTTGTAAAAATATTAACGGCGCAGCGACTCAAGTTTTCGTAACTTCAATGATGTGTTAGAGGACAATGCGTCTTGATTTGAAGAATTTGTTGTATCTGAAGGCCGGAACAGTACTCGACCACGGTGGTTAAAGACATAAAAGGATGGGTGATTCCTTAATGTATCAAATGTCCTTAAAAGAAAAAGAAGGCATCAATTTTAGATAATCTTCACAAAAGCCTATCTGAAAATAGCAGGATTCTAGTGAATTATGCATTTCCTATTGCTTACATTTTTAACTAACTATAAGCTCATGAAATCAGTCTATAAATGATAACCATACTGTATCTCACTTTTCCTGCTCAAAGAGAATAACAAACCTGGAATGGCAGCATTAAACTGTTACCTTACTTATTTTTTCTTTTATTTGAGAGGCAGAGACACGAAGAGACAGAGAGTTCCCATCTGCTGGTTTGTTCCCCAGATGCCTGCAATGGCTGAAGTTGGACCAGAGCCAGAAGCCAGGACTGCAAACTAGGGCTGCCACACAGGTGGCAGAAACCCAATTACCTGAGTCATCACCATTGCCTCCTAGGGTCTGCCTTGGCAGGAAGCTGGAGGCAGGAGCCAGAGACAGGAATCAAACCCAGAAACTCCAATATAAGATGCAGGCATCTTAACTGCTAAGCTAAATGCTTGCTCCCAAGCCCTCAATTTTTTTTACTCAGCCATTCCGCTAAGAAGAACAATGTAAGTACTAGCTCAACTTTAATCACCCCTGTAAATCTAACAGTAACCCGTGCTAAATGGTCTTTTACAAAACCAGTACATAAATTACTCCTTGATTATTCTCATTTGGTGCTCACAATTCAAGCCATGATTACTTCACAGATTTGTTTTCCAAGAATCTTTTGGCCCTCTGTACCTGCTATTGTCCAAGCTCATATATTTTTGCTACCACCTACTTAACGCCATTCTGTTTCACTTCTTTCTTTCCTGGCTCCTTGCCTGTGATTCTTCATAGACTTTTTCTAAGTGTAGTGGTGGGAGTGGAGTTTCCTTTTTTTTTTCCCCAGTGAGATATATATGGTCTAAATGAGTTCACAAACACCTCAGTGTATGGCCTTTATTGTGTTTGTTTTTAATATTATTTTCCTGGAAAGAACAAGAGAATCCTTCCTTTGATTAAAAACTCAAATCTCAAAGTTACCCCACCTAAATATGCAAGTATCATCCTTTACAAAACAGGAGGCCTAATATGTAAGTATTTAAAATGTAAATAACAGTAAATGTAAATGGGAAGATGATTTCATTTCCTCTAACATATAATTATTTACTGTGAAGCCTTCCAAAAAATATTATAAAGGGTTTATCATTTCCAGATCAAAAAGGTGAGTAAAGTCCAAAGATGGAATTCAACAAAACCAGAGGATGTTAGGAAAGTAAAAATATGGAAAAGGAAAGCAAGCAAAGAAACAATAGCTTAGAAAATAGCTTAGAAGAAGTACAGAAGAGAAAAGCAAGTAGAATAACAAACATTCTTTAATCCAGGGATAGAAAAGGGCCTGAGAGCAGAGTTTATGTTAACATAAACTCAAGTGAGAGGAAACAGAAAACCCCTTACTCTTCCAAAGACTAATGTAGGACCAGAGGATGAAAAGAGGAAGAAAAGAGTAGAGGAAGAGTAGGAGGGAGAAAGGAAAGAGGGAATGAAAGGGGAAAGAAGGAAGGGAATAAGGGGGAAGGGTAGAAGGAGGAAGCTTGGTTAAAATTTCTGTGGGATTACTGTTCCATCTATCTATTGCCAACCAGCCAATCACTGATAATATTAAGCAACCAGTAAAACAACTTTGTATCTTATTCTAATGCCAAAAATCTGCCATTCAGCTTCCATTTGCCCTATCATTTCAAATACTGCCTCAATATATTTACCTCATTACTCACACAAATTGCATAATCAAAATGTAAAAACAAAATTAACTTTCACGTACCAGAAAACATAAATTTTAGCTTACAAGTAAAGCAAACCCTTATGCAATGAAAATGAACTTCAAGCCTATGAAAATGAAAAGACTTACTTATTCTTTAGTTCTGAAGTAGCATCCATGTCTTTAAACTCCCCTGCAATATGAACTATACCATAACAGGTAACTGCAAAGGCCAGAAGTGTCTGAAGCACTATCTGTGAGTATAAAGATTGAAATTACTACAAGAGCACACAAATATTATTAGAAGCATCTGCAATCTTCTCTCAGCCTCTAACAGGTAGTTCTCTCAATATCACTCATTAAGGAGTCAATTCTCACTTGAAATGATTTTGACTCAGGATAAAATCTTCTACAAATTCTGTGGCTCAGTGGGAAAAATACATCTGACGCCTTGATAAATTAACTTAGTGACATGCCCAAAGAAGCAAAATCACTGAGTACTGCCATGCTAGTGAGCCACTCAGAACTCAATTATCAAATATTACCTACTTTCAAGAGCAGCTAAGAATTTTTTACTGTATTATTCTTCAACATCACACAGATCATATAAAGCCTATGTGTACAGTGCAAAGAAAAGCAATAATATGCACCCACCACACAGATTAAGAAACAGAACATCACCATTATCTTTCAAGTCTCACATATCCCTGTCCAATTACATCCCAGACTCTCTCTCAACATTAACTATTGTAACTAGCTGTGTTTTAACCAATTCCTTGCTTTTCTTAAAAAAAAAAAACAACTTTACTTCTTTATTTGAAAGGCAGAATGAGACAAAGGGGAAGAGAGGGCTTCTATCTGCTGGTTCACTCCCCCAAATAGCAGTAATGGCCAGGGCTGGGCCAGACCAAAGCCAGGAACTCCATCCTGGTCTACATGGGTGGCAGCAACCCAAGCACTTGAGACATCTTCCACTTCGTTCCCAGATGCATTAGTAGGGAACTGGATTAGAAGTGGAGTAGCCAGGACTAAAACAAGGGCTCAAACATGATGCTGGTATTCCAGGTGATGACTTAACGTGCTGTACCACAACACCAGCCCCTCCTTGCTCTTCTTGATAATTTTACCAGCCATGTACATATTTCTAAAACATATATTGCTTACTTTTGCCCATTCTGAATTTTTAAAAATGTACTCTTTTTGGTCTAGTCCTTCTCGCTCAACATTGATAGTGAAATTTATCCCTGCTATACTAATGTAGCTGTAGTCTACTTTCACTGTGTTTTGTATTTCATTATATGAAGATAGCACAATTTGCCCATTACATGTTGCTAGATTGTTTCTTGTTTGTAACTTTTACAAAGCAATATGAATAATCTTGTATATATCTCCTGGAACACAGAAGTGGAAACACTGTTTAAAGTACTCTCACATAATATCAACTTGCTTTCAAAGAGGTTGTCCAAGCAAAAACCTTCAATTAGAAACTAACCAACATGGGATTATAGGCATATTTTCTTTATTTATTAATTTGAAAGGCAGAGAGACAGAGAGATAGAGAGATAGACAGAGATTTTCATCTGCTGGTTCACTTCCCAAATGGCTGCAACAGCCAGGGCTGGGCCAAGCTGAAGCGAGGAGCCAGGAACTCCATCCCGGTCACCCACATGTGTGGTGCAGGGGGCTATCACCTGCTGCCTTCCCAGGCACATTACCAGGAAGTTGGACTGGACATGTTGGCAGCCAGGGCTCAAACTGGCTCACCAATATTGGATGCAGTTGTTACAAGCTGTGGCTTAATCCGCTGCACAGTATATTTTCTGGTATATTTTCTTTATTTCAAACTTTCCAATTTGTAAACAGAACAAAGTTATTTTAAATATTCACAAATTAACCTCTGTGTGTGTGTGTGTGTGTGTGCAAGTGTATCCACCAAAAAGCAAAAGTGATAAGAGAATAACTTAATAGCCACATCTAAAATATCCTTAATTACAGATGACTACAGTCAAAATTAGCCACAAGGTATTATTCTGAGTTAAAATCTGATGTCATGTAATGTCAGTTTACATTCCCACCACCACTGTACCAAGAACACTTACTCTACACAATGCAAACAATGGCACTGTTAACAAGAATATTGTCAACCTGAGTTATCATGAAAATGTTTCAGATAAATTGTTGATAAAAAAGGCTAATTGTAAAACTATATATATATGCACATGTAACCATTTTTCTTTTAAAGAAAAAGACTTTGTTTTTGATTTGGCAAAACTACACATACACAAATAAAGACACTATTGTTTATGCATAGGAAGAAGTCTGAACTACTGACATACTCCAAACTGTTCAGAGAATTGCTGAGGAATGAGGTCTGTTTGTTGTTGTTTCAATTGTGTGGGGTCGGTTTTCAGTTTTACAGGTATTGATTCTGTTACAAAGAACTTACTACTCTTATAATTTCAAACACAGTAAACAGAAAAATTGTGAGTGAGGCATGAATATGTCATTTGAGCTTACAAATACTTATTTTTCAGTTTGACCACCTATATATATCCCTAAACAACATACTGTTTTACTTGCTTTAAAACTTTATATAAATAGGAACTTTTCTAAAAAGTAAAGCCAAGGGCCCAGCATTGGGGGCACAGTGACTTAAGCCATTGCTTGGAATACCAGCATCCCATATCCAAGCATTGGGTTGCAGTCTTGGCTGCTCTGCTCCCAACACAGCTCTCTTCCTGGGAAGGCAGTGAAAGATGGCCCAAGTACCTGGGTCCCTGCCACCCACATGGGAGACCCAGATGGAGTTCCTGGCTTCTCCTACCTGGCTGTTGCAGCCACTTGGGGAATGAACCAGCAGATGGAAGATCTCTCTCACTCACTCACTCACTCACTCTCATGCTCTGTCTTTCAAATAAATAAATAAATCTTTAAAAAAAAAATCCATCTCATACCATGAACAGAGAAACTTCTAGAAAGACTATTTCATCTATAATTTTAGAAACAAAATCTTTGCATTTTATAAAGAGTAGAGAACAGATGTTATTTCATGTCTGGAAATTGTTAAGAGAATAAAAATCAGTAAAAAACTATAACCTATGTGGTTAACTTTTTTTATTCTTTTTATTATTTAATAAATGTGAATTTACAAAGTGCAACTTTTGTATTGTTGTGGCTCCCCCCCCCAACCTCCTTCCCTCCTGCGGCCCTCCCCTCTCCCACTCCCTCTCCCATCCCACCCTTCATCGAGTTTCATTTTCAATTACCTTCATATACAGAAGATCAACTTAGTATACACTAAGCAAGGATTTCAACAGGCTGCACTCACACAACCACTCAAGGTATAGGGTATTGTTTGACTAGTGGTTAACTTTTTAAAATATATTTTAACAGAATATAAATGACCAACTTACATCTATTGGCAGTGATTCATCTTCCTTTTCTGTTAATCGCATATAAGAACGATCTATAAACCAGAAGCATACCATTAAGGAAAGTATAAATCATATTTCTTTTTTAAAATACAATCAAATCAATATACCAAATAAGCGGTGGACTTATATGCTATATAAAGTAATGCTAATACTAATTCTTCAAAAACTTCTATCTTCTAGGGTAGTCAGCCTTATCTTGAACTATTTTATTCTCATCATGACCTGCTTTGTCACCTTATAAAACAGGGTAAAAAATTATAGGTGAGCAAGTATCAGGCAGAAATACCTAAGCATAATTTTTCTTTCCATTACCACAAAAAGTAGAAGCCTCTGAAACTACTTATTGCATAAACTAGTCAAAGAAATTACAATAATAAAAAAATAGTAAATCTATAGAAAATCTCAACTCTGAAACAGCACCAACATCACATAGTATGGACAAAGTAACACTACTATGGAAACGTTTCTCCTAAGAGAGCACACTGGGGCAGTGGAAGAGGAATTTCAGGACATCAGTTTCTGCTTTTACTGCTATTTAATTATAATTGTGCAGCTGCTTTCACCTCAGAAGGCAGCAAGGGACAAAAGAATCAGATGTGGAAGTTGATAAACCTGGAGTAGAGTAATAGCTCTTCAATTAACTGTATCTCATTCAATTTAAGACACACTCAATGATTGTAACACATGTTTCAATTTCAGAGCCTTAAAATGTGGGAGCGGGAACGTTTCTTAGTATCAAAGGATCGCATTATCTTTTCATTGCCCAAGTTTCCCTAACAGCAAAATGGAAATAACATGGAGATTAAAAGAAATGTAGTATATGATCAGTGTGTTGCTATAATAGAGTTCATTATGGTAAAGATGAGCATGATGCAACACCATAGTGTACTATCTCCTGCTACAATCTAACATGACACAATCTCAAAGGTAAATATTAGCATCTTCCCAACATGAGCATTGTAAGGTCTCACTGCAGTGAAAAATCCACAAGGCATTCTCATAAACTGAAACACAAAATACAGAATCTTGATTCTAGATGAACCTAGAATAATCCCTATTTAATAATGTACTTTGAACTAAAATATTCAAATTGCTTTGAGTAAGCATGTATTGACTCTTTTTTAAAAAAAGCAATATACTTAGAGACATTTCTTAAGTTTCAATTTACTAGGTTTATCATAAGGACAGGTGTACAAGAAAAATCAAACCAATACCAAAAATAGATTTTGACTAACCTCCTACAGTCTGCTCAATTCCCAGCTAGCTTTTCTGTTTGCATGAAGCGTAATCTGAGTCTAACACTACCTTAGCCAGGCATTTCCTCATCTGTAAAACGAAGGGATTAGACTTCAGTAATCTCCCAGGGCCCTCCTTGTGCTATGGTTATACAATTTTACAGCTGAAGCTTGTTGTAGAAAATGACAGTACACCAGTGTAGCCTAATCTCCTCCAGGACAGTACTTCTCAAACCAATGTGCATACAAATCATCTGGGATCTTATTAAAACGCAGATTCTGTTTCAACAGATCTGGGGTGGAGCCTGGGTGTCTCTAACGAGCTCTTGGTGCTGGTCAATTGAGCACACTTTGTGCAGCAAGGCTCGAAGATACTTAATTCCCCAGCTCCACGCGTTCTTATATGCTTTAAGCACAGCATATATATCACTTTGTTGTGATCATTTCTCAATCCACTTGCTTTTCCACTAGATTTTGAACTCCCTCCGGGCATCACTGTACCCCTAGCACCTAAGCACAATGCAGTTTCAACCAATGACCAAAGACTGAATTTTACAACGCAGTGAAGCACATATCCTTTGCACAAGGTCACATACACTTATAGCAGTAAAGCAAATTTTTAACTAGTCCTTCAGACTTCCAGTCTAATGGTCTTTCCCCCGGGTCTCCCTAAGGCCATGCACGGGTCACTTTACTTCTCCGTCTGTATCTGGACAGCCCAGGAGTACCCAAAATGTTGTCCACCTGGCTGTCACGAGACCGAGAGCATCTGGACTCCTCTATTCCACATTGCCTGACCTGCCCCGTGCTGGATTTGACATCACTTGTCCTGGATTCTGGAATAGACTCCCGCTCTGAATCCTCTCCTAGACATTCCCTTCTAACCTTCCCGCAATATCTGATGCCTTATTCGCCTCGAACTCAAACTCCAAAGCTTCCACCCTGGACCCCGGCACTGCTCGTCTTAGTCACCCCAAACTGTAACGTCTCCAATGACCGTTCTTTGGACACTCGGTCTGACAGTCCCGCAGGGATGCACCTACACACCGCCCCCAGGGTCCCACATGGGAGCAGTCTCTGTCCCCCATGCACTTACGCTGAGCAGCGGAAAAGGCGGCGTGGGCTAGAGCAAAAAGGCCGATGCCTACCAGCCCCTTCCACAGCGATGGCGCCATGATAACTGAAGGAGCAGTAGCCCAACAAAGAGGCGAAGGGCGGCGGAGCTGTTCCCTTTTCCACCGGCGGGTGTCAGTGCGGCGCTGAGAGATGACGTCACTGAAGCCCGGAGCGCGAAGTGCCTCGGTGGTGGTGAAAAACCGATAGTAGTGTGAAAGCGGAAACAGGAATGCCGGGAAGAAGGGGTAAGGGACACGGAAAAAGGTCCAGGAGAGCAACGAGCCTGCGCTTTGTGACTTGTAGGACAGGGGCGGGGCTGAGCGAAGAGCGTAGAAGAAGAGGGGAAAGCAGGATCAATGAGGACGCGAAGTGAAAGGCGCCGGCAAATGAGCGCGAGCCGCGGGAGAAGGGGCGGGGGCTGTGGAGGTTCCGGGTGGGGCTGAGGGGCGGGAGTTGTAGGTGCCGGTAGGCGCTGGTGAAAGTCGGTTAAGGGCTAGGCTCAGGCTCCCGACGGTAGTTTTTAATTTTTTTTGGTTTTCCTTCAAGTTGTGTCCTTTGTTTTCTGGAGACCTTTCCTGCGCTTCCGCCTTCTAGGCCAAGCACTGCTGAAGGAGGCAAAGGTGTTAAACCGAGGAAGCAGCTGGAGTGTCAAGGGCAGCAGTCTGGGCTCTGGAGCCCTAAACAATTGGCCTGCGGGGGATGCTCAGTAAATGTTAGTTCCCTTCTTACCTTCCAAAGGGCTTGACGAAAGATTGCCACAAAAGAAGTGTAGCTTGGCGCCAAGTGTCTTGTGATGAGGACAGCTAACTTTAGGGAAGAAATGAAAGAGGGGAAATGAAAGGATGCAATCCTAGCGAGCGTGCTCGCTCTCTCGCGCTCTCTCTCTAAACCCAAGGACAAAATGTACTGTTCTTCCATTTTTCTTTGTATGCAATCCCTAAAATGGGCCTGTTTTTACTCTGCTCTCCCCTGATGCTCTCACCTGCGTAGATATGATCCTGATTCCAAATCAACGTTTCTGTTTCAAATAACTCATCATAACCCCAGATTCCCACTGTTGACTACCAGCTGGACGTTTGTTTCCATGTGAGTGGCCCATCCAGAATTCATCCTTTTTTCCAAACTCTGCATCAGTTCCTCCAGTATCCACTGGCTGAGTGGCACAGTTTTGGAAACTATATATTACAACGTAAATGCAAAATGTAATCACCATTTGTTCCCCTAACCTTAACAGAATTCTACCTTTTAGCTGCATCAATTTGCTCATCCTCGCTAGCTTAGAGGCCTATCTTGACCACCCTTTTTAAATTTAAATTTTAAATTCCCATTCTTCATCCTCTTAGCCTTCTGTATTTTTCATATCACCTTCTAGCATACTGTACAACTTACCTGTTTATTGTGTTGGTTATTATCGTTTGCTTTCTCTCCTCCAGCACAGAAACGTAAGCTCCAAGAGGACAGAGATTTCCCTGTGTCTAGAACACTGACTGTCACATCGTAGGCTTTCAATAAGTGTTTGTTGAATGAAGGATATGGGAAAGTATGATGGATGTATTTCTGTTTTAAAGACTCTTTACAGAGAGTCCTTCTATTTTGAATTGAGGTCACACCCTTGTGGACTTGCAGGCACTCTTAAATTTTGATAACTTTTTGATTATAAAAAGCTGAAAAAAGAAACTAGAAAATAAAAGATGTCCAGGATTCTTCATATTTCCTCAACTTTGCCTATATATTTTTGGTGCTGGATCTCGTTTTCCAAACCTTTAGTCACAGTCATTATTTTTCTCCAGCTTCTTCACCTCTTTGCCAAAATTTTTCACAGTATTTGATCAATATCAAATGCAGTATAATGTATTTATAAGTCTCACCATCAGGAATAATCAGGAGGTAATCTGGGTACTTGGCAAGAAAGTACTTGCTTCTCTACCCCCTGGGAGGTGGCAAGATGGAAAAGATAGTTAAAAAAAAAAAACTCCTAGAACTTTGTTTTAACTCAGACAATGGTCAAATTGAAATTAGGCTTTTCAAGTGCACTGCTGTTTTAACTCTTCTAATACCAGTGTATCTGACACAGAAAGTGATCAGGAATGTTCTGAAGGGATCTGAGATTTGTTTCCTTTCTTTTCAAAAGATGAAGTTATGGGGGAAAAAAAGAGGCCAGTACGGAATCTGCTATTTGTATAAGCTATCATTGCATTATCCTGTTCTTCAGGGAATTGACCTCGTCAGACATTGAGATTTTTTTTGTTTCCCCTTAAAATGCATTCCTCACTCTCTTCAACCTGTTACTCATATACTGAGTACAAAATAAGCTAGCCTAGTTTCACATTTTCCAATAATAAATGGTTAAATCGTGTGTTTGGAGTGGGATTTTAATTGTCTTATGTGTAGACTGCACCCTGAAGGGAAGCCAGAGTATTCATAGTCACAGTTACCAAGGACTGTATCCTTTGGAGAAATACCTTGAATCCCTTCAGACAGGGTTCTCTAGATTAGAGTTAATCTCCAAGGTGCAAGGTACAGCTAATGGCAGCACTGTTTTCATGAGATTTTAGAACAAAAGGCAAACCTCATGGGAAAGAATATTCAAATTCCCAAATGACCCTGGAAGTGCCTTAATTTTTCCTAAATGAAACAGCTGTTCTTCGTATGTCCTGTGTACAAATTATGTAAATGTTACAGAAGGTAAGAATAATGTCTAAAGAATTTCCTCCTGGGATGTTATTTGCAAAGACTTCATGTTTCCCAGGATAGTCCCTTGAATAGAGAAAGCACTGCTATCACAGAATTGTCTTCAAGTTCATTAACTGTTCTGTGCCACCCAACTACACAGATGTCTTCATATGCTACTCATCCATGTCTCCACTTCCCATGCAGATTCTCCCTGTCTACTACACGTTGTCTTTTCCTACCTAGATTTAAAAAAAAAAAAACCACTTTCCTTAGGAAATATGTTCCTGACTATTATAGGTATCTATAAGAAATATATATCTATTGCACATACTAAATTTTCTTCAAGTTTTTTGTATTTAGTACAACCTCTCTAGGTAACAAATTTTGGAAATTTAGTACCTGCTGAGTAAACTAGTATTTTCAATATCAAAATGGCATCCTCTTTACTTTTTTTCTTACAAAAGTGATGTACACTCATTGTAAGGAATTCAAGCAAAAAGTTGTATTTTCCTTAAAGCATTAAGTGATGCATTAGAAATTGCATTTTGAATCTCAGTAAACGAGACTGTGGTTACATGATTCTTATCTTAAAGATTTATTTGTTTACTAGGTAATTTATGCTACAGTGGTTAAAAACATAGGCCCTAGAGTGACATTGGGTTTGAATTCCGACATTTCATTTTCTACTGCTGGGATTTTGGAGAAGTTACTGAACTTCACTGTGCCTCAGTTTGCTTGTCTGTAAAATGAACACGATTGTGATGTTTTATCTGATAAGGCTGTCTTCAGCATTGAGACATATAAAGTGTTATAATAGTCTCACAGTTACTGACTCTCACAACTATTTTTCCAAGCTGAGGAAATTCTGTATCTCTTTACTCTTTCTGAAAATGTCAGATACTTCTCCCTTTTGATTATTTTAATTGTTCTTAACTGGGCCGTTTCCAGATCTATTAATATTTCTCTTAGAGTTCCTTTACCACATTTTAGGTTACTTGTATGAGGTTAATATGACTATTCATTCCAAATGTCCTTCCTAATGGCACTGAAAATCTTACTTGCTTTTTGTAGCACATTGGGTTGGTTTGTTCAGAAAGTAAACTGTGAAAATTCCAGCATTCTTACGCTGCATTCTGATGGCTGTGACCTTTTCTTTATTCTACTAGAACATAGGCTACTATTGCCCTGAGACTGAGGTCTCTTTTCACCTTCTCTTCTTTGGAGAATGCAATAGTTCCTACAGCTTCAACATTGCATATATGGCTGCCAAGTCGACTGCTGGTTCCGATCTCACCCCTGAACTGCAGGGTCAACTTTCTAAGTGCCTATTTTGATATTTGCACTAGGATGCCACACAAGTTCCTTCATTCCTTCATTCAGATAAGACCTTTTGACTCACATAACAATGCTACTCATAGACCTATGTTTTCCAGTTATCCAGGTTCCAAACCTTGGAATCATCTTTCAATTCCTCCTCAAGCACTTCCCACCCATGCACCTAATCATTGTGAAGACAGGTAATCCTACCTCTGCATTGTCTCCTGAATTCCTTATCCCATTTCCATTCCTACCATACCTGCTAAATTGAGGCCTCACTACTTTTCAACAAGACTGCTTTTCTAATCTCCTAACTGGCCTCCTGTTGTTCATCTCTCTGCACTTCATTTACCATCTTTCTGCTGCCAAATTGACATTGGGGAAGTTTTTGATCAGGGAAATGATTAAGTTAGAATTTGCATAGTATGGAGACCTTCCACAGTATGAATTCAGCCTAGCTTTCCAGCCTTTCCCTCAAGAAGTGAATTAGTTAATTCAGTGTTTAGCAAGCACCTCCAATGAATCAAGGACCGTGTAGACTAAACTTATCCACTTTACTCAGTTATCAGCTATTTACTTGGGCACTTACTATGTACCAAGTACTGCAAAGCCCTCTTTCAGTTTATCCTTGATTGAACCTGTATACATAGGGGGATTTAGTATTGTCTACAACCTGGAGATTTTCTCGGCACTGAATTATATTTAAGAAACATTTGCTGATGCACAGATATGAGGCTAGTTCAAACAGCTCATGAAAGTGGAATTAAAAGATTAGCTTATTTAGATGCAAAATATTTTAAAGATTTATTTATTTATTTGAAAGTAAGAGTTACAGAGAGGTGGAGCCAGAGAGAGAGAGATGAGAGAGAGCTTCCATCTGCTGGTTCATGCCCCAAAATAGCTGAAATGGCCGGAGTTGGGCCGCTCTGAAGCTAGGAGGCAGGAGCTTCTTCCGGGACTCTGACATGGGTGCAGGGGTCCAAGTGTTACTGATTTGTTTATTAATATATTAATATTAATAAGCCATGTGGGCTCTTGCCACACATTCAGAGAAGAATCCTGAATACTGGCACAAATAAACCAGGCAGCATGTTAAGTTTTAAGCTATTTATTCAGTGAGAAAAATGCATAGGAGAGTGAGGACTCTATCTAAAAGAGAAAGGGAAATCTGGATTCCTACGGAGCAGAGAGTAGGCTAAAAGCCAGCCCTGTGGAGGAGCATGCAGGCCAGGAAGCATGGAGCTGGTGGCCCAAAGGCCACACACCCTGAAGGCGTGGGGGCAGCAAGGGGATCAAGAACAGGGAAAGAAAAAGAAGGGCAAAGTGAAAAAATGGGAAAAGGGCCAGGCCCATCGTGTTTCAGGTCTTTACTTCCAAACGGGAGTGGTTAATAAGTCTGATCCACAGGTGGGTGCACAAGTGGGGTCAAATAGGGGCATGAGATCACACAGGGGGCATGATGAAAGCGTGGTCTTCCAGCTCACAAGCCTAATCAATTTTATGCTGTATGCTTGCCTACATCACAAGGACTTGGGCCATCTTCTACTGCTTTCCCAGGCCATAGGAGAGAGCTGGATTGGAAGTGGAGCAGCCGGGACTCGAATCAGCACCCATATGGGATGCCCACACTGCAAACGGCAGCTTTACATGCTATACCATAGTGCTGGCCCCAAAAAAGTATTTTTAAATCCCTGCATATGAAAAATCTTCAGAAAGCTCATGAAAAATATATATTGTGAAAAAAAGCCATGTGTGAATTTCAATTTTTGCACCCCAATAAGCTTATCCTTTAATTCCATTTTCCATAAACTTTTTGAAGTTCCTGTGTATGTTACACTGAGTACCTCTTTTGGTTAGGCCTTGTGCTAGGTGCTGTCAGTACAGAAATAAGTGACACCTAGTCTTTGCCCTCAAGGTGCTCATGACCTGAAATAACAAACTTAAAAATCTAACATGAAAATACACCCTGGAGGGTGGGCTAGAGACCTGCTCAGGGGGCTCATGGAGCCCTATTGGCTCCTAACTTAGCCTGACGGTATCCTGGAAAGTTTTGTGAGGCACATCCTGGAAGGCAGCAGGAAGCTAGAGGGGTGTCGGGTGTTTAAGTAGATTGCAAGGTAGCATTTTCCTAATGAAAAAGCTTCAAGTAGGATTTCCCCAGAATGCCTTGTGATTTTCCTAATGAAAAAGCTGCAGGGTAGGATTTTCCTGGTGAAAAAGGAGGCAAAACTGGAATTTGCTGGTGAGTTCTGTATATTAACATTGCATTTGCTCAGGATGATCTGATTGCAGGGCTGGGAGGGAGGGGGTAGTCTGGGAATCAGATGCATAAATAATCTGTGAATGTGTGGGCCACACTAGGAAATCAGTAAATGACAACAGCAAGGAGGGGAGAGAAGCTGTTAGGTCCTTAATGAAGGGGGGAGAAGTAATGGATTAGAACAATGGGGAGGGGCCAGTGCTATGGCTTAGTGGGTAAAGCCTTTGCCTGCAGTGGTGGCATCCCCTATAGGTGCCGGTTGGAGTCCCAGCTACTCCACTTCTGATCCAGCTCTCTGCTATGGCCTGGGAAAGCAGTAGAAGATGGCCCAAGTCCCTGGGCCCCTGCACCCACGTGGGAGACCCGGAAGGAGCCCCTGGCTGCTGGCTTTGGATCAGAACAGTTCCGGCTGTTACAGCCATCTGGAGGGTGAACCAGCAGATGGAAGACCTGTCTCTCTCTCTCTCTCTCTCTCTCTCTCTCTCTCTGCCTCTGCTTTTCAAATAAATAAAGAAATCTTTTTAAAAATGGGGAGTGAGCAAAGTGCCAACTCCTTCAGGCCATATGATACTGGGTGTGAATTGCACGTCTGTGTGTGTGGGAGTGAGGTTGGGATGAAATGAACAGCCTCCACATGAAACAGCTTCAGAAGATGTGAATCCTGGGAGACATTCAGGTTCCAGTAAAAGAAGGAGGTGGAGGGGCCATCAATTCCGGCAGCTGAGACTTGGGTGGTTTGCTTACAAAAGAGGGCATTCCAGGGGACATGTGCTCAAGAAGGGCATGGGTGAGAGGAGAAACAGGGAGGTGGGAGTCAGAAGTGTCCACAGAGAAGTACATTCTAGAAGGAGCTGAAAGCTTGCAGGATTGGCTGCCTGGTAGAGTGATTGCCATCTCAACATTCTTCCTGGAACTTTGATATAAAGAGATGGTTACCAGCGCAGACTAAGTTGCTGGGGCCACATTCTTGGCTTAAAGGTGCTCCTTTAACTGTGGTCAGAGAAGCAATCTAACAGTTTTGTTTCAAGTTCCATAGGCTGTGGGAGTGGAAAGTAGTTCTGTGTTGCTGAAACAGCCTTGGAATGAGTGATTACACTGCAAGAAAGGATTAAACTCATTAGGTAGGTCTTTTGGGGTGACCACAATATTCCGGGGAGAAGGGGACAGCAGGAAACCGGCAAAGGATGCTTAACTGGGTTTCTTGCCTTTAGAATGCCTACCCCTGTGTGAACAGGAAAAGTGTGGTTAGGCTAGGGTCAGGGTGTAGAGGGCAGGCATCCATGGATATTCTTGGAAAGACATGGATCCAGGTAGTAATAGGAGAGAATGAGCACACAGTGACAGTCCGTGGTCTAGGGCAGTTACTCACATGACAGGGACAGGACTGGGAGTTAAACACCATTTTAGAGCTTTTTTTTTTTTTTAATCCTACCACTGTTACAGAGTCTAAAGAGCTGGTTAGTTGGGAGGGGTATGAATCCATACTGCAGCAGCTTGAAGTGGCCTGGGCATTCTTGTTGTAAAAGGGAGCTTATATGACTATGAGATGAAAACATTTGAGAATCTTGAGTTCTAATCAGAATGACAGAAATGGGATTAGTAGTAGTACCTCTGATAGTACAAAGATTGAGAAAGTATATATAGAGAGAGAGAGAGAAAGAGAGAGAGAGAGAAAGTATATATATATATTTTAAGGGTGAAAGAAATTATATATTTAAGATTTATTTATTTATTATTTGAAAGGCAGAATTACAGAGAGGCAGAGAGGGAGAGGTCTTTCATCCGCTGGTTCACTCCTCAAATGGCTGTAATGGCCAGAGCTGAGCTGCTCCGTAGTCAGGAGCCAGGAGGTTCTTCTGGGTCTCCCACGCGAGTGCAGGGGCCCAAGGACTTGGACCATCCTCTACTGCTTCTCCAGGCCATAGCAGAGAGCTGGAATGGAAGTGGAGCAGCCAGGACCCGAACTGGCACCCATATGGGATGCTGGCACTGCAGGGAGCAGCTTAACCCACTATGCCACAGTGCAAGCCCCAGAAAGAATATGTGTGTGTGTGTGTATATATATATATATATATATACATATATATATATATAAAGTGTGAAAGAGCTATTTCAAAACATTTTTAGTTTTAGTAGGTGTCTGGGCAAGATACGATCAGTATCCAACAGGTAGAGACCTGCTGGGAGAGTGGCAGGCTAGGAGTTGACATTTGTAACTCATTCATGGAGAAATAAAGTCTAGAGAAAGCAAAGAGAGCCCACGCATACAAGGAGTGATTTTTAAAAGCATGGAAAAAAGAGGAATCCACTGTTCTCAAAGACAAAGCTAGAGTAAGGAGGTGAGAACTGTGAAAATTCTCATTGAGAAACAGATTGAGAACAAGAAAATATTCCTTGAGAAAGAGAGGGGTTAAGTGTGAAGTCTCCGCTGGGAACTTCTAAAGAGGAGTAGAAAGAATTTAGAGGGAAGTGAGAAACCCACCACACCACCAAAGACTGCTTCTTTGGGAGAGAGGGTGGAGTGTTTCTGAACTTCGGTAAACCTGGGCACAAAGCGATCGAATTTTTTTGCGAGGTTAATGAATTTATCTGTGTAGGTTCCTAGCTTGAGAGATTATTTATATCAACTTTTTGCATGTAAAGAAAACCGAATACACACACAGACACACACACTTTGAGTCAATTATTTTATGAGCTACCGTGTTGTTTTTTTTTCCAAGGAGAACAGAACAAGCAGAATACGATTTAAACTCCAGAGATGGAGATTGAAGCCATTCCCAAGGGGACAACTTCTTAACCTGTTAAGTGACACTGGGGGACAATATTCAGATGGGTTATAAAAGATCGATTCCCTCGAGAGCTCTAAGACTACGGTCAAAGTAGAACTCAGCCTGCCTCTGCTTGGTTACACTGAACCAATGTTTCCTTGGCCGAAAGGAGTGGGCTACAATTTGACAGCCTTCCAATTGCCGGCAGCACCGAGCGTGCTCGTCCGCAGGCAGAAGGGCAAAGGAATTGGAAACAGGGAGCTGGGGTGCCGCGGCGCCTTTAAGGGCGGCGGCCGCGGTAGCGGCGGTGGCGGCGCGCGCTCCGACGGCTTTCCCTCGGGCCCCGCCCCTTTCCCGTGAGCCCTCGGGGAGTGGTCCGACCGCGGGCGGTTGCCGGTGAGGAGTGGGGCGGGGGGCGGGGGGAGAGATGGCTGGACGCGGCTGGCGGCGGGCGCCCCTCCGTCGCGGCGTTGGCGGCGGTCTCAGGACTCGCCGGCTCATGCGGCCCCTCTGGTTGCTCCTCGCAGTGGGCGTCTTTGGCTGGGCCGGGGCTTCAGACGGCTCTGGCCGAGCGGCGAGAGCCATGGACGAGGAGATAGTGTCCGAGAAACAAGCTGAAGAGAGCCACCGGCAGGACAGCGCCAACCTACTCATCTTCATCCTGCTGCTCACCCTCACCATTCTCACAATCTGGCTCTTCAAGCACCGCCGGGCCCGCTTCCTGCACGAAACTGGCCTGGCTATGATTTATGGCAAGTGCCTTAACTCCTGTCCTTTCCCCCACCGTCCCCCCCACCCCGCCCCCCGACTGCCTCGCTTGTCTCCTCTCCTGGCCCTGCTCGGCCTGTATTCACCTTCCCTTATAATTCCTTCCATTTTCTGCCTCGACATCCCGCCCTCCCATCCATTTCTCTACCTCACTCCCTTTTTTCTGCTACGCCCCCCGTTTCTCTGCCTCACCCCCTTTCCTCTTAAGCCTCATTCACCATTTTCTCTGCCTCTCCACACCTTTTTCTCCTCCGACCCCACCCCCTTTCTCCTTAGCACCCTCCCCCCCTTTTCTCTGGCTACCGAGCTGGGGATACTGGCTGAGGATGGGAAGGGAGTGGGTGCGGTGTCTCTGGTTGGGCTGGGGGCTGGGGGAGGGGAAGGCATCGTTGGCATCTATTTCTCCCGGGTGGCAGTTTGTGGAAGGTTCAGGGAAGCTGCGGCGGTGTCTCTGCTGCCCAGGATCTGGCCTGGCCTTCTGTTGGAGCCAGAGTCGACCTTTCCTCATCACTTAGCTCTTGCTACGCCCTGTCCTTTCGAGGTTACAAACGAAAACCTTTCCGTTGTGGAGCCCAAGTGACAATCTGAGCGTGAAATAGGCTCTAGAAGGCTTAGGGCTTTATTTATAATGTCCTGGTTTCTCGTACTATGCCTGTAATATCTGTCACAGGGAGAATGGTTGACCCTTCCAATTCAGGCGTACAGAAGTGAGGGTGGGGAAGAGTTAAGGTTCTTCCAGCAGAGTGGTGTACTACATGATGATCAGGACAGTTCACCGAAGCAGCAATTACAAACACTACATACATGCAGTGTGGGTGACTTGTTGTTGACATGAGGTTATTGACCGATTGCCAAATAAATGGCTTTGGTTCTTATGTCTCAGTGTGCCTTCTTTTTGAGGTACGTATTTATTTTTGTTTTTTTTTGGCAACAAGGGGAGATGAGAAGAGGAAATCAAACGATTGGCTTGGAGGCGTTTTGAGTGCTGCTAGGGCGTCAAGGGAAAAAGAAGCTATATACTGCTGACCATTTGAATCTGGCTGTGAGGCTGCAACTGAAGAGATGACAGCAGACAATCCTGTCTGTGCAGTCCCAGGTGTTAAGATTATCTTTATTCAGAACAGTCTTAAACTGATGAGTGTGTTGAGATTTGGCCCTCAGATCTGCAGATAGGTACAGGAAGCTTGGCACAAAAGACATTGCTCCATGCAACACCCTCCCCTCCAACACTTTTCCAGTAAATCCAGACTTCTAGAGTATTCATCCCAAGGATAACACAGAAAGGTGGTTGTGTACCTCAGGAAAATGCACATACTTGGCCTTATTTCTTTGATTTCATTACTTTAATAGAATTCTAAGCCTGTATGTGAAATATTTGCTCACTGGGATTCTTTGTTTTTAAATATGTTAGGTGGTTTTTGTATTTCAGTTATTTTGCATTTCATTTGCAGGGCCCCTAATGGCAAACAGATAAGCATTTCTCTATATAACAGTATGTGATTTATTTGCTATCCTTAACAATTAGCCTAATGCACCAAAACTATAAAGAGGTATAAGACCCTTGCCTTCAATGAACTTGAAGAAATGTGTGTGTGTGTTTGTGTGTATACACATACAGAAAATAATGGCTTCTTATATTTAGATGAGTGTCAAGTGAGTATTTCAGTGTTAAACAAGGAACTGATCACTGATACCTCTTTCCAAATAGAGATATGACATGGTAGTTAAAGGTACGAAGCTTTAGACCACAAGTTGGTAATTTTTTTTTTGTAAACAGCTAGATAGTAAAGATTGTTGACTCTTCAGGTCACATAGATCTCTGTGTCTCTGTTGCATTTTCTTTTAACCTTTAGCATAATGAAATCCATTCTTAGCTCTTGGGCCATACAAAAACAGACCAAGGGGTATAGTTTGCAGAACCTTGCTTTAAATCAAGCTTGAATTCCTGTCCCACTGTGATTTTAAGTAATGTCCTTCCCCCTTTTAACCTCATCTGTATTCGTATATTGGGGATAATGATAGTAGGATTATGGTGAGAAAGCAATGTTTTTAGCCTAGTGCTTAATTCCAAAGTTCAATAAATGCTAGCTGTGTTGTTAATATTATTGCTATTGCTTTGTCTTGGTTTAATCTCAGGACAGTTCTTTTAATTGTTCAGTTTTATAAAGTAAAAGGCAAACGTGTTTTTAAAGACATTCATGTATTTGAAAGGCAGAGTGACAGAGACGGAGAGATAGAGGTCTTGGTTCACTCGCTCATTCCCCCAAATGCCTGCAGCAGCCAGGGCTAGCTAGGCTGAAGCCAGGAACTCCATGCAGTCTCCCACATGGGTGGCTGGAAACCAAGCCCTTGGGCTATCATCCTTTGCCTCCCAGGTGCATTAGTAGGAAGCTGGATTGGAAGCACAGAGTAGCTGGACTCTAACCAAACACTGATATGGGATGCTGTTGTCCCAAGCAGTTACTTAACTCCTTGTACAACACCTGCCCCAAGATAGTGTTATTTTAAAATATCAGATAGGTACTTTGAATTGCTCTGAAAATATTTGCTCTTGGGTAGCTGATACTGTTAACCTCATCTAAGTCTTGGGCTAAAGTGGAAAAGTAGGCTTACTGATTGTATTTCTGGAAGTTTCTAAGTTGATAAAAGTGATAGAGTGCCTTAGTATTAATATTTTCTGAAGGCAAAGCAAAAGTATCCAATATGGAATATATATAGTACAAGAGTGTTAATCTGAGAGTCAAATCTGGGATTAAGTTGACATTATTTAGCCTTCCCATTTTCTCTGTCTGGGCAATGTGGGTTAAACAGCCCCTTAAGTAACTCCCAAATGCAGTTCTAGGAGACTAAATAGGATTGGGCCGAAGTATTTTAAATACTAAAGAAGTTGAAGCTTTCTAACCCTAATTACTCTCATTTACCTTTTCTAATGACTCTTGCACCATCATAGCTATTGTGTTACTACATTTCTTAGATTTATTTATTTATTTGAAATGCAGAGTTACAGAGAGAGAGGGAGAGACAGAGAGATCTTCCATCTGCTGGTTTACTCCCCAAATTACTGCAACAACCAGGGCTGGTAGAAGCTAGGAGCCAGAGACTTCTTCCGGGTCCCCCACGTGGGTGCAGGGGCCCAAGGACTTGGGCTATTTTCCGCTGCTTTCCCAAAGCACATCAACAGGGAGCTGGATCATTAGTGGAGCAGCCAGGACACAAACTGGCGCCCATAGGGGATGCCAGCATCACAAAAAGTGGCTTTACTCGCTGTGCCACAACGCCAGCCCCCACTATATTATTTTAAGATCTTTATTTTTCAGCTTGGCTTCTAGGTGTAAAGGGAATGCCTCCACCTCCAGCATTCAGCCCACAGGTGATCTTATTCCTGTGGTGTAGGCTTAGCTACTTAAATCCAAGGAAAATGCTATTTGAAACAAGCCTTTGCTTTATCATTTTGAGAAACAAGGGTAGGGGAAAAAAAAAACAGTTTAAATTGCCAGTGTGGTCAGTTTCTAGATTGTAATGTGGACTAATTGCTCTGGTTGCAAACACACAATCTCAAGGCGCCCACGTATTTTGTTCCTTGGTCTAGCTTTCTTAAGAAGCTTAAAAGTGAGTCACTGTTAGTAAAAATTGTCGAGGTAGTTAATTAAGCCTGAAAAGTGATCACTCACTGCAGTGTGATTACAGATAGTATAAAAGACGGAATATTTTTTTTGCCTTACACTTAAGGCATTCAAGGTCCTAGGCTTAACTCATGTGATTCATCAATAAACATTTATTTTGTGTAAGATCTGATGGAAAATACAGGTGTGAGCCATAGTCTTTGCTCACAAAGCATATATAATCTAGTGACTAGTGACTTAATATGTATTGAGCATTGTAATCTGTTAGACAAGGTGTTAGGCACACAGCCAATATCATTTCACTTAAACCTCTAAACAACCTTGGGAAGACAGGGACTATTATCTTTCTCATTTTACATATGAGGAAATTGAGGCTCACAGAGAATAAGTGACCTGCCTAAAGTCACTTATAAGTATTGAGCCAGGATTCAAACACAGTCATTCTGGCTCAAAAGGCCTGTTTTTTTTTTTTTTTTTTTTTTTTTTTTTTTTAGCCCCTTCAAGTACATTGCTTCCTGTTGAAGAGATAAAGCTTAACTATAAAGACAAAGTGAATTAATATTATCATCACTGCATATGAGGAAGCTGAAGTTCAGTGAGAGGTTAACTGCCCTAAGAGCACAAACTTGAACTTGGTGTAGGCAGAATTCATGCGTTTGTCTAACAACTTGTGCTTTTTCCCTCTGATACTGCGCTACACTCAACCTTGTAGTATCACATATATGAGGTAATAGTTATATCTTTGGGGGCGGGATTTAAAGGTGGCTTGGAAGGCTGTGAGAGAGTGGTGACCTAAGCCATGGTGGTTCTCCAGAGAACCACTGGAGAATGGTGAGGTGACAGTAAGGAGGTGATTAGAAATTTGTAGAGGTTTAGGAATTGGAAGATTTAAATTACAATTCTGGCTTTGTCACTTGATGAAAAATAGTGTGAGGCAAGTCCGTTATCCCCATTTTACAGATGAGGATGCAGGGACTGTGACAAGGATAAATATGTCAAGAGGTGATAAGGATCGAATAATCTATACAAACCAATCAGGATGGTAATTGGCTATGGTCCTGGTGAAGGGGTTCCTTTGGAAAGGAGGTTTCTCTTTCCTGAGAGGGAGGCTGAAGATAAAAGTTTGTATTGACATAGGCTTGGAGTGGACGTAGCTAATGTCAGTGGCTCTTCGCATCTCATAGAAGTAGGAAGTGGGACTGGGGACCTGAGAAGGAGAATAAAGGTTGGAAGAGCCACTGTTGAGAATGCGCTAAGATACAAAGAGATGCATAATTGCATGTAAAACTATCAGAGGTCAGCAAAAGCCTTGAGTTTCTTGGCTGTCTTAAGTTATGTTACCCACCCCCCCCCCCCGTTTTTTTAAGCAGAGTTACAGAGAGAGATATCTTCCATCTGCTAGTATACTCCCCAATGTTACTGCTTATTACTCCTGCAACTGCCAGAGCTGGGCCAGGCCAAAACCAGGAGCCAGGAGCTTCTTCCAGGTCTCCCACATGGGTGCAGGGGCCCAAGGACTAGGGCCACCTTCAACTGCTTTCCCAGACATATTAGCAGCGAACTGGATCGGAAGTGGAGCAGCCAGGACTCAAACCAGCAGCCGTATGGGATGCAGGCACCGCAGGTGGCAGCTTTATTTGCTGTGCCACAACACCTGCCCCTACATTAGGTTTTAACACAAAATCTATGGCACCTTTTTTCTTAGCAAGTAGTAAATATGTTTATACACACTCTTTTAATCTGTAGAATTCTTTTTTTTTTTTTTTTTTTTTTTTTTTACCAGTTTTGGCCATACTTGATTCGGCAGTGATTTCTTTTGACTGTCAGAGGTGTCAGGTGCTCTGGGCTTGAAGAATGGGCTAGAATCCATAAGAATACCAATTTCTCCTAACAGAGTCTTGCAATGGTGGGGCCTTGGGTGATTCTGAGTTTCATTCACTGGGAGGGTTTCCAGTACAAGTGGGTCAGGAATGTGTAGGAGGAGTAGGGCTTCTCTGTTTGAGTGAAAGATATCTCTTTGTGGTTGTGTTTCTTGTTGCCTGTTAGTGGTAATTTTAAATTTTATAATGTCAGTATTTTTTGTGCCTCTGTCTAGAAGTTTCTGCCTTATCTTAACAAAGACTTTTAACACACACTTTTTTGTGTGTGCTTTCTCTGTACTGAGAATCACTTTAACTCCATGATTAGAATTTGACCTTTTTTTTAAATGTATTTTTTAACTATCTTCTGAACAGCAGCTTTTTTCTTTCTTTTTGATTTATTTGTTTAATTGAAAGGCAGAGTTGGAGCAGGGGGAAGGGAGGTAGGGAGGAAGGGAGAGAGAGAGAGGTCTTCCATCCATTAGTTCATTCCCCAAATGGCCACAAAGGCTGGAGCTGGGCCTCTCTGAAGCCAGGAGCCTGGAGCTTCTTCTGGGTCTTCCACATGGGTGTAGGGGCTCAAGGACTTGGGGCGTCTTCCGCTGCTTTCCCAGACCATAGCAGAGAGCTGGATTGGAAGTGGAACAGTCAGGACTCGAAATGGTGCCCATATGGGATGCTAGCACTGTAGGCAGTGGCATTGCCCTCTATGCCACAGCACCATCCCCAGAATTTGACCTTTAAGGAACCCATATTAACTTGATCTGTCAACTTTTTTCAAACAAATTTAAATTTTTCACATGCCTATGGCCATCATAAAAGGATCTTGATTTTTTTTCCCCAGCCTCAGTAATTATCGCCCATACTGTTCTGTCTGCCAAAGGGTATGTTTCAAAGCTGACCAAGTGCTGATCCTCCTCAGGGCACCTGGTGATATTTTAGCATACGGTTGAGCATGCAGTAGAACCAGTGGATACGGTTCCTTGCACAGTTGTGCTTGGAGACATGAGAAGAATTTATGGCCGGGCACTGTGGCACAGAGATGCCAGAATCCCATATGAGCTCTGGTTTGGATCCTGGTTGATCAGCTTCCTAGCCAGCTCCCTGCTAACATGCCTAGGAAAGCAGTGCAAGATGGCCCAAGTGTTTGGGACCCTGCTACCCATGTGGGATACCTGGATAGAGTTCCACACTCTTGACTTTGGCCTGGCCCAGCCCTGGCTTTTGTGGCCATTTGGGGAGTGAACCAATAGATTGAAGCTCTTTCTCTCACTGTCTCTCCCTCGCTCTCTGTAACTCTGACTTTCAAATAAATAATCCTTCGAAAAATATGCTGCTGATGTTAGTATCTGTTGTAGCTTATCTGTGATATTTACATGCAAATATAAGGGGACAACTTCTGAGCTTCTTTAAAAAAAAAGATTATTTATTTGAAACAAATAAATAAACAAGGGTGAGAGAGAGATCAATCTTCTATCCACTGGCTAACTACCCAAATGACCACTACAGCCAAGTCTGGACCAGACCTGAAGCCAGGAGCTAAGAACTCCATCTGGGTCTCCCACATGAGTGGTGGAGTCCAAGTACTTGGGCCATCATCTGCTGGCTTCTTAGTTGCATTAGCAGTAGTAGCAGGAGCTGGATCAGAGGCAGAACAGTGGAGACTTGAACTGGTTCTCAGATATGGGATGACTGTGTTGCAAGTGGTGGCTTAACCTACTGCACCACAGTGTAGGCCCCATACTAAGCCGTATATGTGACTATGAGTTAACTAAAAGAACCCCTCATCCCTTCCTGCTCCCTCTTCCACTCCTGGCCAACTACTGCTCTTATACCCTGTGGTCTGGCTTCTATCCTTACTACTCCAATAAAACTGCCATTATCAAGGTCACTCATCACCTCCTTGTTTCCAAACCTGATGGATACTTCTAATATGTGCTTCACTTGACTTTGCTACAGTGTTTGATAGTTTTCATCATTTGCTCTTCATCAAAAGAAAATTTTCCCTTTATTCCTGAATTCTTTGCCACCAACTGGCTTCTCTTTTCTTCCTACTCCAGCAGCTTTCCCTTCTTGGTCTCCATTAGTCCCTCCCCCTCTAGCAGCCCCTTAATGTTGGCTATTAATGAATAAAATCCCAGGTCTGTATCTATAGTCGTCTTTCCATTTTCTTTGCTCCACAGGGGATCTCATCTGCACCTGACTTGCACTGTCTTATTACTGTAAAGTATATATCTCCAAAAGTATATATCTCTTCCAGCTTCAGATGTCACATACTCCAACTGTGCATGCATCACAGATACATTGAACTGAGCATGTCCAAAACTCAACTGAGCCTTTCCGCCTGTGAATCTGTTACTCTGCCTGTATCCCTTACTTCAATAAATGGTCCTGCTGTCCACCTAGGTGTTCAGGCCAACTTCTCCACTTGATTACCAAGTTGATTAAGACTCTGTCTTTGATCTCCCTAACCCCTATTCTATTCTGTGTCGTCAAATATTTCTGAAATTTAGTATCTTCTAAAAGTCCTTTTCTGTATTCTCTTTATGTCACTTTTGTTGTAGATTAAATCCTAAACTCTTATTTCTTGAACTCCTGTGCTGGCCATCTAGCTGGCCTCTTAGACTGTCTCTAGTCTAGACTACTTTTTTGAAAATAGAAATCTGATGTAAAGCTGCTGCTTAGAACACTTTAATGATTCCCTTTTGCTTTTGGGATAAAGTTAAAACTCCCTTCCACAACATGTAAAGTCTTTTTATGATTCAGCTCTTGCCTATCTTCCTAACATCAACTTTTGCGGTTTAGAAGCCTGCCATACTAAACTACTTTTGACTCCCTGGATGGGCTGTGTGCTCTCCTGCTTCGTTAACTGGATATGTGCTGCTATTCCCCTAACTGAAATAGAACCTTTCTTCTCTTTTGCTTACCTGTTCAGTTGACACCTCTGGAAAAATTCCCCTTTGGCCTCACTACCTCAGGCTTGGTTAGGTATTTCTTCTCTGTTTTTCTAATGCCTTCTATACAAATATGCTGTAATATGATTTTTTATGTGGTCTATTTTTGCTGACTGGATTGGAAACTCCTTGCAGGAGAGACCTTGTTTTTGTCCTGAACCCTGGGGGCCTACCTAGCATAGTTCTCTAGTCACATATTAAAAGAATGGCTGGCTAGTCAGAATGAAAGGCAATAGGAAGATAAAATGTTGCTAGTAATATGATGTGCATCTTGGAGTTAAGGAAAGTTCCAGAAATTTGGCTTCAATTTGCTGTTGAGATGTATCCATACGAAGGCATATTATTTGCCCATAAAAATGAGATTCTGATATATACAACAACATGGATCAACCTTGGAAACATTGTACTAAGTGCAAGGAGTCAGACACAAAAGGCAGCATATTACGGGATTCCATTTATATATAATGTCCAGAATAGGAAAATCCATAGAGAAAGAAAGCAGACTGGTTGTTGCTGGGGGTACAGGACTGAGAGGTTGGAGAATGGACTGTTAGGTTTGCACCTTCTTTTTGTAGCAATTAAAATATCCTGAAATTAAGATAGTAATGATTGATATACAACTTTGGGAACATACCGAAGACCGTGGTGTTGTACAATTTAAAAAAGGTGAAGTTTATGATATGTGAATTTTCTCAAGCTGTTATTAAAAAATTGTGATTGATCAATACAGCTTTATTGTGCATTGAACATTGTGCATATTTGAATATCAATAGGATGATCCAGGTAAAATCCTAGGTATATAGTGATCTCATAGCCCCAGATTCAGGACTGCTATTCTGTGTTTTGATTTTGAAGCCGATATTTTAAAAGCAATATCTGGCCTTTCAGTAATGGAAGAACTCAGTCAATCTACAAATATTGACTTTCCAATTGTCAAGTGTGTGTTATTTGGCCAGCCATGTTGTTTGGGAATAAGCTTGGGCAGTGTATGTGTTTAAGTTTTGTGAATTGATGGATTTAGGTAGAAAAACACAATTCTAACATGGCTGAACTGTCAGGTTGAGACACCTTAGAGCAGGGGTGGTGGTGGGGAAACTTTTTTCTGCCAAAGGCCATTTGGATATTATAACATCATTTGCAGGCTATATAATATTATCAACTTAAAAATTACCCTGCTATAAATTCATTGGATTTCAAGTGCCACCTGTGGATGCCATGGCAGGACTAGACCAAATGATTTTGTGAGCCTTATATGACATGAGCCAGATGCTCCCCACCCCTGCCTTAGAGCATATTCTTTGTACAGATAATTTGAAGATATTTGTTCTTTTTAAAAAAAGATTGATTTATTCATTTGAAAGGCAGAGTTAGAGAGAGAGATGGATATATATATATATATATATATTGATTTTCCATTCACTGGTTTACTTCTCAAATGGCCACAATGGCTGGGGCTGGGCTGGGCCAAAGCAGAGAGCCAGGAGCTTCTTTGGGTCTTCCATGTGGGTGGCAGGGCCCTAAATACTTGGGCTATCTCCTGCTGCTTTCCCAGGTGCATTAGCTGGAAGCTGGATTAGAAGTGAAGCAGCTGGGACTTGAACTGGCACCCATATGGGATGCTGGCATCACAGGTAACAGCCTAACCCTCTGTGCCACGATGTCAGCCCCAAAGGCATTTTGTCACTTCCCTTATCATTTGTATTGATCTAGAGATGCAGTGATCTGTGTCGTTACCCTAAGGAATGTTTTTTTCTTCCTATTGTACTTGATTATATGAAGTGGGCTCTTGTATATGTGAATTTAGTAATACTTTAAACTGTAACTGTGTTTGGTTTAAAAATTGATTTGAGGCCACAGGAGACTACCATCAGAGATTTTCTGTTATGAATCCAGAGGGGTGATGGGGGATACAAAAGAAGTGATCTCTGTTCCCAAGAAGAGCTTATGTTGTTTTTTTATTTCCAGGTCTTTTGGTGGGCCTTGTGCTTCGGTACGGCATTCATGTTCCAAGCGATGTAAATAATGTTACCCTGAGCTGTGAAGTGCAGTCAAGTCCAACTACCTTGTTGGTAAACGTTAGTGGAAAATTTTATGAGTATACACTGAAAGGAGAGATTAGTTCCCATGAACTTAATAATGTTCAAGATAATGAGATGCTTAGAAAGGTAAGTTTTATATATTAAAGGGAATCTTTGGATTTTTTTTCAAGTATGTTAACTGGTAGCAAGTGATTCAAAAGAACAACAAATAAATGATATTTTAAATAATTAGTCTTTTTAAATGGAGTTAAACCTCGGTTAACAAATGTAATAATGTAAGGAAATGTGTATGTCTGGACATTTCATTTTCTCCTTGAGGATAAGTGCTGTAACCCTTTTGGTTTCACTCTGTATCACTTACATTTGTAATAAATGGTGACCAGAATTGAGTTAAGCAGAATTTATATACATTTGAATGTGCAGATGGTCCTTATAGTACTTTAGCACATTTAGTTTATTTGGTAATATCTGAAACATTCCATACATTTTTTATTTCTTTGAGTTCTTTCTTGCCTTAATTATATTCATTTTTAAGATTCATTTATTTATTTGAAAGCTAGAGTTAGAGAGAGGTAGAGACAGAGAGAAAGATATCTTCCATCCACTTGTTGACTCTCCAAATGACTGCAGTGGCCAGAACTGGGCCGATCCAAAGCCAGGAGCCAGGAGCTTCTTCCAGGTCTCCCATTTGGGTACAGGGGATCAAGCACTTGAATATCTTCCACTGCTTTTCCAGGCACATTAGCAGGGAGCTGGATTAGAAGTGGAGCAACCAGGACTCATAAACTGGTGCCCATATGGGATACCAGCTCCATAGGCCGAGACTTAACCTGCTAAGCCACAGTGCTGGCCCCTATATTCATTTTTTTTAAAGTTTTATTTATTTGAAAGGCAGAGTTACAGAGAGGGAGAGGCAGAGGCAGAGGCAGAAAAAGAGCTTTCATTCATTGGTTCATGGCCAAGGCTGGGCCATGCTGAAGCTAGGAGCCAGGACCTTCATTCAGGTCTCCAAGGGCCCAAGTACCTAGGGCATCTTCTACTGATTTCCCAGGTCCATTATCTAGGAGCTGGATTGGAAGTGGAGCAGCTGGGACTTGAACTAGTGCCCTTATGGGATGCTGGCACTGTAGGCGGCCGCTTAACCCGCTATGCCACAATGCTGGCCCCAGGACTTGACTTTTATAGTTACTAAATTGTGTTGCTGACCATCTTTAATGCTTTTAAAATATCATATGACCTTAACATTTACTTGCAAGAGCTCTCTCCACTTGTGGAAAATTCCAGTTTCTTAAAAATGCTAAATAACTACATGTTAGCATGTGTAATTGTGGCATCTTTGTGTTTATGTAAAATCCTACTGCAGCCTTATGAGCAGAAGGGGGCATCTGCATTATTATAGCAAATAAGTCTTAAAATGAGTTGGGCTTTCAGGATTAGAAATCTGGTTTTATAGAATTTTTTTAACTCCATATTATACAGGTTGAGTATCCTTTATCTGAAATTCTTGGGACCAGAAGCATTTTGGATTTTGGAATATTTATATAGACATTATAAGGTATCCTGGAACTCAAGTCTAAACATAAAATTCATGTATGTTTCATGTATACCTTATACACAAAGCCTGGTGCTCATTTTATATCATATTTTAAATAATTTTATGCGTGAAACAAAGTTTCCTGGGGTGGAATTTTCTACCTGTGCCATCATGTTGGCACTCAAAAAGTATTGAATTTTGGAACATTTCAGATTTGGGAATTTCAAATTAGAGATGTTCAACACTTTAGAGATATCACTGATATAACAAATCTATTTCCTCTTGCCAATGATAATGCCATGCTTCTAAATTTTAGAATCACCAGTTTTGGCTCTCTTTTGTTTAAAGCAAAGATATGTTCATGGTTTCTCCTATTTTATAGATTTTTATTAAATATTTTAATGTACTTTCCACAGATATGACTTAATTGATTGTTCCAATACTATCTCTGTTATGTGGTTGAAAAGTATTTCATAATTTATTGTTATTGAGATTATCAGAACAACAGTTATCCTATATGAAACATTGTTACCATACTAATATTCTTGCCTTTGACCAGTGTAACATTTCATCTTTTTTCTTTATTATAATTTGATAATGTAATATGAGGCCTTCTAAGGGGATTCATCTAAAATAACTCTTTGTTTTAACAGGTTACTTTTGATCCGGAAGTATTTTTCAACATACTACTTCCTCCTATCATATTTTATGCAGGTTATAGTCTCAAAAGGGTAAGTGCTTTTGTATTTCATTTCCTTTGAACTCATGGAGTTTTATTTATTTATTTGAAAGTGAGAGTTAGAGCGAGATGGATCTTGCATCCACTGGTTCACTCCCCAGATGGCTGCAATGGCTAGGAGTGGGCCATGCTGAAGTTGGAATCTAGAAGCTTCTTCCATGTCTCCCACGTTGGGTGGCAGGGTCCCAAACACTTGTACCATCTTCCATTTATTTTTCCAGGCCATTAGCAGGAAGCTGGATTGGAAGTGGAATAGCTGGGACTTGAATTGGCACCCATATGGAACGCTGGAGTTGCAGGTGACAGCTTTACCAGCTACACCAAAACACCAGCCCCAAACTCATGGGTTTTAAGGAATATTAAACATTTCAGAAAAAGGCCGTTGTTTCCAGAGTCTCCTCGCTTACCCTCTCCTTATCCTTTTTAGATGCTGAAATTTATGCCTGTGTAAGAATTCTCTTGTTTCTTCTAGTGAATAATACATATAGTATTAGCATGACACACTAAAATGGAAAACCTTTTACAAGAAATTGGTGAATATTCTAACATAGGGTAACTTTTTTTTTGTTTTTGTCAGAGACATTTCTTTCGAAACCTTGGATCTATTCTGGCATATGCCTTTCTTGGAACAGCAATTTCTTGTTTTGTTATTGGGTAAGTATTTGAAGCTCAAAATACATTTTAAACTTCAAAATGTAATTTTGAAATAATGCATTTTTGATCTATTAAATGTCATATTTCTGAATGTGTCTAAGGGTTTTTGCAGTAAATTTTCCTTAAGGCCAGGGTGTTACCACATTTATTTATTTGTTTTTTAATTGCCTTTTTTGGTGATACCATACTTAAATGACATGAATTAAATTTGAGATTAGTCAGAAAGTATATACTACAGTAGACCTATCTTTTTATTCTTCTTGTAAAAATTATTTTTTATTTTTTATTTGAAATGCAGAGAAAAAGAGACAGAAAGAGGGTGTTTCTGTCCATGGTTCACTCCCTGCATGGCCACAGCATCCAGGGAGGGTATGACAGGAACCTAATTATTTGGGTTATCCCTATTGCCTCCCAGCCAGGAATCTGATTTAGGCACTCCTCTGTGAGACATGGGCATTTTAACTACTTAGCTAAGCACCCTCCTTGCATCTTCTTAATTCTTATTCTAACTTCTTTAACCCAGTTAATTTTTTTCTAAAGTCAAGAGTATGTTTATTGAACAGGTCAATAATGTATGGCTGTGTGACACTGATGAAAGTGACTGGACAACTTGCAGGAGATTTTTACTTTACAGATTGCCTACTCTTTGGTGCAATCGTATCGGCGACTGATCCAGGTATGTTTTCCATGAATGGAGCTTTAGCACTTCAGATACAGTGTTTTCCAGTCAAAGCACATGTGGGTATTTATTTTGTTGGGGTGTAGAATTCATGATTGGTACTATACTTTCCAATTGCAGAGGAAGAAACAAAATTCATGATTCTTTTTGACTTATGCACAGATTTTTGTATTTTTTTAACTTTTTATTTACATTTGCCTATTACCAGTCCACA
The DNA here is from genome assembly GCF_051225735.1 of Oryctolagus cuniculus. Classification (NCBI taxonomy): domain Eukaryota; kingdom Metazoa; phylum Chordata; class Mammalia; order Lagomorpha; family Leporidae; genus Oryctolagus; species Oryctolagus cuniculus. Next base: position 113,391,119 of record NC_142888.1, read on the forward strand.
AATTGTTTATTTAAGGGCTATAAGATTTTCTTTTCAGAAATTCAGGTTGGTTTCTTTTCTTTTTAAAGATTTATTTATTTGAAAGGCAGTGTTAAAGAGACCTCATTCATTGGTTTACTTTCCATGTGATTGCAAGAGCCAGGGTTGAGCCAGGCTGAAGCCAGGAGCCAGGAACTTCATCAGGGTCTCCCACATGCATGGCAAGGATGCAAGCACTTCTGCTGTCTTCCCAAATGCATCAGCAGGGAGCTGGATGGGAAGCGGAGTAGTCAGGACTTGAACTGGCACTCTGGTATGGTTGCAGACTTCCCAGGCATCAGTTTAATCCACTGCACCAGAACACCCACCACATAGACTGGTTTCTGTCCCTAGTGATTGCGTATAGGAGCAGATGAACTTGATTATAAATTAGTTTAAATGGGTAATAATTATATACGTCCTTCCAAATGTGTTGAAAACCAGTTCCCTAAAAATCTTCCATTTATACTCAGCTATCTGCATTTAACAGTAAGAAAACAAAGTTTTAAAATGATTGTTAGGCAACTGTGCTAACACGGCTATGATTTTGGGTCCTTTGTCACCTTTAATAAATACTGAGGAATTGTTTTTATAATATTGGCCTCATGGTTATAAAATTATTTTTATATTAACACAGCTTGTTCCCCTGTCCTTTTAGTGTCAGATCTTCTGGAAAGTTGTGTTATAGAATGAATTTACTTGTACTGAATTAGGTTTTAATTTTCCTAATAGTTCTGGTAAAGTTAACAACCACATTCAAATTAGAATGTGAGGAAAATGTAGGATGAAAATACTGAGATAGGAACATAGACTGAAGTTTCTGAACTAAGGATGGAAGTTTTCTTTTATTATACCTTGAGGCATTGGTAGAAGTTTGTTCTGTTTTACCTTTGACCTTGTAAGTTAATCATCTTCTTTAGTTATCATTCCAGCACAATTAAAGGAAGGATCATAAGGTTATCTCTGAATTCCTGTGTTAATGCTGATAACACATGACATTATGAGGAAGGAGAAAAATGTGTTCTATACTCATAAGAGAGGATTTTTTTAGAGATTTATTTTATTTATTTGAAAGACAGTTATAGCGGTTAGAAGCAGAGAGAGAGAAGTCTTCCATCTGCTGGTTCACTCCCCAAATGAGCCGATCTGAAGTCAGGAGCTTCTTCCGTGTTTCCCATGTGGGTACAGGGGCCCAAGGACTTGGGCCATCTTCTGCTGTTTGCCCAGGCATGTTAGCAGGGAGCTGGATTGGAAGTGGAACAGCCGGGACACGAACCAGCACCCAAATGGGATGCCGACATTGCAGGCGGGGACTTTAACCTATTGCGCCACAGTGTCAACTCCATAAGAGAGGATTTTAAAGATTAGTCAGAGGACTGTTTTAGAGATATTTGTGTAGTTTGGCATTTTTAAAGATAGAAATCAAAATGCTTCCTTAAAGATAACCAAGGTTGTCACCTTTTGGTTTGTACTACTCCCTTTATCGGTATGCAGGTAGGAATTTTTTTTTTTTTTTTTTTTGCAAAGAGCCGGTTGTCTCCAGTTTCTGTGTCCACATGCTAGCAGCAACCTCTTCTACTTTTCAAGAGCCTATGAAAAACTTAAGTTGGTTGACTTCTTATATTAATATATAGTATTGCCCAAATGATTAAAGCAAAAATATTTTGCATATATAAAGTTGAACAGTTATTTTTTTCTGAAGTATGTAGGTACTTGTCCCAATTCTGTTATTTTGCAATTGTCATCTTGCTAGAAGGGTGAGTGATAGGTTCTCTTTACAAAAGAGCAACACTGCTTCACCCTTCCTCTCTCTTTCTCTTGGAAAGATTTGGTATCAGTATATCCCACTTGCAATGCCTTGCAGTAGAAATTATATCTTTAAAATGCAGGTTTCCTGTTTTTATAGCTGACATTGGAAAAGGCTCCCTATCTTTACTTATATTAATGTTTCATGACTACTTGGGTTTATTTATTGAGTGAGCTGTATGTGACTCAGCAGTTACAGTTATAATGCAACTTTTCAATCTCATCTGATTTTCTAAGAATTCTCATGTAATTGCTTTCCTAAGAGAAAGATTTGTTGTTTTCGTTTTTTTCCTTCAGAGGCGGTAATATCCTGATAGTTGGCTTCTTTTTAAATCAAATATAGCAGCTATAATTCTGGTCATAAATTCCATCCCAACTAAAAACTAAACTTGTGTTTTCATTTCCTACTGTCTTTGCCAAACTGGTGTACTTTCAGTTTGCCAGTCAAATAGAAGTGAGCTGTAAAGATGCAAGGCAAAAATAATGTTTGTAGCAGGAGATGCTTTTCATAATATTCTTCTTAATTAAAAATTCATGATCACCTGGTCTATAAGAAATTTTGAATTTATTCTTTATGGAAAGGAAATGCACAAATGGGAATATTAACATTTGCATGAAAAATGTAGGCCAATTCAGCCCTGCTAGGTTATTTTCAGCTGTTTTTAAGAGAGAGAAAGGAGATGTTCCATGTATACACTTAGGGAAGAGCAAAATATTGACATGAAATCACTGAATCTTTAATATGGTGTAAGAGAATGTTTTGGGGGATTGAATTCAAAGATGAAGAAATGCATTTGTAAATAACTCTTATAATCGTCTGGTGAGGGGAATATGTGTTATTTGTAATGTCTGAATATTTCTATTTCTACTTGCTAGTGACTGTTCTTGCCATATTCCATGAGCTTCAAGTAGATGTTGAACTCTATGCACTTCTGTTTGGTGAAAGTGTCCTCAATGATGCTGTGGCCATAGTGCTGTCCTCGTAAGTGTTTCTTTTCTTATTATTTTTTAAATGTTCAAAGTGTGTTTACTAGGAATGGGAAGGCTCTTATTGAATAAAGTGCATTATGAATGGAAACATTTGCATCAATGAGGCATTTTTTGTCTCTTGAAGAAAGACATACTTTATAGATAACTTGGAAAATGAAGGGAAGGAAAAGGAAGAGAAAATGTTATATATTACTCTTGTGCATGATCTTTTTACAAGATTATGATTGTACTCTCTATATAATTTTGTATTTTAATATTTTTGTGTATATTGTTTTAAACATTTTTATTGTAAGGAGAACAGATTTTATGTATTTCATAGGCACAATTCCAAGAAGACAACCACCATTTTATTTTTTAATTGGATTTAATTTTTTGAGCAGATAATATATTCACATGTTCACAAGTCAATTTTACTTCTGTACCTCTCCACTTGTTCGCAGACCCTTAAGATAACCATTTCATTAGTTTCTTGTGTATCCTAATATTTTTTATTCAAATTTAAGCAGAAATATACATAACTGTACTTACTTGCCTCTCATTTCTTATTTTTAAAGTAGCCTACTATATATGTTCTCTCACATAAGTATATTCTGAGGATCTTTCATATTAAAAACGAGTTTTATTTTTTGTGTGCAGCTACATAGAATTTTACGTGTGAACTGTACTATAGTTTATTTGCTCAGTCTCTCCTTGCTGCATATTTGAAGGATTTTCAACTCTATGCTGACCCAATTAACACTGCAGTGATTAATCTTGAACTTTTTTCATTTTGTACATGCATAAGTATGAGGGTAGGATAAACTCCCAGAAGTGAGATTGGTGGGTTGAGGGATAAATATATTTGGAATTTTATTAAACATTGCTAAATTGCCTATAAAATAATAATACCACTTTGCACTTTACCCACTGAATTAAGGGAGTGTCTGTTTCCTTATAGCTTCACCAGAGAGTTTGTTAAGTTTTTATATTTTTGCCAACTTGATAATTGAGAAGTATCTCATTGTACCTTAATTTGTGTTTCTTTTATTTAAAATAATCATTTCAGAAAGATTTTTAATCTTTGGAAGTGTTGATATATTTTTATTGAAGACATTTATTGAATGAGTAGTATCTTTTGTCTAATTATAGAAATTACTGTACAAGTTATTACAAGGTGTTTGCACGTGGAAGAACAGGTTTGAAGCTCTGAGAAACTCAGTCCTGCCTACCCACTCTTACTAAGCAAATATTACCCACTATAGATAGTTGTCTTCCCTTCATACCAGAAATTTCTGTGAGAAGAGCCCTTCACATCGTCTCTTTATATGTTTCTCCTTCATTTTTTAAATATTTATTTTTTATTTATTTGAAAGGCAGAGTTAGAGAAAAAGAGAGAGAGAGATCTTCCATCCACTGTTTCACTTCCCAAATGGCTGCTAGAGCTGGACTAGGCCAAAGCTAGGAACCTGGAGTTCTTCCAGGTCTTCCACATGGGTGCAGGGGCCCAAGCATTTGGGACATCTTCTGCTGCTTTCCCAGGTCCATTAACAAGGAGCAGGATTGCAAATGGAGCAGACGGTTCTCAAACTGGCTTGCAGGAGGTGACTTACCTGCTACACCACAACACTGGCCCCTCTCCTTAATTTCTACCTTGTTAATAGCTAAAAGAGAATAGTAAGTCACTCTGCTTTGCATAGCCTGGTTGCCTTCATTGCCTGACTGCTAAGTGGGGAATTACCGTTTCTGAGATGTTACACTAATCCTTTAAATGATATGTATGAAATATATAAAACAGATACAGTCTTTTTTTGGGAATGCAACTTATATAAATGTCACACCGTCCCTGCCATATTTATTGCTGGATTGTTTTGCAACTGTCTGCAACTACTGTAAGTTTATTTTAAGAAATAAAATCTAAAGGCTGTAGCTCCTATTGATACTGAACATAAGCACTGAGTGATGGATGATATGTACAAAATGAAAATTGTATATTATTTGAAGGGAGGAAGAAATGGATACTGTAGTTGTAAATTAAGTGTTATAAAAATGAAGCTATAAAGATGGTTAATCTTCTAGTACTTAGATACATGTGAGGTTATCAGTGCTGCTGAATGAAAACAATATGGTATAGGAAGTTACTTTTAGCATCAGTTCTCCTGCTTAATCATCTTATTAAGGAAATGTTCCTTTCTCATTGTCCTGATGGATTAAGAGTCAGCCAATCTCTGCTCTGGTCCTGTCTTGAAGTGATGTGCCCTGTGCCTTGGTTTTTGGTTTCTTATTTCCTGCAACTCTAGGAGTGGTTGAATATTGTTGGGGGAAGCAAGAAAACCTTATTGAAAGATTTTGAGCTTGGAGCAGGAGAGAGGGGGATCCATTGTTCTGTGTGAATCATACATAAAGAGAAGCCCTTTCCATATAGCACTTAGCATAAAGGGTTGTGCTGGTCCTTCAGTTGCAGCCTTTTGCAAATGGTGTTCTGTGAGAGAATGAAGCCGAATGGAAAACCATTTGTGTGATTCTTTCTCAGTTCTCCTAAGGATGGCACGTAGCTAGTACCATTCTAGGTTGATGAGATAAGTTAACTCATTACATTCTATGCTGGAACTCTCATGAAAGAGGACTCTGTCTAGATAGTGTCAGAGCAGGAACATTGTCAGTTGTGTGAGTATCTTAATGAGTTCTTGTCCAAGAGCTGAAGGGAAAATAGTTGTGTTGCTGACTCTGGGAGGTTACTGGCTGGAGTGCTTGGAAATGTGTTGATTATCATCTTTTATCTGCCTTTGATGTGATTTAAAATACATAAGATGCAAATATTCCACTCTGTGGTGTATGGTCTTAGTTTGATGATAATCTGCCATGTATGAAGGGGCTTCAAAAATGGGATTAAAAGATAATAGGTTTCCTCCTCATATATTTTAAATAGCTTTGCATCAAAGGGGAGGGAGCCTCTTTCTGAAAGAGTTCTGTTTGCCAATTAACATGTTAATCAACCCTTCTTGAAATTTATATTTGAAGTTGTTTTTTAATTAATTATTTATATTTGAAAGAAAATGAGAGAGAGAGAGCGATCATATATCTAATAGTTCACTCTCCAAGTGCCTGCAACAGCCAGCAATGGACTAAGCTGAAGCCAGGAGTCACCAGCTTCATCTGGGTCTCCCACATGGCTCCTGAAACAAAATGAGAGAGACCAGACTTTTTTCATTAGGATATTTATATACATTTATATACAAATACATTAATAATTTTAAACATAGGCCTGGTACTATATCTAATTTTATGTAACTTGAATTTTTCACTTGCACATGGTACTGTATTAACACCTCTATTATCCTATTATATGGATGCACTACAAATTAACCTTTCCAATCCCCTATTGATTAATATTTGATGTTTTCTAATATTACGTTACCATGACTAGCTTTGCAATAAGGATATTTATGTGTAAATTTTTGCGAGTTATTGAGAATGTTTCTGTTGGATCATTTTTATTTTTTTTAAATTTATTCAAAAGGCAGAATAAACAGAGAGAGGAGAGACAGAGAGAGCTCTTACATCTGCTGGTTCACTCTCAAAATGGCAGAACAACCAAGGCTGTGCCAGACCCAACCCAGGGGCCAAGGAATCCATCTCTCTCTCCCACATGGGTGGCAGGGGCCCAAGGACTTGGGTCATCTTCCGTTGCTTTCCCAGGTGCAGCAGCAGGGAGCTGGATTGGAAATTGAGCAGCTGGGATTCAAACCAGCTCTACAATGAGATGCTAGTTTTGTTAAGCCATAGTTTAGCCTACTGTGCCACATTGCTGGACCAGAGAACTTTTTAAAAAAATGATTTTTTATTTGAAAAGCAGAGTTAGAGAGAGAGGGAGAGATCTCTCATCTTCTGGTTCATTCCTCAGATGGCTACAATGGCCAGGGGTGGGCCAGGCCCAAGCCAAGAGCCAGGAGCTTCATCCAGGTCTCCCATGTGGGCGGCAGGAGCCCAAGGACTTGAGCCATCTTCTACTGTTTTCCCAGGCACATTAGCAGGAAGCTGGGTTGAAAGTGCAGCAGCTGGGACTTGACTTAACCTGCCGCATCATGACACTACTCCCACCTGCCCCCCACCCCTACACTAAGAACATTTTGAAAGTAGTTGAGCAACATGTGAAACTAGCCATAAGTAAGATGGTAGTCCATGTTTAGAAATGTAGTGCAAGTGGGCCGGCGCTGCGGTATAGTGGTTAAAGCCACTGCCCGCAGCACCGGAATCCCATATGGGTGCCAGTTCGAGTTCCCACTGCTCCACTTCCGATCCAGCTCTCGTTATGGCTTGGAAAGCAGTAGAAGATGCCCGAGTCCTTGGGCCCCTACACCCACATGGGAGTCCTGGTGGAAGCTCCAGCCATTGCAGCCAACTAGGGAGTGAACCAGCAGATGGAAGATCTCTCTCCCTCCCTCTCTCTCTTTCTCTCTCTTTCTCCCTCTTTCTCCCTCTCTCCCCCTCTCCTCTCCTCTCTCTCCCCCTCTCCTTCTCTCTCTATGTAACTCTGATTTTCAAATAAATAAATCTTTAAAAAAAAAAGAAATGTAGTACAAGGAAATAGTTCAAAATATGTAAAAAAGCACAAAGATGTTAATCCACATTGTCATTTATAGTAGCAGAAATATTAGAATCAGCCTTTAAATGTCTAACCCTGGGGAAATGGTTTAATGATGCTTTATCCAGTTGGATTACTTTGAAATGTTAACATGTTTATAGAGACTGTAATAAGAAGTAGAATTTGAAGCTGTGAGTTCATTAGGACTACAATTGAGGATGAAACAGAATGCATGTAACAAAAAAGAGAGGGAGGAAACCCAGAAAGAAAATAAGGTCTGTAGGGGTAGTGAAATGATAGAGTGGTATTTTCCCTCTAAAGAGTACGTTGTGTTACTTTCAGGATTTGTAAATCATAAAAATATTGCTGCCTAAAGATAAAATGTCCGCTGTGGAAAAAATTAGTTCAGATTTCAATGCAGAGGCAAGCATTGGCCTAAAATAGAAGAAAACAAACCTCTCTCATCTCTTCTTAGCCCAAATTATTTTTAATGTTTCATACATACTTTAGTGATTAAAGAATAAATAATGATTAGTGTGAATCTTGAATTTACATGAACTGATCCAGGGGAATCAACCTCAGGAGGCATGGCATAGATATTTTTTTCACTCAGCATTTTGAAAAATGTTGCCAGGGAGAAGGAAGGTTGTTTTAACAACAAAAAGCATAGTATTAAAAGCTTCTTCCTATTTATCAAAACAGTATCAAATGGCTGGTCCAAAAAAGGATTTAGTTATTTTGAACATTTAAACACAAATATTTAAAACTTTCAATTCAGATGGAGTCTCAGAAATTTCTAGGTGTCATTACCAGGTATTAATGTCAGTGTTATACTTCAATTAAATAGATACACATTAGGAAATTTTAGTTTGCTTTTAGATTTTTTTAATTTAATCTTGGAGGCATGAAAAAAACTTGTACATGATATAGCAAGCAGATTTTTTTCAGTCCCTGAACTAGAGAAACATTGTAGAAACCACAGGGAGAATTAATTATTTTTTTTTAAAGATTTACTTATTTATTTGACAGAGTTACAGACAGAGAGAGGGAGAGACAGAGAGAGAGGTCTTCCATCTGCTGATTCACTCCCCAAATGACTGCAATGGCTGGAACTGTGCTGATCTGAAGTCAGGAACTTCTTCTGGGTTTCCAATGTGGGTTCAAGAACCCAAGCACTTGGGCCATTTTCTGTTGCTTTCCCAGGCCATCAGCAGGGAGCTGGATGGAAAGTGGAGCAGCTGGGATTGAACTGGTGCCCATATGGGATGCTGGCACCACAGGCGGAGGCCTCACCTACTATGCCACAACGTCAACCCCCATTATATTTTTTAAGAATATGTTTTTCCTCTTCCTTTTCTTTGACTCAACTTGTATGATGTCTTGGAGTCTGGACTTTTTATAATGTTGGTATCTCAGTTAACTGAGATGAGAACTGATTTCATAATGATAAGCACTGTTGGCAGAGACCTGCTGGCAGCAGTGATTTTCTCAGCTATTTCTATTTCCTAGGCTGACCATTATAAAGAAGCTTTTTCAGACCACGTTTGGACTGTGAGTTCAAGATGGAGAGTGTCTTCTATAATTGCCTTTCATAGCCTGGTTCAGAGTGACTTACTGTCCCAAGTTTGGGGTAGAGGATCCATCTGTGTTCAAAGTACTGTTAAGGAGATTCTAATTCTTTGTATGGCCTTTTGAATCCTTTCTCCTGAAAAATTCCATTTGAGGGGCCATCGTTGTGGCATAGCACTAGCATCCCATATGGGTGCCTGTTTGAGTCCTGGCTGCTCCACTTCCAATCAGGCTCCCTGCTAATGGCCTGGGAAGGCAGTTGATTATGGCCCAAGTCCTTGGGCCCCTGCACCCTTGCGGGAGACCCGGAGGAAGATCCTGGCTTCTGGCTTTGGATTGACCCAGCTTTGGCCATTGTGTCCATTTGGGGGAGTGAACCAGCGAATGGTGGATCTGTCTCTGCCTCTCTGTCTGTAACTCTGCCTCTCAAATAAATAAATCTTTAAAAAAAGAAAAGTCCATTTGAGTGAGTGAATAGATATTAGCACATGGCTCATTCTGATATTCTGAAAGTTGGAAAGAAAGGGTCTTTCAGTAATCTTTTTTCCCATATAGGAAAACCAAAAGGTGATCAAGTTGAGTATTGAACAATCAATAATCTTTGTATCTGTACCTCTGCTGGAAACAAGTAGAATTTTTAATTAGTTCTTTCCCATTAGTATGTTAGGGTGTTCAGGCACTCAACACTAACATTTATTAAACAGAATCACAAAAGAATAGTGTGGTACAGTATATTGAGGTTGGAGGGAAAATCTTGGTTCTGCTTACAAGGAGAGGAATTTAAAAGGTTCACCTCCTAAAATGTCATTTAATGAAAAACCACCTTTTGACAATGTTTTGGCAATTGAAACCCATAGATTTTGGAGATTTTTTTCTTCCTCTGATTTCTTCTTTTAATCTCTATACTGCTAATGTTTTAAAGTAAAAGTTCCTTCTAGAAGTAAGAATGTTCTCTCTTTTGTAGCTCAATAGTGGCATACCAGCCAGCTGGAGACAACAGTCACACTTTTGATGTCACAGCCATGTTCAAGTCTATTGGGATTTTCCTTGGGATCTTCAGTGGATCTTTCGCCATGGGTGCTGCTACTGGAGTGGTGACAGCTTTAATATCCTGCTATTATGTTAATCTTTTCTTTAATTGAGTAGTTGAATGCTGTATTCTGTGGTTTCTCCCAGTTCCCTGATGGATATTGCATTGTAATTATTAACCTTATAACCAAGTGCTTGGTTTGAAAATATTAAGCAATAATGTTTACCAGTAAATAAATTAGAGGACTTCATTGCTTTGCATAGAGCTCAGTGCCCTAAAGCATTCAATATGAGTTGGTAAGATTAGTGTAAACTTTTTGTAGTGTTGAGAAGTTGCAGTGTACTCCTTTAAATGTGTTCAAATATTATGTTAATCTAAAACTTAAATTTAAAAAATAATCTAATTAGACATAGTATCCCCTTGAGGGTGAATTTTAAGGCTGTAAATTAAATCGATGTAGCAGCAGATATATTCCAAAAAGCCTTTGGGTGTTGTGTGCTGCTGGTCAGCCTGGCCATCTTCTGTTCTTTTTTTTTAATAGGACAAGTATGAAATGTACAACCATGCCACCAAATGAACAACATGTGGTTCCAGGTTAGGATATATCAGAGGACATCTCAGCTTTCCCAGTGTTAACCTTTATGCTCTAAAGCTTCAGGTTGGGAACGCCAAGAATCTGGGCTATAGTCCTGGTACTGCCACTAATGACCTATGAGAAATATTGGGCAAGCAATTCTTGTATTCATTCAGAAGGCATTTATTCATTGCCTGTTACATGCTAGATACTGTACTGTGGACTGTGGTTATCAAAGATAAGCAAGACAAATGTGGCTTCTGCTTCCCTGGAGCTTCTGTTATAGGGACAGATGCAAACATGATAGAAACTGACACTTCACCTCTTTGGCTCTCAAGTATAGGAAAGTGGAGGGCAGGGATGACAGAAAGATGAGTGTCACTAGATAGTATCTAGTTTCCAGCTCTAAAACTTGTAAAGATACATTTTTGTAAAACAAATAACATGTTATTTGTTTTTTTAAAACAAATTTTTTTTGTTTTTTATTTGTTTTCTTATACAACAAATATGTTTTAATATAAAAATACCTTTTTTAATATTTCTGTTTTCTCTTTGGTTAGTATACTGCTTCTTTGTGCTGGAAGAGACTTTTTTATGACCTTTTCATGATGAACTGAGACATAAAGGGGAAGTGAAAGAGTTATGAAGAAGGAGACAGAACAGATAATATCTCTTCCTTATTGCAGATTCCTTGAGGATAGGAACTACAGGTATATCTTATTTATCATTTTGTTGCAACATGTAGTTGTCGAGGTGGTTCTAGATTCTGGTCTGAGATTTGTCACTCTTTGGCATAGGCCCCTTCCACTGTTGTCTATAGATACTTTTTAGAGTAGTGTAAGTGAATGAAGTGCCTTAGTTTCTTCTTCATCATGGAATGAGTGCTCTACATCACAGGAGGTGATAGAAGATCAAATAAATGTCAAATCTCATGCAAATTACATGTTTTAATAAATTTAAATTGCTAAAATTGCAGAAGTCTTCGTTTGAGTCATAAATTAATAGAATTGGCATGTTGTGGGCCTGATTGTTCCTGGCTCTCTGTCCTTGCTGCATGGTTTCTGGCAAGGTCTCTGACAGTGACACCCTTAAAGCAATAGGCGTGGCTAAACTGTAGGACTTCCTCACTAAAGGGAAGGCTGAAAACTGCAGGAAGATGTTCACTTTAGAAATTTTTTATACTTTGGTGCCTCCTTGTTCTCTGACTTTTGTGTTAGGCCAGAGAACCTTTCTTTTGCCTCTATGATTGCCTCATTTAGACTATTTTGTCTGCTCACACTGTCATATTACAAGATCTTGTTACCAACCTTAACAGTCTTACGTAACAAAGTTTACCAAATTACGGGAGTTCCAGTTATTGGAGACAGGCTTGTTCTTCTTGATGTCCTGGAGTACCTTCCTCTTGGCTGAAGCATGGGGCTTCACAGGTAGGTTACTTTCTCCTTCTGATCATAAACCCTAATGAGGAGTGACTTTGCAAGTCACTTCTTCTACAAATGGATCAACTTCTTTAGTATTTTGAACATATTATGCTTGGGATATAGGCTACCACTTTAGAATGTAAAAAATATTTTCAATGAAATGTGCTTCTTCTCAACAGGAAGTCACAAATGAAACTTTTGATCCTAAGCATATAATTTGTGTCTGTAAAATAAAGCCTCAGTGTAAAAGTTGGGAATCATCCTTTTACATAAACTTGGAACTCATTATATTTATAGGTGTGGTTGCAGTATTGTTTTGTGGCATCACACAAGCACATTATACCTACAATAACTTGTCTACGGAGTCTCAGCACAGAACTAAACAGGTGAGAAAATTGTAGTTGACAATAAACTTCCTTCTTTCAAAACAGAGAGGCTTTCTTTTTTACTCAGAATTAATCATTGATCTATTTAAGACTCTTCTTTTGACTCTAGAAATAAATGGAACTGATAGATTGAAGGTTGACAACTTTTAGAATGGACATAGGTCAGCAGAATATGTAGTACCTATTATTATTGTGGCTCCAATAACCAGTCAGATAACTTCCTTTTCGCATACTGTTTTCCTAATCTAATAACTTCTAAGAGGAATGTTTTGGAAGTTCACTTTAGTTTTGGTTAGAACGATTGTATGTTGTACAGATTGATTAACTTCTGGTGTGACTCAGTTTTCTGCTGAGTGATACAGAGATGATTAACTTTCTTCAGTCTCCATTCAAGCAATGCAAAGCTGTTTTGGTTCTGGAACATCAGGAGACTACAACAGTGGTTGGGCTTTAGATGGTGCTGAGTGATTCGATGTGTAGGGTACTTGGAGGGAATTGTAAAGGAAATAGCCTTCAAGGAATAAAAGCAGATAAATACCTGCTTATGGTTAGAGTGAGAACTGTGAAGCTTTAAGTTTTGCCAGATAATTAGAACATAGTGAAATTAGCGTAGAGAGGACCAATGCTAAAGCAGGAACAATGGTACCTTTGCTTTATTTATTTCTTCTTGAGCCACAAACATAGTGAATGACCTTTGCTTTCCCAACACCTCAAAAGAAAGTAGGCTTTTCCCCCCTTAAGCACATAATTTGGGTTACAAATCCTTCTTACCAGTAAATTCAGTGCATTATGTGTAGAGAAGAAAACCAGCTGAATGATTCATTATTTTCCTACGTAGTATGGGTGGGGAATAAAAACCAACAGAATAAAAGTTTCCAATCTTGTTAGTGGTAGAAAACTTGTAGATACAAGATGCCTACAACTCATAAGAACTTAAGATGGTGTGCTTCAGATTGTATGCCATAGAAGACATCAGAAAAGTTGAGGACCTGTCGTAGAGAAGGTGGTGTGCCTAGACGGTTGAGAAGGACTTGGAAAGGTCTAGGGCGAATTAATACACTTAGATGGCTGTAGGAAGTGGAGCAGGGCTTGGGAAATTTGAACCTCCTGGGCCAAATCCAGCCCTCACCATTCTGAGAACTGAGAATGGTTTTTATGTTTTAAACCGTTGGGAAAATATCAAAAAATATTTTGTGACCTATGAAAGTTAAAGGAAATTCACATTCCAGTGTCTACTGATAAGGTTTCCTTGGCACACAGCCACACTGATTTTTAAAAAATATATGGTCTATAGCTGCTTTTGTGCTATACTAGCAGAATTGTAACAGAGACCTTGTGGCCTGCAGAACCCCAAATATTTTGCTCTCTGGTCCCTCACAGGAAAAATTTGCCAACCCCTGTGGTGTTAATTAAACCTGGGACTCTGAAGTAAATATATTATTTCAAATCTTGACTCTACCCATTGCTGGGTGTGTAACCAGAAGCAAGTTATATAACTGTGTTTCAGTTATACCACTTTAAAATTAAGAGTTGTCATGAAGCTCTCTATGCCAGGATAATAGAAATTGAATTAGATTTATAGCTAGTAAAGAGGGAGGTACCTGGCCAGTGCCGCGGATCACTTGGCTAATCTCCACCTGTGGCACCAGCAACCCGGGTTCTAGTCCCAGATTGGGCGCCGGTTTTGTCCCGGTTGCCCCTCTTCCAGTCCAGCTCTCTGCTGTGGCCCTGAAAGGCAGTGGAGGATGGCCCAAGTGCTTGGGCCCTGCACCCGCATGGGAGACCAGGAGAAACACCTGGCTCCTGGCTTCGGATTGGCACAGCGCGCCGGCTGTAGCGGCCATTTGGGGGGTGAACCAACGGAAGGAAGACCTTTCTCTCTGTCTCTCTCTCACTGTCTAACTCTGCCTGTCAAAAAAAAAAAAAAAAAGAGGGAGGTACCTTAAACTGCTATTTTTAGGGATGCATTGGATGGGCAGGGTGGAAGATGGTGGGTGGCAGGATACCAGTTAGGGTTGTTTGGCAGCATTCTAGGGGAAGTGATGAAGGCTAGACTAGGCCAGTGGCAGGGACACAAGGAACATTCCAATAGAAAAGTCGTCAGGGTTTGGAGGAGGAAGAGAAGAAGGACTGAAGATGGGAGTTTGGAGAAGAGAAGCTGATTGGGGCAGGGGGTGATAACATTCCAGGCTTTTTCTATGGGACTGGAAATGCCATCTATATTTGCTTCCTTCCGAATTACATATTTTTTGGTGTATGCATGAACATCTTGTATTTGAAATGTGTGTTTCATTATCTTAATAATACTCATGCTTTAAAATTGTATGATGGAATTTATTTACTGGACTAATCTTTTAAAATTTCATTTCAGTTGTTTGAGCTTCTCAATTTCTTGGCAGAGAATTTCATCTTCTCCTACATGGGACTGACACTGTTCACCTTCCAGAACCATGTCTTTAACCCAACATTTGTAGTAGGAGCATTTGTATCCTTTATCATGTGTTCTATTTTCAAACTATTTTTAATTGAGATATTCATGTAGTCTGGGGTGGGTATTGTTGATAAGAACACACTGAAATGTATAAAATTTCCTTTGAGAAAGGCAGATAAGGATTGCAACCTTTTTTTAAAAGATTTATTTATTTGAAAGAGTTACACAGATAAAGGAGAGGCAGAGAGAGAGAGAGAGGGAGAGGGAGAGAGGGAGAGGTCCTCCATCCACTGGTTCACTCTCCAGTTGGCCACAACAGCCAGAGCTGTGCCGATCCGAAGCCAGGAGCCAGAAGCTTCTTCCAGAACTCCCACACAGGTGTAGGGGCCCTAGGACTTGGGCCATCTTGTACTGCATTCCCAGGCCATAACAGAGAGCTGGATCAGAAGTGGAGCAGCGAGGACTCGAACTGGCGCCCATATGGGATACCGGCACTGCATGCAGCCGCGGCCTTAACTGCTACGCCACAGCTTTGGCCCTAAGATTGCAACTTTTTTTTAAAAAAAAAAAAGATTTATTTATTTATTTGAAAGTCAGAATTAGAGGGAGGGAGGCGGAGAGAGAGAGACAGAAATTTTCTGTCTGTTGGTTCACCTACCCAGATGGCCACTATGGCCAGGGCTGGGTCAGGCTGGAGTCAGGAACCAGGAACTTCTTTTGGATCTCTCACATGGGTAGCAGGGGGCCAAGCACTTGCAGGATATTCTGCTGCATTTTCCAGGTGCATTTTCAGGGAGCTGGATCAGAAGTGGGGCAACTGGGACATGAACCGGTGCCCGTAAGGGATGCTGGCATCACAGGCAGTAGCTTTACCTGCTGTGCCACAACACTGGCCCCACAACTTTTTTTCTGTTCTATATTTATTTATTTTTTATTTTTATTTTTTATGGGATGTTTTTTAAAAAATTATTTATTTATTTGAAGGTCAGAGTTACACAGAGAGAGAAGGAGAGGCAGAGAGAGAGAGAGGTCTTCCATCCACTGGTTAACTCCCCAATTGGCTGCAACAGCTGGAGCTGAGCCAATCCGAAGCCAGGAGCCAAGAGCCAGGAGCTTCTTCCAGGTCTCCCACATGGGTGCAGAGGCCCAAGGACTTGGGCCATCTCTGCTTTCCCAGGCCACAGCAGAGAGCTGGATAGGAAGCGGAGCAGCCGGGACTTGAAATGGTGCCCAAATGGGATGCCGGCACTGCAGGCAGCGGTTTAACCTGTTAAGCCACAGTGCTGGCCCCATCTATATTTATTTTTTAAGAAGATTTATTTTATTTATTTGAAAGTTACAGGGAGAGCAAGAGCGAGAGTGAGAGCGAGGGAGGGAGGGAGGGAGGGTGGGAGGGAGAAAGAGGAGGGAGAGAGAGGTCTTCCATCCACCGGTTCACTCTCCAAATGACTGCAATAGCTAGAGCTGACCTGATCCAAAGTCAGGAGTCAGGAGTTTCTTCTGGATCTCCCTTGTGGGTGCTTGGGTCATCCTCTGCTGATTTCCCCAGGCACATTAGCAGTGAGTTGGATTGGAAGTGGAGCAGCTGGAACTTGAACCAGTGCCCATATGGGATGCTGGCACTAAAGGCCAGGCTCTAACCTCCTGTGCCAGAGCACCAGCCCCTATTTTTATTTTTGTTTATTGCACAAGTATTGTTGACAGATTGAAATATCATAAAAGTCAAGAGACTCTGCCAAGTCCAAAAGATACAATTGTCCTGTTCTACTAAAGAGAAGGAAATGATAGATTCTGGGGAACAGTTAGCAGATCATGCCACAGGAAAGTAGGTACAAGATGAGAAAAGGTTGAATTAAGATGTGTGCTTGGGGGCCGGCGCTGTGGCGTAGCAGCTAAGGCCACGGCTGCCTGCAGTGCCGGCATCTCATTTGGGTGCCAGTTTGAGTCCCCGCTACTCCACTTCCAATCCAGCTCTTTGCTATGGCCTGGGAAAGCAGTAGAAGATGGCCCAAGTTCTTGGGTCCCTACACCTGTGTGGGAGTTCTGGAAGAAGCTCCTGGCTCCTGGCTTCAGATCAGTGCAGCTCCAGCTGTTGCAGCTAACTGGGGAGTGAACCAGTGGATGGAAGACCTCTCTTTTTCTCTGTCTCTCCTTTCCTCTGTAACTCTGACTTCAAAATAAATAAATAAATAAATATTTTTTTTAAAAAAGAAAAAGATGTATGCTTGTGCTTGCTCTCTCATTCCCTCCTTCTTTCCCTTCACTAACTCATATGAGCAAATTGAGTCTTTAAAACCAATTTAAAGAAAGAAGCTGCGTATGTGTAAGTGAGAAGTCAGTAGCATAAGCTTCAAGAGAAGGCAGGAGATACAGCCCAAAGTATATGGAGAGGAGTTGCCCTTCACTAAGAGGAGGGCTGGCTCTTTCACTGTGACAAGAGAGAATAGGTTATGTAGAGATGCCAGGCATGTATTAGATGGAGCTCCTACTGGAGGGGGCCTATTTTATCTGTGAAGTAGTAGGTGAGATCATCTGCTGAGAGTGACATAAGGAAGTGTATCATTTATTTTGTAACAAATTACCCTAAAACTTAGCTGCTTAAGACATCAAAGGTGCATTATCTCACACAGTTTCTAAGGGTCAGGAATCCTGAAGCAGCCTCTCTGGGTGATTCTGTCTCTAGGATCTATCTCTACAAGGTTGCAGTTAAACTGTTGGCAGCGGCTTCTCTTCAGCCTTGACTGGGGCTGAATCAACTCACTGGCTTAGCTGATGGATGGAGGCTCCCACGTGGGCCTTTCCATGGAGCAGCTCATAGCATGGCTTCTGCCAGAATGAATGAGCTGAGAGTGTACCAAGGTGGAAGCCAAAGTGCCCTCTTGGCAGACAGAGCAAGGAAATACATATGTATATACTAACTAAATCTGTATGGATGTACTAACTCATAGATGTGCATACATCTATCAGTGTTTTCTGTGTAACCATCTGTATCACTATTAAGCTAAACATGAGTTCATATCACTGTCTACACAGCCTCTTCCCTTGATTGATCTGTAAACTCCCATTTCAACAGCAAGAAACCTGGCTCCTGCCATTTGCCATACCTTTACTTAGTTGTTCAGTTCCAATAGACTTGGATAACAGTATCAGAATTGTGAACCAGCACTCCCACAGGAAGCAACTTTATGGACGAGCATACAATGCTTTGTGGCAGTTCCTGTCACCTTTCAGCTTACAGACCCTACCCTTTTCCCAAATTCCTTAGGCCAGCACTATTTCCTCAACCTTGTTTTGTTTTTAATGACATTTTCCTTTATGTTCCTTTCAGGAAATGGGGTGGAAACTGTGTTATGAACCCTAAAATTAAAGATGTAGTTGTAAAACAAGATTATCTATAGCTAGCAACTGGAGGAAAGGTTTCTAGTTAAAACCAATCTGAGTGCACATTAAACCTTTCCTTTGGAGCAGGTTGGAAGTGTAGACTTACTGGGACATATTAGGGCTAGCAGGAATTTCAGTGTTATGATGTGGTCAATGTGCTCCTTTTCTTTGTTCTGAGGGAGGAAGGGGAAGTTTAGCTAGTCTTTTTCCTCATTCTGTCAACACTGACAATGACCTTGAATTAACCTATTATAGTCAATCTTCAAAACATGGTAAAGATAGGTCAGCGTTGTGGCTCAGCAGGTTAAGCTGCCCCTTGTGACACCAACATCTCATATATATCAGAATGCCAGTTGCAGTCCCGGCTACTCTACTTCTACTCCAGCTTCCTACTAATGCTCCTGAATAGGCAGTGGAATACTGCCCAGGTCCTTGGGCTCATGCCACCCATGTGGGAGACCAGGATGGAGTTCCTGGCTTTGGCCTGGCCCAGATCTGGCTTTTGTGGCCATTCAGTGAGTGAACCAGTATATGGACGAGGTCACTGTTTCTTTCTGTCTCCATCTCTCTCTGTTGCTCTGTCTTTCAAATGAGTGTATGAATGAATGAGTCTTTTAAAAATATGGTAAAGAAGCTCTGCTTAAACATGTTTCTCTTCCTCTAATGAATTTTCCATGTTAGAACTGTGTTGTCTAAGTTGGTAGCAACTAGCCACATATGATTATTTGCTATAAATTAATTACAATGAAAAGATATTAAAATTGCTGGCGCCGCGGCTCACTAGGCTAATCCTCCGCCTAGCGGCGCCGGCACACCGGGTTCTAGTCCCGGTCGGGGCGCCGGATTCTGTCCTGGTTGCCCCTCTTCCAGGCCAGCTCTCTGCTGTGGCCGGGAGTGCAGTGGAGGATGGCCCAGGTGCTTGGGCCCTGCACCCCATGGGAGACCAGGAAAAGCACCTGGCTCCTGGCTCCTGCCATCGGATCAGCGCGGTGCGCTGGCCGCAGTGTGCCGGCCGTGGCGGCCATTGGAGGGTGAACCAACGGCAAAGGAAGACCTTTCTCTCTGTCTCTCTCTCTCACTGTCCACTCTGCCTGTCAAAAAATAAATAAATAAATAAATAAAATCTTTAAAAAAAAAAAAAAGAAAAGATATTAAAACTTCAGTTCCTCCTTCACACTGGCTACATTTCAGGTGCTCGCCATATTGGACAGTGCAGATATAGAAAATTTCTACTGTAGAAGGTTCTGTGGGACAGTCCTCTGTTAGACAATGGAACCAAGCAACTGTTTGGTAAAAACTGGGCTCCCTAAAATAGTCTTTTACCATCTTGAATTTAGAGTCTGAGAGATATTAATGGTAAAAAAAACATGATCCTTAACCTATTAATAATTTTAGATTGCTATTTTCTTGGGAAGAGCTGCCAATATTTACCCCTTGTCCCTCTTACTTAATTTGGGTAGAAGAAGTAAGATTGGATCAAATTTTCAGCATATGATGATGTTTGCTGGTAAGTTATAATTTTTGTCTCTTCCCCACCCCAAGAAGCCCTTCACAATTCATATGCGAGCTTGATTTCAAGCTGAAATGTTATGCTGGTAGCATAAGAGTCCTTAAAGCATTGAAATTGCATCCTGAAATAGAAAGTTCTTTTTATAGTGTCTCATTCCTATGGGAATTTTTTCATATGCTGGATCTATATCTTTGGTTTAGAAATATGTCACATAAAGTGAGGAAAATAAAGATGAATGTTTTTTCACACAAAACCTTGTAAGTCAATGTTTATAGCAATTCTGTTCATAATTGCCAAAACCTGGATACAACTCACTTGACCATGCCATGGAATACCATTCATTCTGAGAACAAACTATTGATACACACAACATAGCTGAGTCTCAGAGGTACTGTGCTGAGTGAAAGATGCCAGTGCCCAAAGGTTACATAATATATGATTCCTTTTTTATGACAGTCTCAAAGAGACAAAATCATAGCAGTAGAGAACAGATCTGTGATCTGTGATCTGCCAGAGCTTTGAGAGGGGAGGTGATGAAGCTGTTGAACTCAAAATGGATAGCACAGAGGAATTTGGCGTGGGGGTCTTGATAATGATCAGGGTCACACATCTCAATGCATTTGTCAAAACTCATAGAGATGTAATAAAAAGCAAATTTATGTTAATTTAAAAATAAAATTTAAAGATTTGTTAAAATGATGCCACTATCATATATTAAATCCTTTGTATATGCATTCAAGCATGTTAATACAAGAGGTCTTCAAAAAGTTCATAAAAGATTCATATTATGAAAAAACTATGTGTGGATTTTAAAGATAAGATGATATAGTTCCATTTCCATAAAGTTTTTGAAGTACTCTGTTATTTATTATGTATTTGTTCTCATGCTTCTAAGATTTTAGAATGTAATTTATTACTCTGAATTTATAAAGCCTGCATTGGTAATGAGTTACTAGAAAAAAAACTTCTTCCATTCCATTGTAGGCCTCCGTGGGGCAATGGCATTTGCTCTGGCCATTCGTGATACTGCCACTTATGCTCGCCAAATGATGTTCAGCACCACACTTCTGATAGTGTTTTTTACTGTGTGGGTATTTGGTGGCGGCACTACTGCAATGCTGTCGTGCTTGCATATCAGGTAAGTGGTAACTGTGGACCTCACTGTAGTATTAACTTTGCATTTGGTTTATTTTTCTTTTAGTCATGAGGAGCTTTTTCAGCTTTGGCTTTCTGAAGCTTTGGAATCTGCAAATTATTTTTTCTTTTAAAAAGTGTGTGACATGTAGTTCAAAAAATGAAAAATTCAAAAGAAAAATAAAAACCGTTGTTAACAGTTTGAGGGGTATCTTTCCAGACCACTTGCTATGCATTGTATTATTTTTCACAAAAATGGGCAGCACTAAAGGTTCTGTTGTGGACTGATTTTTAAATGTGATATATGATGGACATTTTCATTAGTAAATATTTTTACATCTTTTTCTTGATTTAGTTAAACAGATCCCTGTTGTTGAACTTTCATATTGTTTCTAGGATTTTGCTATTACCAGTATCATCTGAGGACTTTGCTGCTGCCGCTACCATTAGCAATGTGAACATTCTTAAATGTACATACTACTGTGTCCTTGTTTGATTGTTTCCCTAAGGAGCATTCCTAGAAGTGCAATTACTTGGTCTGAAGGATATATCTATATTTAAGGCTTTTGATCCATATCATCAGGTTGGATGAAAATTTTTTTCCTCTATCTATAGCATATAAGGCAATCCAATTTTCTCCAACCTTAATCAACATTAGATGCTATCACATTCTTTCTCATTTTTATGATCAGCACTGTTTCTAACCTAAAAATACAAGGCCATGATCCTGAGGTCTTAGTCTTAGATGTGTACTAGTTAATGTATTCAATTTGAAAGCTCTGTTGTATCTCAAGAGTTCTGCATTTGTTTCCATGGATACAGCAGCCGATGTTGCTAAAGCCTTTGTAGCTTTTAGTTCTGTGTTTGGCTGAAACTTTGTAGATGTGAAAAGCTACCCAGCTTCCAGAATACATCAGGTTCATTAGAGAAAACAGATTACACATTTTGTAGAATCTGTCCTCCATTTTTTCCCATTCTATTATGCCTTTCTTTTAATGTTCTAAAGCCCAGCTAGCTCCAAATCATACTTTGGATGTTGTTGTTACTATCTTTCTCTTTCTTTACTAATGAAATCCCTTTCTTATAACTTATGTGCTGTTGTTGTATAATAGAAAAACCTGATCAAAAATTATGTTCTGATAACCCTAATATTACTTCAAGAAGGACCTGGCATTTGTTGAACACCTATTATGTGCTGGGCATTGTGCTAAGTGCTTTTTACTTATTTATCTAATCACAGTAAACTCCATTTTGCAAGTGAAAAAATAGACTTAGAAAGATTCTTAGTTGTTCAAGTTATATAAATAATTACTTGGTGGACAAAGGGACCTCCACTTTTCACTGGATTTCTTCTACACTGAGTTGCATCAAGAAATAAGTGTGGTCAGTTTTAGAAGGACTGAGCCCTTTTCTTTTCCCAACAGTCTAGAAATGAAGATTCTTCCTTACTTTACTAAGGAGAACAAAATTAAAGATAATTAAGGAAAAGTAATAGTCTTCAATGGAGTCTTCTGTGTTTAAGTAGAAGCATTTCTCTTCCCAAACTGCCCTCCACAAATACCAAACAAAATACCCATATTCACCCTGACCCTCCTCCAAAAGAACAACACAAGATAAGGCTCTAATTACTCACATACATAATCTGTATCAGAAGCTTTGAAAGCTCTTTGGCCTGTCTTGCCTGTCCTATAACATTGTTGGCGCTTAATTATATACATTGCTTTACAGTCTTAGATAACTTCTTGAGTTTTAGTGTTTTATTGGAGTTCAGGGGCCCTTTGCAAACAGAGGCTGTGTTTTAAGATTCCCTTCTCTCCCCTAAAGTTTGTCTAGTACAATTTTGAGGATTATGATAAGGCCTGAAGGCTTATGATTCATGTAGACAGATTTTGCTTTGAGTTCTTACTCCTTCACTTGCTGTGACCTTTAACCTTTTAAAGCCTCAGTTTCCCCATCTGTAATATGTGTTTCTTAGCACCTACTTCCTATAGTTGTTGTAAGGATTCAGTGAACTAATGTCTGTAAAGTACAGCATCTCGACTGTACTTTGTATTTGTTCATTTGACAACAATTTATACCAGCCATGTACTGGATACTGTTCTAGGTTCCAACTCAGATTAGGATAGTTGTTTTCCCCGCAGGGGACATTGGTAGTTGTCTGGAGACATTTTTCATTGTCATAACTGGGAGCAGGGCCTGCTACTGGTATCTAGTGGTTAGAGGCCCAGGCCATGGATGCTATTAAACATTCTGTAGTACACAGGACATTCCCCACCTGCCCATAAAGAATTATCGGGCCCAAATGTCAGTAATGCTAAGGTTAAGAAACTGAGCTCTAGAAAAAGGCAGTGGTAGTAGTAAGAGAAAAGGTTCCTGTTCTCCTAGACTGTACTTTAGTGGAAAATGACAGTAAGCCAGTAAACAAATGAAAGAACATGACAGCTTTTGATAAAATGAATAGATAATATTGATTGCTGTGATGGCAGTCAGATAAGGAACTTTAATAGTGACTGGCAATAGTGGTGTATTTTACATGAGGAGGCAAGGAAAGTGTCTCTGAGAGGTTACATTTGAGCTCAGTCTGTGCAAGTGACACAGTATTGCCAGGTAAACGATGAGAAAGAACAGTATTCCAGGCATAGGGAAAGTAAGTGCAGAGGCCCTAAGGCAAGAACAAACTTGGCCCCTTTAATACACATAGTTCACATGGCTGGAGTAATACAGTGATTGAAAGATAGGTAGAAAATGAGGTGGGGAAGACCACAGGGTCTACAAACTTTTCCTGTAAAGGGATTGATAGTGAATCTTTCAGGCATTGCAGGCCATAGACTCTCTGTCTTAACTACTCAGCTCTAGTATGAAAGCAACCATAGGCAGTACATAAACCAGCTAATGTGACTGTGTCCCAACAAAACCCTATTTTACCAAAACAGGAGGGGTACCAAATGTGCTCATGGGGTATCGTTTGTGGAACCCTTACCATAGGGTTCAGAAAGGTATGATAAGGAGTTTGGATTTGAAAATATAATTGGAAATCTTGGAAGATTTTAAAACAAGGGAGTGACAAGATTAAATTACAGTGTGAGAGGATCATTCTCATTGTTGTGTGGCCAGTGGCTCCTCAGTGGATTAGAACCAGCCACCTGTTCCTGCATCCTTTTTTTTCTTTAAGATTTATTTATTTATTTGAAAGTCAGAGTTACACAGAGAAGAGACAGAGAGAGCAAGAGGTCTTCCATCTGCTGGTTCACTCCCCAGTTGGCCCCAGTGGCCAGAGCTGTGCTGATCTGAAGCCAGGAGCTTCTGTCTCCACGTGGGTACAGGGGCCCAAGGACTTGGGCCATCTTCTACTGCATTCCCAGGCCATAGCAGAGAGCTGGATTGGAAGTGGAGCAGCCAGGACCCGAACTGGTGCCCATATGGGTTGCTGGCAGTGCAGGCAATGGCTTTACCCGCTACACCACAGCTCCGGCTCTCCTGCATCCTCTCACATAATTTGTGACAGTCACATTTGGCTTCCTGTCATTTAGCATGTAGTCTTTGCATTTATCTGTCTTCAAGCCTTTGTTCCTATTTTCCCGTGGCCTAGAAGATGCCATGGCTAAGTGCTGCCTCCTCTTCCTCCCCCTCCTCCTTTTTTTTTAAACATTGATTTACTTTGATTTTATTTGAAAGGCAGAAAGAGAGGGGGAGACAGACAGAGACAGATAGAGATCTTCTACCTACTGGTTCACTCCAAATGCCCACAGTAGCTTGATCTGGGCTAGACCAAAGTGAGGATCCTGGAATTCAATCCAAATCTCCCATGTGGGTGACAGAGACCCAACTGCTCTGACACATCACCTGCTGCCTCTGGGGGCTCACATTAGAAGGAAGCTAGAATTAGAAGCAGAGCCAGGATTCTAACCAGTGCACTCTTAGGGATGCAGATGTACCAAGCAACATCTTAACCACTGTGTTGCCCAATTATTTTCTTTCAGAACCGCTTTACTGTTTATGTGACATTGGGTCTATTATAGCACTGATCTCATTCAGCCTTGTAATAATAGTGTTTTAAGAGCTTCTACTTAGAGTTCATTAATAATGTATCAGACATCCTTAAAATTTTTTAAAAGATTATTTATTTGAAAGGTAGAGTTACAGAGAGGCAGAGGCAGAGGCAGAGAGAGAGGAGAGGTCTTCCATCTACTGGTTCACTCCCCAGATGACTGCAACAACTGGAGCTGGGCTGACCTGAAGCCAGGAACCAGGAGCTTCTTCTAGGTCCCCCATGTGGGAGCAGGGGCTCAAGGACTTGGGCCATCTTCTGCTTTCCCAGGCCATAGCAGAGAGCTGGATTGGAAGTGGAACAGCCGGGACTGGAACCAGCACCCATGTGGGATGCTGACATTGAAGGTGGCAGCTTTACCTGCTACACCACAACGCCGGCCCCCTACAATATTTTAATACCTTTTCTCATTTAGTCCTTGTAGCAACTCTGGTGGATATTAGCCCCGTTTTCTAGGTGATGGGATTGCAATTCATAGGGCTGCATAACTTGGCTGAGTTCTCACAGCCAAAGCCAGTTGAGTCCAGATTTGAACACAGTACTCTCTGATAGCGAGTCCTTAGGGATTATGCTGTAGTTCTGTCCGTTTCCCTCACTGGTCTCTGAGCTCCTGGAGTACAGGGGCCATGTTTAATTCATGTCTATGCCCTGTGCCTAGTACAGTGCCTGGCAAATAATAAGTGCTCTATAAATGTTATTCAATTGCACTGGCTTCTGATAATGTTCCATCTAAGTATTACAAGTGTGCTTTCTGCAAGACCACTAGATGTCACTTGAGATGCATAGATGATGTTAGCATTTGATGTGACTAAGAAGATATTAAACAGCTTCTTGGCCATTTTAACAAAGAAAAAAATGAGCCTTTCTTTGGATTATGAATCTGGTCATGGCCTTCTGTTTCCAAATACCTGACTGTGATTCCCTTGTCTTCCAGTTTTCCCCCTGTGGTGTTAATTGTATTCTGGGATGCTACTGGTACAGCTTCTCATGCTGCTGTTTTTTCTGTGTTGTCTGCAGTACTTAACTTAATAGATAAACTTTTGAGCACCTATTGTGTGTCAGGTACTGTGCTAGACTCTGGGGATACAGAGATGAATTGAGACATGGCCTTTACCCTCAAGGAGCTCACAGTCTTTTTGGGGAGACTGACAGGTAAATAACTCTACTATACTAAGCATTTTAAGAAAGAACTCTAGGAAGTGCTGTGAAAGCACAGAGGACAAAATGATTCTGCTTGGTGGGACATAGAAATATTGGAACTTGAAAAACAAGTAGGACAGAAAATTGAAGGCAAGCTCATGTCAGCTGAGGGAATAGCAGCCCAAAGGCATGGAAGCTCAGGGGAGGACAGGTCTGAGGAGAGGGGTGGATGAATATGACTAGTATAAGGAATGTAGAGAGAATTTGGGGAAGTGAGTGTACCAAGGTGTGTTGCAGTGAGGAGGCTCTCGTTTTATACAGAGTCTTGAGTGCCACATAAAGACCTACAGATTTGGCCCTGTGGGATGTAAGCCACCCTCAGAGTGTTGTCAAAGGAGGAACCCAGTGAGTTCTGTGCTTTAGAAGCTAGCTCTTTGGAAGCCGGGCAGCTAGGAGAACCTTATGCAGCTGACTTTGTGAGTCAGAATGAGTCCCTGCCCTGGAGTGCCTGGGATGGCCAGGAGAGAAAACACCTGAGAAACAGAGGAAGAAAGAACAGTTGATAATTCCTGTGTTTAAGGGCTACAAAGGTGTCTAAGAGAACTTTTAATTATCTTTTTAAACATTTATTTTGTTTATTTGAAAGAGTGACAGAGAGAGGAAAGACAAAGAGTTCTTCCATTCACTGTTTCACTCCCCAAATGGCCACAGTGGCTAGGACTGGGAACTCTCAGTTCCAGGCTGATGCCAGGAGCCAGGAACTCCATCTGGGTCTCCCATATATGGATGATAGGCGCCCAACGTAGGGCCATCTTCTGCTGCTTTCCCAGGCGCATCAGCAGAGAGCTGGATTGGAAGCAGTGCAGCTGGGACTGGAACCAGCACTCTGATAGGGATGCTGACGCTGTATGTGGTGACTTAACCTGATGTGCCACACTACCCCCTCCCTTTTAAAAAGAGATTTGTTTGTTATTTGAAAGGCAGAACAACAGAGAAAGAGAGAGACAGAGAGAAAGAAATCTTCCATCTGCTTGTTCACTCCATTAATGGCCACAACAACTGGGGCTGGGCCAAGTCAAAGCCAGGAGCCTGGAACTCCATCCAGGTCTCTCATGTGAATGGCAGGGGCCCAAGTATTTGTGCCATCTTCTGCTGATTTCCCAGGCACATTTGCAAGGAGCTAGAGTGGAATCAGAGTTGCTGGGATTCAAACCAACACTGTAATATGGGATGCTGGCTTGTAGGTGGCAGCTTAACCTGCTTCACCACAATCACAGATCCAAAGAGAATTTCTTAATGAAATTCTTTCCTGGGCTATGGAAAACATATATTTTTAAATTATGAAGAACCAAGACTAATGTCTGTCTATTCAATGGGAAAATTGTAATTGGACCCTCTCTTCAGTCGTCATAACAGAATGTTGCCATGAGAGTGCCAAGGTCCGAAAACATGCAGCACCCTCCCAGAATTCCATTGTGGCAGCCTTGATTTTAGATCTACGTAGTCATTCTTATTCAGCAGTAGAGGCAGTGTTCTCCCTGAGTCTGCTTAAAGTAGACTTAAATTCAGGGAAGAAAATGTTGTTTTTCTGAAACCAGTAGTGAGATTTCAGCAAGAGGATCATTAGTATACTCTGCTTGCCTTAGAATCCAAGCTGTTGCTAAGGAAAGTAGCAGGAGCCAAAAATCTACATCGACAACAGCAGAGAAGCAAGAAGCTATTAACTGTTCTACATAGCTTCTGTGTTGGGAATGGTAGTTGCTGGCCAAGTATACTTTTGTAGATAGACCTTTTCATGGTTTCAAAATCTCATTTGCTCTTTGTGTTTTTTCCTTTAGGGTTGGTGTTGATTCAGACCAAGAACATTTGGTAAATATGCATTTGTGTTGTCCCTGGCATTTCTGTTGAATGTGTGGTCATTTGGAAAGAAAACATTCTACGGTAGACTTCACACTACTGTTTAGATCCTAAGCTGTTTGCCTCAGCTTTTAACTTACATCATTCCTGGCATTTGTCACTGCGCTATACAGACAGAACCAAATTTTAGGTGGCATGTGGATATCAAAGGTGATACCTTTCCTATCTGTGCACCATCCTGGCCTTTGCCCCAGAGGAGAGTAGTCTGTTAAGTGCTTCTGGGTTTTCAAGTGACTGCTCTGGCACGAGGAGCCTTTTTCCACTTTGGTGTGCGCATGAAGCCTTGTCTCTGATGTAAGCCTCACTCCAGCTGCTCTTCCTGTATAACTTTCAGTTTGGATGACCAGCAGCTGCCCTTGAGAACTGCCTAGGAGCTTGACCCAGTCTTCCCTGCTTGTACTAGGGGAACACACTTTCTTACTCTGTGCCTCAGTGTTGGCCACATTTCCTTGCTTCCTTCCTTCCACGTCTCTGTTTCTCAGTGAACCTGAGCCTGTTGGACTGACTGCAGTGTAACTGGCTGCCTCTCTGAACTGACAACCCTTTTCTGGTATTTTCCATCCCCCTTTTTTACTGACTTCTGAGCCCCACTGAATATGTGACTGTACTAGATGTTAGATGAGAACTCACACAAAGTAGCTTTTTGAAAATGGAAAGTGTCTCAAAACACTTTCAAAACACAATTCTTTGTCTTAACTGAAGCTAGCCCCAGTATATGTGTCTTTAGGGTATGTTTCAAAAAAATGTTTATCGGGTTCATTTCCTAAGCGCTAATTTTGTCAGCTGTTGAGTGATGAGTAAATTTGTGTGTATGTGATATAGTAAGTACATGCCTCTTTTGTGGTCAGAACCTTAAAGTAGAATTTCATGGGCTTGAAAGCTTGCACAAACCAGGCTGGGTAAGTTCTCGTTATGCCATGCTGCAGGAATAGAGTCCCAGGGGAACTGGTTCCTCAGTGCCTCCACTCCTGTACCAAAACAAGAATCAAATCACCACAGAGGTCACAAGACAAATGCTTGACCACTGTCTGTATAAAACTACCACCTCTGTCACCTCTGTCACCACAGGGGAGAAATGGAGCGACAGAGAGAGCGCCAGGTATATGGGTACCAGTTGTAACATACAGAAAAACATCAATTTTTGCTTGCCTTAAAAACTGTTTAAATGTGTTGGTTATTCTGTTTACTCAATAATTTTGCATGTCCACTAGGAAGCACAGAGGAACATTATAGTAAGTATGGAATGGGGGGTATGGGTATCAGGTGTTCATGTGGTGAGGCCACTGTGAGAGCTATTGATAAATTGATTTTCCAGCAGTGGAGACACACAAACTACGTCTAACGATGTGAAAAAGTAATCGACAATTCAGGTGGTTTTGGGCTCTTGTAAGCCTATACAGTGTGCTCAGATGTTTTTATGTTGCCTGTGTGTGGATACATGTTGGGGGTAAAGAGTCTTTTATTTTGAGGACTAGGAGGGACATCTAAACTCTGTGCTATTTGTGGAGCTATTCATTGTTAGTGAATATTGGTGTTAGGAACAGCCTTGAGAAGTCTCTAAACCTTAGATTTTATACCTGAAGAAGTTTGGGTCCAGAGAGGGAAAAGGATGTATATAAACTAATGTTAATGAGCTGAAACTGGAACCAAAACACAGAACTGCATTACTGACTACATCCTATTACAAATAGGGACATAGATTTACTTTTGGAAGCTATTTTAAAAGATGCCTGCTTACTATGTTCATTTTCCCTCCTAACCAGTCAGCCTTACTAAATTTCCCTACTTGTTTTCATTTTGCTAGTGTTCTAAGAACATTGTAGCAACTTTGAAAAAACTGGCTACTTTTGATACTCATGACAACTCTCAAGGATGTTGATGTGATGTTTCTTATTTAAAGTGCCTGGAAGAATGAACTCTTTCAGATTTAGGAGGTGAATTACTACACACAGATTTTTAAAAATGACAGTACAGTCACAAATTATCAAGCCACCTGAGTAATAGAGGTATTCAGAATAATATTTCAGTTTCTTATTCCAAAGCTGAAAAATACATGCTATTACATTTCTTTTTTAAGATTGATTGATTTATTTAAAAGACAGAGTTACAGACACACACCCACACCCACAGAGAGAGGGAGGGAGGGAGGGAGAGAGAGAGAGAGAGAGAGAGAGATCTTCCATCCACTGGTTCACTCCCCAAATGGCCACAGCAGTTGGAGCTGGGCCGATCTGAAGCTAGGAGCCAGGAGCTTCTTCAGGGTCTCCTGTGTGGGTACAGGAGCTCAAGTACTTGGGTCATCCTCTGCTGCTTTCCCAGGAGCGCCAGCAGGGACCTGTACCAGAAGTGGAGCAGCTGGGATTCAAACCTGTGCCCATATGGGATGCAAGTGCTGCAGGTGGCAGCTTAACCCGCTACACCACAGAGCTGGCACCATGCTACTAGATTTCTAATATTATCCACATTGGAACGAATTCTTATTCTGTTTCTGATAGTTTTAAATAAATGTGGTTGTATCTTTGTGTATATACTGATTTATATACTGATTTATATATTACCTGTCTGCAGGGTGTTCCTGAAAATGAAAGGAGAACTACCAAAGCAGAGAGTGCTTGGCTTTTCCGGATATGGTACAACTTTGATCATAAGTATCCTTTTTTTTTAATTTTTTTGCCAGGCAGAGTTAGACAGTGAGAGAAAGAGTTATAGACAGTGAGAAAGAGACAGAGAGAAAGGTCTTCCTTCCGTTGGTTTACTCCCCTAATGGCTACTACGGCCGGCGCTGTGCTGATCCAAAGCCAGGAGCCAGGTACTTCCTCCCGGTCTCCCATGTGGTTGCAGAGACCCAAGCACTTGGGCCATCCTCCACTGCCCTCCCGGGCCACAGCAGAGAGCTGGACTGGAAGAGGAGCAACCGGGACTAGTACCCACTGCCCCAACTGGGACTAGAACCTGGGGTGCTGGTGCCGCAGGCGGAGGATTAGCCAAATGAGCTATGGCACCAGCTGATCATAAGATCATTGAGAAAAAAATTATAGTATGAACATGAGTAACTTCAGTTTAGTAGGCAACTGTTTTGACCATTGCTTTCTTGAAGAATACAAAACCTACCTTCAGTCTCCTGGTTCTCCAACAGTATAGTGGAAAAAGAAACCCATACAAATAAATGTCTGTGCAAAGCCAGAAGGCCAGTAGGGACTGGTTAGTACAAAAGCTGCCTATGTGGAGGGAATCCAGAACCTGCATGACATGCTTTATTTGCTATATGGGTTTATTTATTGAGCAAATTTTAATATTTATTGGCCTTTGGTTAATGTACTGACGCCTGAAAAAGGTACTTGTTGGTTCTTCGTAGTGTACTTGATGGGGTGAAAGAGAAAAGACTCCAAAAGGGAAAAAACTTGAGAGTGAGATAAGAAAGCAGCAGTGTCAGATACTGCAATCTTCAAGAATATGCCTTTTACCCTCTGACATTCCAAAAACTGAAAGTCCCCCTCTTCATTCAGAATGCTATTGGTAGCTAATGTTTTTTTTTTTTTTGGTCACAAAATTTCCTTCTTGTCCTGTTGTGAGTCTTCCTCATAGCTATATATACTTTGAGTATTGTTATAGTCTATAACCTGCTTAAATAATGCCTTTTAAAAAGCATTTCAGCACAATTAAAATTAATTTCTTAAAAATTAAAATAGAAAACGGAGTTCTTTCAGGCTAAGATTTATGAGTAAATACATCAAAATTTCATGTAGATTCCATTGAAGCAAATTTGAGAGTCATGTAAAGATTTTTTTTCCTTCCAACTTTATGATCAAAGCCTTGAATATTTAAGAAAAGTGCACTTGACACTTAGGATTAGAAACTACTAGTTACTGTATTCTGTTTACCAGATTTTTGCGTTCACTTTTTGCAAGTACTTCAAAATTAAATTACTATATGGAAACAAAAAGTACAGTCATATCTGTGGTATTAAAGCTCCCTTTGGGAGAGAGCACCTGTCTTTTAAAAATTGTTTAAAAATTATGTCATCATTTTTGGCTCCACTGTGAGCATTTGGATATAAGTTACTCCTTTGTCTCCTGGGACTTTTTCATCTCTAACAAAAACTTGCAGTATTTACATACATAAAATGTTTTGCATATTTTCTACACATTATACAAAGCAAATGAATAATCCTCATGTAGAGAAAGAATAGAATGATAGCTTATTTTTCTATATATTCTTATAGAAGTAAGCATCAAGATTTGTTTGGCTCAGTACAACCCTATTAAGTAGTACTCAACAAAAATCTGATCATTTTAATACCTAGTGACCAGATAGAACTAACTATTCATCATTCTAGGTGTTAATGCCTTTGTGTAGCCAGATTGTGATAATTAAAGTATAACTTTAATACAATAAAGTACATGAATCTTAAGTGTACAGTCTAATGAATATTGACCTATGTCTACACTGGGTACCTATCAGCCATATCAAAATATGTATAAACATTTCCAACACCCCAGAAGGTACCTTGTGATTCCTTGCAGTCAGTAATGCCTTCCCTGTCCCCCAGCATGGATTTGTTTTACCTGTTTTGGATCTTCATGAATATGGAATCATATATATTCATTTTAAAGAAGATTTAATTATTTATTTGAAAGGCAGAGTGACAGAGGGAGAGGCAGAGAGAGAGAGAGAGAGAGAGAGAAAGAAAGAAGTTCCATCTGTTGGTTTATTTCCCAAATGCCTGCAACAGCCAGAGCTGGACATGTCTGAAGCTAAGATCCTGGAACTCCATCTGGGTCTCTTATATGGATGGCAGGGATTCCAGGCACATTAGCAAGGAGTTGGATTGGAAGCAGAACAGTCAGGACTCAAACCAGCACTCCAGTGTAGTATGGGATGTGAATGCCCCAAGTGGTGACTTAACCTACTGTACAATGCCTGTCCCTTATGCACTCTTTTATGCTTCTCTCATTCAACATCTTTTGTGTAGTTTATCCATAATGTGTGCATGCACACATTCACAAATACACACATGTGTCTTTTGGTGGACACAAGCACTCATGTCTTTTGAGTATGTACCAAGGAATGGAATTTAAGACAAGTGTATGTTTAGCTTTAATAGATATTGCCAAGCAGATTTCCAGGGTGATTGTAACCAGCTTCACTGTTTGCAGCCAATTTGGTGCATTCATTATCACCTGCACCAGCAAGTTAAAGGAGTTCTGGCTGTTCCATGTCTCCACCAAAAGTTGGTATTGGTTAGCCTTTTGAATTTAAGTTCAAGCGCCCTTTCATATGTCTTTTGACTTTTTGGATATCCAATTGTGAAGTGTCTCTGTTCAAGTCTGTTGTCCGTTATTAAACCGAGTTGTCTTTTTCTTTTTCTTATTGAGTTATGGTTATTTTTATACACATATCCCTGAATTAGGTTTTTTGTCAATTACATATATTATATCTTCCCTCAATCTGTATCTTGCCTTTTCATCTTAATCTTTACTTTTGAGGAATACAACTTCATTGTAATGAAGTCCATTTTGTTCATCTTTTCTTTTATTTAGTTTTTTCTGTGTCTTAAGAAATCTTGTATATCCCAAGGTTCAGAAGATATTTTCGTGTTTTTTCTTCTAGAAGTTTGATTATTTAGCTATCACATTTGATATTTTTGATCTGTTACAAATTAATTTTTATTTATATGAAATATGAGTCAGGATCTATATTTTAACATGGATATCCAATTCACCTAGTACCATTTATTGAAAATGCCATCCGTATGCCAACTGGATTGCAGTGGAGTGTTTGTTGTAAATCACTTGACTGAATAAGTGGGGGTCAATTTTTAGACTCTAGTTCTATTTTTATATCAGTACCACACTCTCTTTATTACTATACTGTGTTAAAAGTCTTGTTATCCAATAGTAGGGTAAATCTCTTAAGTTTGCTCTCCAATATTGTGTTGGCAACTTTAGTTTTTTACATTAATAAATTTTAGAAACAGCTTTTCAATTTATGTGTACACATGCACACAGACTACCAACAATTTTCTTGGTGTTGCATTAAATCCATACTGAATTTGGAGAGAAATGATATCTTAATATTGAGACTTTAAATCAATAAACATTTATTTAGATTTTTTTTAAAGATTTATTTATTTATTTGAAAATCAGAGTTACAGAGAGAGAGGAGAGGCAGAGAGAGAGAGAGAGAGAGGTCGTCCATCTGATGGTTCACTCCCCAGTTGGCTGCAGCAGCTGGAGCTGCGGTGATCTGAAGCCAGGAGCCAGAAGCTTCTTCCAGGTCTCCCACGTGGGTGCAGGGACCCAAGGACTTGGGCCATCTTCTACTGCTATCCCAGGCCATAGCAGGGAGCTGGATTGGAAGAGGAGCAGCCAGGACTAGAACCAGCGCCCACATGGGGTGCCGGCGCTTCAGGCCAGGGCGTTAACCCGCTGCACCACAGCACCGGCCCCTATTTAGATCTTTTATAATGTCTCTCATTAATGTCTTGTCCTTTTCACTCTACATGTACTGTACATGTTTCTTTAGATTTATCCATAAGTATTTGATTTTTTAAAGATTTGCTTATTTATTTATTTCAAAGACAGAGTGACAGAGAGAGAGAGGAAGAGACAGAGAGCAAGATTTTTCATCCATTGGTTTACTCCCCAAATGCCCATAAATGCTGGGGCCGGGCCAGACCAAAGCCACGAGCCTGGAACTCCATCTAGGTCTCCAATGTGGGTGGCAGGAATCCAAGTACTTGGGCCTTCATTTGCTGCTTTCCCAGGCCACTAGCAAGAAGCTGGATCAGTAGTAGAATAGCTGGGACTCGAACCCACATTCTGATATGGAGTGCAGGTGTCCCAAGCAGCAGCATAACCCAGTGCACTACAATGCTTACCCCAGTAATTGATATTTTTGATGGTGTTGCAAATGACATTTAATTTTCTACTTGTTTATTGTTATTGTTTTTATTTATTTTTATTTATTTGAAAGGCAGATAGGGGCCAGTGCTGTGGCACAGTAGGTTAAACCTCCAGCTGTGGTGCTGGCATCCCATACAGGCTCCAGTGCAATTCCTGATTGCTCTACTTCTGATTTACCTCCCTGTTAATGGCCTGGGAAAGTAGTGGAAGAGGATCTAAGCGCTTGGGCCTCTGTGCCCATGTGGGAGACCTGCAAGAAGCTCCTGGCTGCTGGCTTTGGATCAGCCCAGCTCCAGCCATTGCAGCCATATGGCGAGTGAACCAGTGGATGGACGATCAATCAATCTCTCTCTCTTTCCCTCTCTGTAACTCTGCCTCTCAAATAAATAAATAAATCTTAAAAAGAAGAAGAAGAAAGGCAAAGAGAAAGAGACAGGCACAGAGAGAGATCTTCCATCTACTGTTTCATTCCCCAGTGCCCACAACAACTTCAGCTGAGTCAGGCTGAAGCCAGCAGCCCAGAACTGAATCTGAGTCTCCTACATTGGTGACACGGATACAATTTCTTGCTGCCTGCTACCTGCCAGGGTATATATTATCAGGAAGCTGGCATCAGAAGCAGAGCCAGGACTTGAGCCCAGGCATTCTGATATGGAATGTAGGCGTCCCAAGTGGTGTCTTAACTACTACACCAAATATCCACCCCGTTTTGTTGTTAACATATAGATATGCAGTCAGTTTTTACAGTTTCAGCTTGTGTCCAATAATCTTACTAAGTTTGCTTGCTAGTTCTTTTTTTAAGGATTTATGTATTTTGTTTATTTATTTGAAAGCCAGAGTTCCAGAGGAAGAGACAGAGACAGAGATAGGGAGAGAGAGATCTTTATCACTGGTTCATTCCCCAAGTGGCCTCAACTGCAGAGCTGGGCCAGGCCAAAGATAGGAACCTGAAA
This sequence comes from Oryctolagus cuniculus, assembly GCF_051225735.1. Classification (NCBI taxonomy): domain Eukaryota; kingdom Metazoa; phylum Chordata; class Mammalia; order Lagomorpha; family Leporidae; genus Oryctolagus; species Oryctolagus cuniculus. The sequence goes on from NC_142888.1 coordinate 113,426,893, forward strand.
CTCTATCTGGGTCTCCCACATGTGTGGCAGAGGCCTAAGTACTTGGGCCATCTTCTGCTGTTTGCCTGGGTGTATTATCTGGGAGCTGGATTAGAAGTGGGGCAGCCTGGATTTGAACTGGTATTCATGTGGGATGCTGGTATTACAGGTGGCTTAACTCTGTGCCACAATGCTGACCCCCACTTGCTATTTCTAATAGTTTATAGATTCTTTCTAATTTTCTGTGTATATAATGAAGTGACGTATGGATAATGATGCTTTATTTTTTCCTTCTAATCTCTTATATTTCTTTTTCATTTCTTATTACACTGTCTGAACATCTCCAGTGTAACAGCTGAATGTGAGTCATGGTGCAGGACATTCTTCTTATTTGTAACCTCAGAGAAAATTTTCATTATTTCACCATTAAGTATGATGTTAAGCTTTAGGATTTTGGAGGTACCTGTAGTAAGTTAAGAATATTTCCTTTTATTTCTAGTATACTTTAGATTTTTATCATGAGCAGGCATAGAATATTATCAGATAATTTTATGCACCAATTGAGGTTTTATTTTTTTCTCCTTTAATCTGTTATGTCGATTTCACTGATTGTTTGTTAATCAAGTCTTGCATCGATAGAACAAATTTTACTTGGTCATGATGTGTTCTCCCTCGTGTCTGTCACTGGATTTAATTTGTTAATATTTTGTGTTTGATTTTTGCTTCTATTTTCATGAGAGATGTTAGCTTGCGATCTTTTTTTATAGTAATGTCTGTCAGATTTCTATAGCAAGGTTATGCTGGCCTTGTAAAGTGAGTAGGGAATTTTTCCCTCCTTTTCTGTTCTCTGAAGGAGTTTATATGACATTGATGTAATTTCTTTCTTAAGTGCTAGAAATATTTTCCCAATGAAGCATCTGGGCCTGGAGCTATATGTCTGGGAAGATTTTAAAATTTCTTTAATACATAGAGAACTATTGTTTCTTTTTTTCTTTTTATTATGATTTGGTAAGTTTTGCTTTTTGAGGAGTTTGTTTTTATACAAACACCTATTTAGTACCATAAGATCAGGACCTGGTCATTTCTGTACTTGATGCACTAGTAGAATTCATTATTCCAGTTTTTCAGTGGCTTTGAGTGGTCAGGTATTTTTTTTCCCAGAATCCTTTTATTTAAGGTACACAGACTTCATGCATTTCATAAATACAACTTTAGGCACATAGTGATTCTTCCTTCCCTACCCTCCCTCCCACCTGCACTCCCACCTTTCTTCCTCCTCCCTCTCCTATTCCCATTCTTATTTGTTACGAAGATCTATTTTAGATTAACTTTATACACATCAGCTTAACCCTACACTAAGTACAGCGTTCAGCAAATAGTATGGGGGAAAAAAACTGTTCCTCTGTAGTGGAGACAAGGGCTGTTCAAAATCATCGCATCTCAGAGTGTCAATTTCACTTCTATAGATAACCTTTTAGGCACTCTATTAATTAGAGTAGTCAGGTATTTTATGAAGTGTGTTTACATGGAGTGCCTTAATCTTTACTTAGAATTTATTACTATGGGAATGCATGAAATATTCTCTGACTTTCTCATTTTTAATTGCAAACAACCTTAGGTTCTCAGAAAGTGAAGAATATGGCATATGTGTCCTTCTTCCTTTCTCTCTCTCTTTTGGTGAGTCCCACTTTTCTCTCCTGATATCATGTTATCACATCTATTTTTATTTTTTGGAGAATAAGTAAATACTGAAATGAGGATCTATGGTAGAGAAACTGTTGATTCAGGCAGGTATTTTAAAGATTTATTATTTATTTGAAAGAGTGATGCAGAGGCAGAGAGAGAGAAGTCTTCCACCCACTGATTCACTCCCCAAATGGCCACAGTGGCCAGAGCTGGGCTGATCAGGAGCCAGGAGCTTCTTCCAGGTCTCCCACGCGGATGCAGGGGCCCAAAGACTTGGGCCATTTTCTACTGCTCTCCCAGGCCATAGCAAAAAGCTGGATCAGAAGTGTAGTAGCCGGGACTGGAAGCAGTCCCCTTATGGAATGCCAGCACTGCAGCTTTACCCACTGCGTCACAGCGCTGGCCCCCTCAGGCAGTTTTTTAAAATATCTTTTGAGAATTGACTTCCCTTTCCTCTTTGTAGCCTCATGGGAGAAGAATCAACCTGATACTGAGCTTTGATGCATAGCATTCAAGAGGCCACGTGAATCCACAATAAATGATTACAAACATTAATATTATTATATTCTACTAGACTATTCAACCTGGCTTCTGACCATTATCATTCTATTCATTCTGTCTTATCTCCCTCAGTGCTAGAGAATCCTAGATTGATATTGTGTTCTCTGTGATTTTAGTGAAATCAAAAAAGCAATATGATATACTAGCGGAAAGGGCACAAAATTTGAAATCAAACCAATCTGGGTTGGTGGCTTCAGCCCCATTTACTTAATGGTGTGACCTTAGGAAGATCCTTCACCTCTCTGAGCCTCAGTTTCCATGTCTGTGAAATAGAGATGACAAGGAAATCCCCCTTTGATGTCACTGCCATGACGTGATGATGAAATGAGATCATCATATGGCATATGGGAAAGCCTCTTGCTAGCCTCTGAAGTGGTTGGTACGCTGTGACAGTGATTGTTAACCAAAGAATACAGCCCTTCCTTAATCAGTGCAGCTATCTGAAGCCTCTGCTGACCCACAGTGGGCCTCCTCTCACCACTACACTCCCTGCCTGCTGCGGACCCATCGCCAGATGCTTGACCAGCCCCCAGGCTTACGAAGTAAGTTGCTTTTATCCACAAACTAAATTCCTCAGTAAGTTGTATGTCTGTGTTCTATGGATGGGCTGTTTTATTTCAGTTTGCCTTTGAGGTACAAGATCCATGATAGGGAATTTAAGCATATTTTGTCTACCCAAGCAGTACACTGAACCCTATGTATAGGGCACAGCCTCTGAGACATGAGTTGATAACAGATACGGGAGAGTACCTCATTATAGAGGATTATAATAAGTCATTGTGCTCCCATGCTGTCTTTCATTTATTTGTAGTATGTGGCCTGACCCCAGTACAAAATGTACATGTTTTCATCTACAAATTAGGGTCACCAGAGTTGCTGTAAGAAGATTACAAAAGAATGTTTGACACCTTTGAAATGCAACAGATTATTATTTCATACCTCCTAACTTTTAGATATTAGGGAAGATTTATCTGCCTCTCTTTCACATTGCTAGGAGGCACAAGTGTACATAGAGAATCTAGATACCATATTTTTTCCTTAGCTACCAACATATGATTAGTAATTCAGTAAATGTTGCAGCTAAGGAAAAAAAATGACAGATATGCTAACAGCCTTTGCTTTTAGCTGTAAACATTTTAATTTTTAAAATTTTTTAAAAAAATCCCTTTGATTCTAAACTGACCCTTTAGAGATGCTCTAGATGTGCAGTAGGCTCCACTATTAACAAAGCCCACCAGTTCTGACTTCTTGGATACAACACTCAGAACCTTCAATAGACAGAAGCATTACAGACATGCACCTGCCACTTCTTACAACCTCCTTTGGGGGACATTAGAGCAGACTCTGCAGGCAATGCATGAGAACCAGTAGGCAGAGTAGGGGTGGCATCTGGGCCAGAGAAAAGTACCTGACAGCTTTGTATTATGTTGAATCAGTATACATTTCTGACAGACTGTGCTGGTGGGATGTGAATATCCCATGTTGCCTGGTCTCTCCCACCCATCTTGTCCAGGTTCCTCTCCCAAGCATTGTCTCCATGTCTCTTGTGCTCTGTTAGCTCAAGTGACTGTTCTCAGAGAGTTCAGCCAGCTCTGTTAGTTCTGGTACTGAAGCTTGGCTTATAGATTCAGGAGAGACTGCTTGCCATCACAAAAAGCGAAAAAAGGTGCACAACAATTTTGTGTCTGTGCAATACAGCACGACATGACACACTGCTCTTTAAGTTTGCTAGCACTGATCTAACGAAGTATACATTGACCATCCCTAATCTGAAAATCCAAAATCTGAATTCCAAAAAACTTTCTGAGCACCAGTGGGATGCCAGAAGTAGAAAATTCCACACCTGACCTCATATAATATGTTACAGTCAAAACACAAGCACACTAAAAATATTATATAAAATTACCTTCAGAGCATGAGTATATGAAACATAAATTAATTTCATTTTTAGCCTTGGATTCTATCTCATTATATATATATGCCAGTATTCTAAGATTTGAAGACAATTCAAAATCTGAAACACCTTTGATGCCAGCCTGTGCCATGAAGTGAATGCCTTAAACAGCAGAAGATTTTTTTCACAGTTCTTAAGCCTGGGAAGTTCAAGGTCAAGTTCAAGGTCAAGGTGTCAGCAAGATTGGGTCCTTCTAGGACTGTAAGGGAGAATCTGCTCCAGGATTCTACCCTCGCTTCTGGAATTTTCTGGCCATCTTGGGCATTCCTTGACTTCCTGATGCAGCACCCAAATCTCTGCCTTCATCTTCACATAGTATTCTCCCTGGATGTGTGCCTATCTTTGTGTCCAGATTTCCCCTTTCCAGAAGGACAATAGTCATGCTAGCTGAGGGCCCACCTGATTTCCAAACAAGGTCACATTCACATTTCCTGGGGGTTAGGACTTCAACATCTAATGGTGGTGGGGGGTAATCTAACTCAAAACAGACATTAAACTTAATTTTACATTATTTTTGTTAACTGTGTTAGTTATAAAACTAACATATTCATGGCCAAATATTCTAGCAATATGGAATATACAAAGTGAAAAGTGAAAGTTGCCACCTTCTTGCCTACATTCCCCAGAGGCAGTGTTTTTTGAAGGTTTACAGTGAATACTTGCTGATATATTTTATCTATACAAACTTACATGTATATATTATTCTAAGGATAGACACTTTTTATTATTATCAACAGTACTTAGAGTTACTCTCCTTTTACGTATGAATTTACCCAAGCATATTAAAATGTGTAGAATTGCTGGGTCAAAAGGCATGTGGATCTTAAAATTTTGTAGATAATACCCCAAATTTCAAACTCAATAAAGGCATTAGAAGGTACTGACAAGCCTCTGCTGCCCTGTGAAAGAGCCACACGAGCTGTGTTGTGAAAGACAAAAGTTGGGCTTATTGTTATAACCACATTAGATAGGAAGGGATTTTGGCTGGTTGGTGACTCTGGGTGCTTGACTCCATTTTTTTGTTTCTGAGTATTTAGGGAAATTTCTAGCAATAGCAAACTAGTACAGAAACATGTCAAGAAGAAAATGAAACTCATTATCTTTTGAATATCCTTCCAGGTTTTTCTGCATACCCATACGTGTTCTATCTACCAAAATAGAACTAAACATTCTTTTTTTAAAAGATTTATTTTTTATTTATTTGAAAGGCAGAGTTAGAGAGGAGGAGAAATAAATAGAGACAGATACAGAGAGACAGAGAGATAACTTCCATCCTCTGGTTCACTCCCCAATGGCCACAATGTTTGGGGCTTGGCCAGGCAGAAGCCAGGAGCCAGGAGTTTCTTCTGGGTCTTCCATGTGGGTACAGGGGCACAAGCACTTGGGTCATATTCTGCTGCTTTCCCAGGTGCCTTAGCAGGGAACTGGATCAGTAGTGGAGCAGCCAGATCTCATTCCAGTGCCCATATGGGATGCCAGTGTTGCAGATAGTGGCTGTACCTGCTATGCCACAATGCTGGGCCCAGAACTATATATTCTTGACTTTTTTTTCCCTTTGTAGAACTTTATTAAGTATACCATGTTGGCCACATGGTTTTCTTTAGAACCAAAGCTTATGGAGCTAGAAGACATAATACAGTGAGGGGTCTGTATATTTTTCTATGCCCCAAATTCTGTTAGCTGGTTGGACCATGTAGCACTTACGTTTGTGTCATAACCACTTATGTCTTCATCTTCTCCTCCCAATCTCCCTCATAAGACTTAAGCCCCTTGAAGGCAAACCACGTAGAATAGTAAGCACTACTACAGGGAGAGGGCCAAGGCTGGGATGCCCCGAGAGCACATAGGAGGGACACTTGACCTAGACCTGGAAGCTCAAGGAAGACTTCTGGTAGAAAGTGATAAGCAGGTGCTAGTCATGTGAAGGGGGTAGAGAAGACAGCATGTAGAGCAGCCTGACGCCAAGGGAAAGCAGCAGAAATCTCGGCAGTTGTCACCACTTCAGTCTGCCCAGGACACAATGGGGCTTTTGGTGTGGGAGAGATTGTGGCAGAAGACAAAGTTGAAGGGGCCAGGTCTCACTGGGTCTTTTAAGCCAAGATAAGGACTTTGGATTTTATTCTGAGGGCAATTGGCTACTGCCGAAGGGTTTTAAATAGGAAATCTTCTAAAATTCTCCTGTTGGAAATTGTTTTTAAATTTGTTAACAATTCTCAAACCTTATTTCATTTATATTTAGAACCAGGAACAATTGAAAGATGACGATTCCGATCTCATTCTTAACGATGGCGATATCAGTTTGACATATGGGGATTCTACTGTGAACACTGAATCAGCAGCATCCAGTGCCCCTAGAAGATTCATGGGGAACAATTCTGAAGATGCCTTGGATCGAGAGCTTGCTTTTGGGGACCATGAACTGGTCATACGTGGGACACGCCTGGTTCTTCCTATGGATGACTCTGAACCCCCGTTAAATTTGTTAGATAATACAAGGCACGGCCCAGCCTAAGCTTATTAGTCCTCACTTAGTGATTTGTACAATTTGCACATGTGATTGTGAAGAAATTTGTACTACCTAAAAAGTCCCAGTGCATGTCTCTGAATGTGTCTGCTATATAAATGCTATTTATATGGCTTAGAACGAATATAAATATCCTGTACAAGGCAGATTGTGAACAGATCATTCTTTAGTTTTCCTGGCTGTACTGTGTAGGCTGGATCTGTTTTAGAAAGTTTCTTTCACAGTAATGTTGTGTGTTCTGTTATCTTTCTGTTCCAGTTAAATTACAAAACGTGACAGAGTTAACTCTTTGTTCCATTTACCTGACACTTAACCAGAGTACCAAGTTCCTGTGGTGTGAATTAATTTTCTGTGTGTGCAGTGGAGGAGGGAGAGGGAAGAGGGAGTGTTAGTTCCTAGGATACCAGGGACAGGAGAGGCTCCTTATTGGGAAACTTTTGTTGACTGTACTGCCTTTGTTGTGACCTTTTCCTTTCCCTTTCTCTGGTGCAAGGAGCTGATAGCATTATGATCTTGCCCCATTCGGGTTAGGGAGGGGAGTGTGGAAGCCCTCTCCTGCCTTGCTGTGAAAGAACAGATTTGCTGACTACAGTACACTGCTGTGCAGAAAGGAGGCTGCAGATGACTTCGAAGACCCTTATTTCTTTTCTTGCAGATGAAGAACATGGGAGTCAGCCAGCTGGCTTAGCCAAAGTACAGGCATATAGAGTTCAGGGCACTTGGCTGAGACTTGGAGGGACTGGGGCAGGCAGAGGGCAACGGGAATAAAGAGAATGGTGGTTTTAGAGATCTCTCTTCCCAAATGTGTAAATACTCTATACCAGATAAGTTTAAATAAGAAAGTTAATTGCTGCTTAATTTTTGATTATATACTTTATCTGTATAGCAAGCTTTGTTGTCAGAAGTTTTTATATCAGTTCAAATCGCTGCTCTTTAGCAGCCAAACAGGAGCAAAAATGTAAAATTTTTGAACTTACTGTGTCTAATTGTCATTTGTTAGTCTGTAGTTGATGTTAAAACTTAATTTATGAATCCATGATCGATCCACACTATGCCAAAGTCAGCCGTAAGGGGAATGTTAGCACTCTGGAGCATTGATTGTAAGGTGGCTCCTTTGTGTGTGACAGTGTAGTTGTCTTCCTCTTCATGTTATTTTTCATGTCAAATATCTAAGCTGCCATGTCTTTGTTTTCCTGACAGTTTTCAAGGAAGAGCACAGAAGCATTTCCTATTTCATATTCAGGGTGTGAGAGTAGATTCTAATTTGTAATGCTGAAAAGACTTGAAGGTGCAGTGAGAGCTTGGAAGGGGAATACTTTTTTTTTGATGCTGATTCTGACCTGTTAATGATTCAGAAGAAAGAAACTTTTGTGGATGTACCTCCTCAGGTCTGTGAAGCATTGCCTTAAATGTTATCCAGTCAGAAAATTGATTTATTTACATGATGTCCAAATTTTCCACAGAGAAATAATCTTTGCTAACAAAACGTGTCCCTATTCCCAAAGGTATCTGTGCTGTTGCAAGCACTCCTCGAGATTTTAAGGGAATTCTGTTGTACCCTTTAGTGGCAGCCTTGACTGTTGGCATAGCCATTTGTTATGTAGTGGTAGCGACTTTCCTGCCATGCAGGAATCCCTCCTGTGAAGTGTATGTTTTATATGATGTGTGCCTCTTCATGCAGTAAATAATTTCTTGTTAATATATATGCTTGAGGAACTTTGAATGTCAGTGTCATTTACCCATTATACTATCCAAGTTGTAAAAGGTTACATAATAATTTAACAACTACTTTTTTTTTGTTCTGTCAGGTTACTGAGCTCACTTTATGAAAATGGCTGTAAATACTTAGCATGACAAATTCAGTAACTCGTCTGTTTGAGCATGCGTAAGATTTTTCATTAGGGAAACTGATAAAGCTTGAGTCAACTAAACCTGCCTTTGTACTTTATCAAAGGGGAAGCAAGCCTGCTGTGCTTCCATCAGCATCTGGAAGATATTTCCTCTCCTCTAATCTATGTACACACATCTCCAAGCAAAGAAGAGAAAACCATCTCTGCTCAGACACATGCTGGGTTTAGACACCGGAATGGACCTTGATGAAGTACAGTCTGAGTTGCCATCATGCACAAGTAGAACTGCTCTTGGACCTGTTTTTCCGTTGTTTGTGGCACCTAAATGTTTGGATGACTTGAACGTTGCATACTTTAAAGTTATTTTTTAAGGTTTCTTGGCATTAATCCTGGTTGTCCGTGTTTGGCAGTGTGCTGTTAAAATAATAGACTTCTAATCTTTACGTATTTTTTTTTGTTTTCCCTTGGAGTACTTGGACAGATGTTATAGTGGTTTCCTTTAGGAAAAATCTGTCATTAAAAAAATTATAGCCTTGCAAATAACCACTCACTGTATTTGAGTCACGGTTTAATGTGATGTAAAGAGTGCTGACTTCATTTATTTTTTTACCTATAGACCTACTGGAAAAGGAGGAAGACTGAAAAAACAAACAGAAACCTTACAGAACTTAACTTATGGGGTGGCAAATTTTTGGTGCTTATGTATAAGGGTGGATGTATTTGTTTATGGTCATGACTGGACCACTTAAGAAATATGACTCAAAGCCCTCAAATTCCATTGCATTGATTTGTAGCCTGTTAGTTCAGTAATGGAGAGTGTCATGAAAATGCTTGTTCCATTATATGTTGAGAGTAAATTCTGTATCCAGTTGGGTAGAAGGGTGGATCCAAGTTTGGCTGACAGCATGATCATACACATAGCCCTTCCTCCTAGTTAAAGAAACATCTTTCTTTGTACCTGAGGATTTTTATGGGATAGAGTGTGCTGACAGCAACATGGTCTGGTCTGGCAATGGCAAGGTACTGTTGTGTTGCTGTCAACTCCAGCTTCCTTATGCATGGCCCCCGAGGGACACGAGTGGGGACCTACATGCAACAGATTATTTGCTTCAGCCAATCTGTATTTACAAATTCACCACAGTGGATTTGACAAAGTGCATTTGTTAACCTGACCCAGTGTAGGAGCCTAAGGCCATGACAGGACTGATGTTTTGATGTAATCAGGGAGTCCTTCACAGGACGTACACCCTACATGATGTAGGATGAGGCTTTGTTGAGCTCTTCTTAGGTATAGGCAGTGTGTACACAAGATATTTTTGGATCTACAGTGTAATTTTAATCATGCTGTGTGGGTACATTCTGTTATTAACCCCTTTTGACAAATGAGGAAACTGAGCTACAGAGAAATGGCAAGTAACTGACAGAGCCAGGACTCAAATCCAGTCTGACTCCAAAGGCAAGATTCTTAACCACTACTCTACTGGCTGTGTCTAATCCACCTTGAGTATAACCAGAAAGATTGATGGAGTTGTAGACTTTTTTTAAAAAAAATATTTATTTATTTGAAAGGCAGATTTACAGAGAGGAGAGGCAGAGGGAGCGAGCGAGCGAGTTTCCATCCTACAATGGCTGGAGCTGGGCCGATCCAAAGCCAGGAACAAGGAGCTTCCTCTGGATCTCCCATGCAGGCACAGGGGCCCAAAGACTTGGGCCTGCTTTCCCAGACCATAGCAGAGAGCTGGATCAGAAGTTGGGCAGCTGGGACTTGAACCGGCAGCCATATGGGATGCTGGGACTGCAGGCGTGACTTTTACCTGCTTTGCCACAGCGCTGGCCCCCAGTTGTAGACTTTTAACCAGCAGGCACCACCTGCCATTAGGCCAGGGTAGTGCATGAAATCTCAGCTGTCTCACCATTTACTACATTGTTGGCAGCTGCTGGGCATGAATTCCACTGATTGGGAAGGTTGTTGCATTGTTAGCAAAGGGCCATCCTGTGTCTCATCAAACCCGTGGGTAATGCAGCCTAGCTAGTAGCATTCCTTCATACTTAGCCTCCTGATATTTTCACCAAAGCATCTGTGTTTCATAGCAGAGTTTCTGGTCCTGAACACAATGGCTTCACGTCCACACAGTTTTGTGTAGTAGAAGAAGGTCAGGCTTTGAAGTTAGGCAGGCTGTGCTACTGGCTTAGTGCGCAGTGTTGACCACTTACTCAACCGTTCTGACCCTCCCATTTTCTTAGCTGTAAAGTTCATTCAAGAGAGATCTGAGCACCATGTTTGTGGCCACATGATGAAAATAGTCAACACCTAAGCAGCTCCAGTGCTCATGGAAAGTATTCTATAGGCGGTATTGACAGCTGTCTCCGGGAGTTAGGAATCATTCTTGCAAGAAAGGCTGATTGTCTTCTAGTAGAACAATGTCCATCTTAAGTAATCAACGACTTTAAATACAATCATTATAAATGCTATGAAGGAAAAGTATGGAGTATTATGTAGTCAGGTGGTGTGGAGACTTGGGAAGATGTTCCTTATAAAGTGATTTAAGCTTAGACCTCATGTCCAGGGTCAGCCAGGTGAAGGTGAGTGAGGACGAGGAGCAGGATGAAGAGCATTACAAGCAAAGTGAACAGTGGCCTGCAATTGATATTCCATACAGCTGCCAGCCAGCCAAATATCTATTGGGTGACAAATACACCATGCTCTGTGCTGTGTGTGTAGAGTGAGGATTAAAATCGATGTGAGAATACCCTCTTGGCATCTGTAATGGGGGAAAATAATAAGCCTCCAACAATTGTACAGGTACAAGCATAAGCAGCAGCACCTTGAACCTAAATCCACTCCCCCTCCTGCAGTTCGCTGCCATCCACCATCCTGATGGATCTCCTGGGCAAGTCCACTCCTCTGTTCTTTGTTACTGCCTGAAATTCAGGCATGTGAAAAGAGGAGCTGGATGTCTCCCCTGAATTCTGTCTCTGGGCCAAACAACCCCATCTCCTTCCTATTCTCTGGATAACCATAGAAGTCCGTTGTTCTCAAGGCTTTTCTGAATACGCCTGGACCACACTGGCTTGCAGCACACCCTCATCTCACAGTGGACTGACAGTCGAAGCCTTGGCTAGCACCTTGCCCTTGTGGAGCTTACGTTCCAGCTGGGCAAGATAGACCATAAAACACATCAGATAACTAAAGGTTGGATGAGTGACAAATAGGAAACGTGACAGAGGGTAATGGGTATGAGGAGGCCAGTTGTAGGTGGGAGGAGTAGTTAGGCTTTGCTTATGGGGTACCAGTAAAACCAAGACTTGGAAAGAACCAACCGGGCAGAAACTGGGAAGAGTGGTGCAAAGTTCTGGTATAGGGTAGATGCTCAACAAAGGAGCAAAATGCCCTGCCTGGCCTTTAATCAGTTGGATTGTGAAGGCCAGCACAATGGAATGGGAGAAGAAGCGAGCTAACAGTGAGGAGACCAGAGGCCTAGCCCTGTCTGCCACTGGGCATTTGCAGGCAACCGCTCAAACCTCTTCAAGCCTGTTTCTTCTCTTTTAAAATGATGACAATTCACAGATTCAGTAAACATTTATGGAGCTCCTACCATGTGCCAGGCACTGTGGTTGGTACTGGATTAGAAAGCTAGTCCCACATAGCTTTGCCAGGACTGTTAGGGGGATCAAATGCAATGCTGTACATTGAGACATTTTGACTGGAATTCAGAAAGCTTTTGAAACTGAAGTTAAGTCCTCTAAGGTTTTGCTGATGAGGTGCTATTCAATAAAATATGGAAAATTCTGTGCCGACCATGCAGCTAGTCTGGGCTGCTTTCCTTCAGAGTCTCCTGTTCAGCAAGTTGGAGATGTCCCAAGTAGTTGCCGTGGTGAGGACTGAAATCAGAACTGGCTTAGTCCAGGCTGTCACATGCTGAAGCCTGAACTTCATGAGACCTGACCATTTCTGGCCAAGTTTGCCAGATGAAGGGAACCTGTCTCTTACTAGGAACCCAAAATGCAATTTCAGCTTGGGGAGTCCTGTCTTCAAGGTCCCAGTCGGACACCAGTTCTGCTCATTTTCCATTCAGTGCTGTCTGTTGGGCACTAGGCCCCACTCAAGAGAGGCAGCTTAGTTGTGCAAATTATTTCTTTTGCAGTGATGGAAAAATGCATTGAAAGCTCTGTGAGAACTTCTTGGAAACAAGATTTAATTTCTCCAGATTTGTTGGAACTGAAGTGGTTCACTGTGTATTTAAATACTAATCCTACAAAAATTGCTTGAGAAGTATTCAATTTTTGGTTGCTTTGGGAGTCATGAGGCTTTTATTGCATGATTTTTTTGTTCACTTGAATTTCCTATACATTTGTGTTCCCATGTGGACTAGGCAAAAAGCATGTGAGCTGTTTTTTTTTTTTTTTTTTCATTTGAAAACCCTGGAAGACTTCTGTCAAATAGTGGAAGTGGCCTATTTTTTCAATCTCAGAGTTGGTTTAGGGTGAGAAAGCAAGGTAATGGCAATTGGACCCCTTGATTGTGCTACAAGATTGGTTTTTTAAACACTTTATTGAAACTCAACAGTTTCACTCCCTAAGGACAATCAGGAGGTTGATATTTAAACAATCTGGCCAACCAATATTTTCTTTACTAACTTCCAGTTAATACACACTGCGCACTTCATCCGACTGAGCTCTGAGCCAAGCACTTGGGGGCACAGAGGTGACCAAGAGTGCATCCTACTAGGTAACAGCATTGCGATTGTGTGAGAAGCATCATAGTGGGGCTATTTCCTTCTGGATCACTTATGTAAGGATTCATGGAGCCCATTCAAGAAAAGAGAGGAATGGGAGAAAGGGACTATGAGCCCAAACAAGAAGGTTGGGAAAGGATGCAAGTTTGCAAGATGTTGAGTTTTGCAATCATTTCTCCCATCCTAACCTAGGAAGCTCTGGAGCTTTTTTGCTTTGGGTGGTGTCTGGGGGGAAATATTTGCTTTAACCAAGTACAATGGATGGAGGAAAAATCTATTATTTTACATCCTTGCAAAAATCAGATAGCTTCAGAAGTTCTCAGGGACCGATGGTTGGTGTTATTAGGAAACTTTTATAAGTGCGTCACTCTGGGTTTCAGTGTAGCCCCACTAGTCTGGCCAGAAAAAATGAAAATATATGTTGTGGGCTTTCTAAACTGCAGTTCTTAGCATTTTCCAGGAGGGTCAAGGGCCAGGAATGAATCCTGGATGTGGAAAGGAAGCCACGGCTAGTTGGCCAGACCCTTTCTGGTTCTGTGGAGGTTTATGTGCAAGAAGAGGGACTGCTTGGCTTCTTGCTTTTCCCCAAAGGCTATCGCAAGAGTTCGCTAGCAAATTCAATCTAGTGTCCAAAGCCCTCTGCTATGCTGTCCTCAAACACGGTGTGCCATTAGTTTGCTGAAAAAGGGGCCTCAGCTGCAGCCTCTGTGGGAGCCTGAGCCAAATAACAACTGTTGCAAGAGTTCATCGAATAGGCATGCACACCCACCGTGCAAAAATTGATTTTTGCCTCAATAGAAGCAAATCAGCCAGTGGGACAGTATAACTGAAAAAAAAAAGTGTAGAGGAGTATAATAAGATGAGGGAAACATCTGGGTTTTGTTTTCTCAACTTTTATTAATTCATCTGAGGTGTGAGTCACAAGCTCACCCAGCCAGTGTTTCCGAGATGAAGACTTCATTACCTCCAGAGAAGTTGGGAAACGTCATTTCAGAATTACCTTGAGGGAAAGATGATCCACAGAGATGTCATTTTTCAAAAATGCAGTGTTGGCCTCGATAGCTACTGCCTAAGATTGCTTCTGTGTTAAACAATGATTGCATTTCTTCCTTGGTGGGGTTTTATTTCTCTACATAGAAACGGTAGGACTAGATGTGCTGACCTAAAATATATATTAAGCCAAGAATCCCACGAAAGTGCCCTTCACCTATAAAGGCAACTTTGGTGGCTCACCTTGGTCTTTCCCAGGTGAGAGTGGGGTGTAGCCCCTAGGGACACTAAAGAAGGAAAAGCCACCCTTCTCTCTTCCCAAGGTTTTCTTGAACCAGCCCCAGCCCCCACTCCACAGAGGGAGCTCAGGTTTACACATCAGTGGGAGAAGGAAGCTTGCTTCCCGAGGCTAGACCCTACCACCACTGGGGCTAGTGATTCTGTGTTCTCAACTACTCCTCTTGATAGCCTGCATGGCATTCTCAAGATGGCTACTCAGGTTCCCCAGTTGGCCCTGGTTAGAGTCCAGGACAAAAGCTGCATAGTCCATGTAAAGCTAGCAATTTTGTTCTCATACTGGACTGTATCCAGCTAAACTCTGCTATTTTGGCCTGTTGTTGGGGTGTTGCTAGTGGGCTTCAAATTTAGACCTCTCACACGTGACCCATGGCTTGATTCTACTAATTCTATTCCCTCCCTCCCTTCCTTCCTTTCTTCTTCCTTTTTTTCCCTCCCTCCCTCATTCCTTCCTTCCTTTCTTCCTTCCTTCTTCCTTTTTTCCCTTCCTTCCTTCCTTCCTTCCTTCCTTCCTTCCTTCCTTCCTTCCTTCCTTCCTTCCTTCCTTCCTTCCTTTTTGTCCTTCCCTCCCTCCCTCCCTCCCTTACTTCCTTCTTTCCTTACACAACTTTGTTGGAGTGCCCACATACCCTATGTACTGGAGAGTCAGAAGCAAATAAGGAATTGTTCCTGCTCTCAAAAGGCTCACAGCCTGGCAGCACAGACAGACTTACAAGGCTATAAAATTGGATATATGGGTTTAGCACTCAGAGTTCCTAGTTTATAAATATAATAGAAGAAATGGCTTTATTATTTTCTGTCAAGAACTCTGCCATTTTTTCACCATACCCTTTACCAGGATTGGTAGCTTAGATATTTGGCATTTTTGGTATTTATAATTTGTCAACTGATTTTCTTTGAACCAGGAGCATCTGTATGTGCAGTCCCTGGGTCACGCATTTCAAATCACTTTTAAGGAGAAACAGAAGAGATTTCATAGTCAATTAAAGCCAAAATTACCTGGAATGCTTCTGCTCTCTGTATTGAGCCAGTGACCCACCTTCATTCCATGACAGTGATCTGCAGAACACTCTCTGTTCACTTGAGGAAGAAACAGAAGGGTGGCTTCCGTTACACTCCAACTATACAGCCTTTAGCATCAGTAGCTATGGACAATGATGTAATTCTGTCTTAATGCACACAACAGGTCTCAACTATTTAAATGACGTGACTGAATTTGAAAAAGTGTCTCTTGGGGCTGGCACTGTGTCATAGCAGGTAAAGCAGCCAGCTGCCATGCTGGCATCCCATATGGGTGCTGGTTCAAGTCCTGGCTGCTCCAGTTCTGATCCAGCTCCTTGCTAATGTGCCTAGAAAAGCAGCATAAGATGGCCCAAGTCCTTGGGCCCCTGCACCCATGTGGGAGACCTGGAAGAAGCTCTTGGCTCCTGGCTTAAGACCAGCCCAGTCCTAGTCATTGCAGCCATTTGGAGAGTGAAGCAGTGGATGGAAGACTCTCTCTCTCTCTCTCTCTCTCTCTCTCTCTCTCTCTCCTTCTCTCCCCCTCCCTCCTCCTTCTCTCTCCTCTCTCTCTCCCCTCCCTCTTTCTCTCTATAACTCTGCCTTTGAAATAAATAAGTAAATCTTTAAAAAAAAAAAGTCCCCCCTAGTAGTTCAGGACAGGAACCATGAGCTTCTAACTCATGTAATTTCTTACTGACAGATAGTCTTTATGTAATGTCCCTGGAAATAAATGAAAACCCCAATATTCGTGAACACCATCATGTCAGTGACACGCTCTTTCCTTTATTCCTCGTCAGATTGAATTTAGATATGATGCTGGCAAGAACAGCAGGGTAAATAACCAGCTTGTGATGTGTCTGCTCCAAGGGGGATGATTTTGACGGTCTGTTCTCACCATATAAGCAATGTTTCCAATAAAAAGTTTTACTAGGTGTTGTCACACATGTAAATGTTTCATAAAGATATCACTCAACTTGTAAATCATATACTTGAATTCATACTAAAGTCACCTCATTAAATACCAAGGAAAACTATGTCTTTCACATAAATCTTGGTCTCAAGTGACTTTAAATAAAGGAGCAAAGAACAAAAACAAAGCTCAAGCCCGCACTGGCTGAGGCTGAATTTTAAGATGCTGACAGGAATATGAAAACTTTCCTTACCTGTTTCTTTAATCTTCCTTACAAGACCAGACCCTCTGAAACCTTCAGGACTTTCACCAGATCCTCCAGAGAAGATAGAACTAGAAACATGAGCCAGAATAACTTTTCTTTATTTTTTAAAAAATATTTATATATTTATTTCAAAGGCAGAGGCAGAGAGAGGTAGAGACAGAGAGAGAGATCTTCCATCCGCTGGTTCACTCCCCAGTTGACCGCAACAGCTGGAGCTGTGCCAATATGAAGCCAGGAGCCAGGAACTTCTTCCGGGTCTCCCACGTGGGTGCAGGGGCCCAAGGACTTGGGCCATCTTCTACTGCTTTCCCAGGCCATAGCAGAGAGCTGGATGGGAAGTGGAGCAGCCAGGACTTGAACCAGCGCCCATACAGGATGCCGGCACTGCAGGCTGGGGCTTTACCTGCTAGTGCTGTCCCGCAGCCTAACTTTCCTTTTCTTTTTTCTCTCTTCTCTTCTCTTCTCTTCTCTTCTCTTCTCTTCTCTTCTCTTCTCTTCTCTTCTCTTCTCTTCTCCTCTCCTCTCCTCTCCTCTCCTCTCCTCTCCTCTCCTCTCCTCTCCTCTCCTCTCCTCTCCTCTCCTCTCCTCTCCTCTCCTCTCCTCTCCTCTCCTCTCCTCTCCTCTCCTCTCCTCTCCTCTCCTCTCCTCTTTCTTTCTTTCTTTCTTTCTTTCTTTCTGACAGGCAGAGTGGACAGTGAGAGAGAGACAGAGAGAAAGGTTTTCCTTTTCCGTTGGTTCACCCCCCCCAGTGGCCGCTCTGGCAGCGCGCTGCGGCCAGTGCACCACACCGATCCGAAGCCAGGAGCCAGGTGCTTCTCCTGGTCTCCCATGGGGTGCAGGGCCCAAGCACTTGGGCCATCCTCCACTACCTTCCCGGGCCACAGCAGAGAGCTGGCCTGGAAGAGGGGCAACCGGGACGGAATCCGGTGCCCTGATCGGGACTAGAACCCGGTATGCCGGTGCCACAGGCGGAGGATTAGCCTAGTGAGCCGCGGCACCAGCCAACCCAGCCTAACTTTTCAAAACAAATTCTGGCTTACTGAAGTATGATTGTCATATTCTAAAACTTATCCCTTTATTTTACAGTTCTGTGAGTTTTGAGAAAGAAAACCTGCTGACATGTGACTATTACCATAATCAAGACACAGAACAGCCTCACCTTTCCCAAAGCTCCCGTTTTGCCCCTTTGTCCTTAACCCATTGTCTCATCCCAGGCTTCTGGCAACCACTGCGCTCACTCTCTCTCTCCCTCTCTTTCTCTCTCTTTATTTATTTGAAAGTCAGAGTTATAATAAGAGGTAGAGACAGAGAGAGATCTTCCATCCACTGGTTCACTCCTCAAGTAACCACAAAGGGCAGGGCTGGCCTAGGCCAAAGCCAGGAGCCAGGAGCTTCTTCCAGGTCTCCCACGTGGGTGCAGGGACCCAAGGACTTGGGCCATCTTCTACTGCTATCCCAGGCCAAAGCAGAGAGCTGGGTCAGAATTGGATCAGCTGGGACATGAACTTGGGCCCATATTGGATGCTGGTGTGGCCGGGCGCGGCAGGCGGCAGCTTTACCTGCTATGCCACAACACCACCTGCCCCCTCATGCCCTCCCACTGATCTCTTTTCTGTCCCTGTAGTTTTGCCTTTTCCAGAATGTCACAGAAACAGAATCACACAGCACTTTCTTTTCAAAGTAGTAACAATGCTTTTTTAGATTATACAGTGCCTGTGCATTATGTAAAAAATATTTAACTGAGACATACGAAGATGTAAAATGCTTCCCTGCACTACAAATGAGAGTGCAGAGATGTTTTTCCTCAGACATTGATATCATTTCCTTTGAATATGTACCCAGAGGTGGATTGCTGGATCGTGTTGTATACAGCTCTATTTTTAGGCTTCTGAGGAATCTCTATCCACAGTGAGTGTACTGATTTACTTTGCCACCAACCATGTCGAGGGCTCCCTTTTCTCTAGATCCTTACCATGATAGAGAGAAAAGAGGACCCTGAGTATGTCACCATGAGGAAACAACTGTTTGACGTGATGGATGTGCTAATTACTCTGACTGGACCATTACACAAGTTACTCGTGCACAGAAACTTCCAATTCAACCACATAAATCAGTACAATCATCATGTGTCCATTTTAAAATTATTTTAAATAAAAAGGCTTCCCAAAGATAAACATTGCTAACATTTTGATGTATTTTCTTTTTGTCTTTTAACTGTATAAATACTTAGTTACACAAATAAAACTTAGAAAGTTGAAATCCCATATACAGGATTTTATATTTTTATTTTATACTTTGTAACAACATCAGGAGTACTTTGTGTTTTTTAAATTTTTAAAAATTTATTTGGGGGGGGGAGAGAGAGAGAGAGAGAGATCCATCTACTGGTTCACTTCCCAAATTTCCACAACAGTCAGGACACAGGTCAAAGCCAGGAGCTGGAAACTCAATCCAGGTCTCTCAGGGACCCAACTATTTGAGCAATTACCTGCTGCATCCCAGGATCTGTATGAGCAGGAAGCTGAAGCCAGGAGTCTAAGCCAAGCACTTCAGTATGTGGTGCAGGTGTCTTAACCACTAGAGTAAATGCCCACCCTGTGTGCATTTCCTTGAGGACCAAGTCTTTCTTAAGGGTTAGAGGCAGGAGCCTACCTTATCAACAGGCACAATGATGGACAAGGAGCAGAGACCCAGGGAACCCCATCACAAACTGCCTTTGGAGGTTCCACACCCTTTGCATTTGGTCTCCAGGACTCCTGACTCCACTTGTTTTAATCCAAGGTCATCTCTATTGTTTTTTTCTTTTTGCTATTGGCTTTTTTTTCTCAGACTAAAACTCCCAGGTTGAGTTGGGTGCCCATTCCTCTGGTTGGTGACTTTGCCCTGTGCTCCTCTCTGGCAGGGGGCTTTTCTCACTGTTAAAATTTGTTTTTCTCTTTTGTCCACGTCCCCTACTAAACAGTGAGCCCCATAGGCACAGACACTCCTGTCTCATTTGTCCCTTTTTTTTTTTTTTTTGCATTACTTGGCATATTACTCAGCAAAGAGTAGCTACAACGTCCCTTATCTCTGTGGGGGATGGTTCAAGCATCCTCACATCTGCATATGCTTAGATCCCTTCTGTAAAATGCTGTATGATTTTCATATAACCTAGACACATCTTGCATACTTTGATTCATCTCTAGGTTACTTATAATGCCTAAGACAGTGTAAATGCTATATGATGTGCTGATAGACTGTACTGTTTAAGAGATAATGACAAAGAATAAAAAGTCTGTACCTGTTAAGTACACAGTTAGCAAACATTTTCAGTCTGAGGTTGGTTGAATCTGAGACTGCAGAATCCATGAATACAGAAAGATGATTGTACCCCCAGGGGCAGCCTCCTTCCTTTACAATATTAATTATTTTGATCTTTGAATTTGGGACATCTTTCCATTCTGGTGGTTCTCTATAATTTCTTTCCTTGGTGTTCTATAATTTCATTGTAGAGATCTTTCTCTTCCTTGGTTAAATTTATTCCTTAATTTTTTCATAACTATTTTAAATGGGATGCTTTATTGATTTCTCTTTCAGTAAGTTTCTTACTGGTGTGTAAAAATGCTATTGTTTTATGCTGATTTAGTATCTGGCCATTTTGCTGAGTTTGTTTGCCAGTTCTTTTTTTTATTTTTTAGAAAGCTTTTATTTAATAAATATAAATGTCATAGGTACAGCTTTTAGAATATAGCAATTCTTCCCCCTGTACCTGCCCTCCCACCCCCACTCCCATCCCACCTCCTACTCCCTCTCCCATCCCACTCTACATTAAGATTTATTTTTAATTGTCTTATATATAGAAAATCAACTCTATACTAAGTAAAGATTTCAACAGTTTACACCCACACAGACACACAAAGTATAAAGTACTGTTTGAAAATAAATTTTACCATTGTTTGCCAGTTCTAACACCTTTTTGATGGCATCTTTAGGTTTTTCTATATCTGCAAACATGGATAATTAGACTTTCTGCTTTCCAGTGTGGATGCCCTTTCTTTCTTTCGTATGATTGCCCTGGCTAGGACTTCAGTATTATGCTGAATAAGAGTGGTAAGGGTGGGGGCCGGGGCCGTGGCTTACTTGGTTAATCCTCCGTCTGTGGCGCTGGCATCCCATATGGGTGCCGGGTTCTATTCCCGTTTGCTCCTCTTCCAGTTCAGCTCTCTGCTGTGGCCCGGGAAGGCAGTGGAGGATGGCCCAAGCCCCCTGCACCCACATGGGAGACCAGGAAGAAACACCTGGCTCCTGGCTTTGGATTGGCGCAGCGCAGGCTGTGGTGGCCATTTGGAGAGTGAACCTATGAAAGGAAGACCTTTCTCTTTGTCTCTCACTGTCTATAACTCTGTCAAATAAATAATTAAAAAAAGAGTGGTAAGGGTGGCCCTTGTTGTCTCGTGTGTTTCCCTTTTGCTTATTGCCTATCTTCCCCAGCAGGAAGATACACTCGACAGACAAGATACACTTGTCTGATTTTGCCCACATTATAACATGGCATCTAAAGCTTGGCCCAAGATGAATGTTGGATGCACACATGTTGGATAGGTTGCATGAATGGACTAATGAATGACGAATCAATGAATGAATCAAGCAAAGATAGGTGTGGAAGATAGCAGCAGTCCTCAAGTGGAAGCCATAAACCATGTGAGAACTTGGAATCTTCAGCTGGGACCCATGATGTGTCATCAGTGGCTCCCTAAGGACCTTGACCTTCATTCTCCCAGCATGAATCGCCCTTGTCACTCATAAAGGGAGATCTTTGGAGGGCAATCGCCAAAAAATGTTCCTAAATAGAGCGGACCCTTCACACGGGAAGAAGAACAAATAGCGTCCCCCTGCCAAGTGACGGGCTGAAAGGAGGGGCCAGCAAAGGATGGCTCCTCAGAACTTTTGGTGGATGCTAAAGAACTGTTTAATTAGTGACAGGTTAGGCCTAGGACACAGATGTCACATGGATACTCATGAAAGCCAGCATACCACTAGGGTAGGACTGAGCTGTCTGGATGGCTCTTTTGAGCATGCTCAGCTCTTTTGGAGGGAAGAGAAGCTTCTAGCAGTCTTTGACTCTCACCTCCCCACTCGCCACACCCACACTACCAACAACAAGAACAGAGAAGCACGTTTGTGCTTGCAGAAGCTCTGCCCACAAGAAGGAGCCAGCCTATCCAACAGAGCTCCACACCCCTATGAATTAAGAAGTGAACCTGAATGGAGCCCAGGCGAGGACAGCTTCTCTCTCTTTCAGCATCACAACTGGGGCTGTGAGCTTTCCAACAAACATTGCTGAAGCCACCTCTCTTCCTTTTTGAAAGCTGTCAACTAAAGCGCTCTCTAGCAAAGTGCCCCTCCCCCTCCCTCTGGTGGCAATCCATGCCAACTTGGATATCTCCCAAGGACCAGTGATGCCAGGCTTTTGATAAACAAAGCACAAGTTCCTTCAGATGCTGCCAGATTGATGGAAGTCCTGGGGGACTGGACCTTTGAAAGATTTGCACACAGAAGACACTTAACATTAAGTATTACCAACATAAACACCAAGCTCAAAATATAAAACAAATTCTCCCAAGTCCCACTTGCTTGGTATTTGCCATATTGTCATAGACAATTAAGCATGTTATGTGCCCTCTGGTCCAAGAGGGCACATAATCTCTGTGTGGTGCTGTACAAACAATACAAGACATTCTATGTGTGGAGGGGCCCAGTGGGGTAGGTCATAATGTACAGAAAAGACACATGTTAATAAGAGGTGTGCAGTGCAGATGAATATGGCATGGTCAGCGTCCTCCCCCTGCACCAGCTCTGCTGAGTGCGTTGAAGCTCTTGGGTTTTGTTTGGCCACCAGAACACAAAGACCTGGCTCAGTAACATCAGGACCAGGTCCCACTTTCTCAAGTTTAAATTCTGACCCCTGGAGCAAAATATATATATATATATATATATATATATATATATATGAAACCAAAAGAGCCTTCTGACGCAGACTACCCCCTCATGAATTCCAGGCTGAGGGTGGGGTGCAAATCCAGGGGCTCTGGGAAAGGATTCCCACTCGTGGCTCCAGCCCTAATCCTCCTTTCCCCTTAGCAATGCACTTGATTGCCCCCAATCACCCAAGCACAATTGATTTAGTGGGACGTGTGTACACAGACACAAATCTGAGCAACTCTCCCCTGGAGTCCTGTGGCTGAGACAGTGGCAATGAAGCAACTGTGGATTTATGAAAGTTAGACATTTTTGGGGGGAGGCAGTGGCTCTGGATGGAAAGAAGAGAAAGGAACAAGAAAATACAAAAAGCAACTTGCTTAACTGGTTATCTTTTCGCTTCAGGACTGGCCACACACTTACTCCACTGCAATGTAAGATTAAGGAAAATGAGAAAGCAGAAATGTGGAGCAATAAGTACCCGGTTCATGGTTTGCCACAACCACCACAGCAGACCAGAGCACATAGTGGTCCATGAGACAAGAAAGACCACCAGATGCTGACATGCCCAGTGCCTTCACTCTCTCTTAACCCTGCCAGGCCACCCACAACATACCACATTCCAGTTCCTGGGAGACCCTATCCCATCCACACTTGACTGAGAGAAATGGAACTGAGCAAAGGGTTTCCCCACCCTTTAGCCCATCTCAATCCATCTCAGTTTTAGCTAAATGGGTGCAATGCACCAAACCACCACAAAGCCCACTGACAGCAGCTGCAGAGATGGGAAATACAGGACCAGTGGCAAAGTCATTTGAAGCACTGAAGCAGTTTCTAAGTAGGGAGGTGAGCCATTTGCTGAGCACTTCTTTTTGTGAGAAATAACATTGCCCAACTGCTGAAAACATGCACTCAAAGCCCCAAAGCAGAACAATTGATCCCTTTGGGTGAAGCTCCCCTGCCTAAAGACATCGTAGGTTGAGCCCCCTTCAGAACCTGCCGCCTGTTCCGAGGAAAATCTTTACTGCTTCATTGGATTTTTTTTTTTTTATAAATGGGCCAACATTGATCCATGGCAACTAGGCAGCTGTGCCAACAAGGCTAGACTACTTTGGATCCAAAAGCCAAGATGAAGTGGCCTTTCGCAGGTGTCATATAGCTTGGCTCTGAAGAGCAGCGCCAGCAGTGTCCAGCACGCTGGCAGCGGCAGTGGAATGAGTGTGCAATCTCCCGAGGGAACTTCCTGGAAGGCCAATGCTCCTTTAACAAATGTTTAAGTTCTGATGTCATCGGACAAACATGAAAGCTCTGATATGCTTGTTAAAAATCAATCTCCACTTTGTTATTGTACCATGTGTTTGGGGTAGAGGGGAACGGAATGGGTGTTGGTATTCGGAATCGTGGGATGTCATTAAATTCACATGCCCTCTTCCTAGGGGTGAGCAGAGAGGCCTTCAGTGCAGGGTTCAGCAAACAGTTTTTTTTAAGGGCTAGATAGTGAACGTTTCCAGCTTACTGGACCACATGGGCTCTGTCACATTAACTCAAAGCTGCTGTTGCACAGGTAGTGCAAAAACAGCTGTAGATAGTACTCAAATGAACATGGCTGGGTGCCAATAAAACTTTATTTGCAAATCAGCTGGGATGCATCTGCTGTGTGGGTCAGATTTTGTTCAGTGCCTCCAGCTTGCCAACCTCTGCCCTAGTGCCAAGTGGACATTCATTTGCAGACTTCTTGTTCAGCCTCGCCAAACAACTGCTGGAAGGTAAAGGGCCAAGCAGAGGTCTCTGGGCTCCCATAATCACTTCTCTGCAACCATTCTCAGTATAATCCCATGATGTCATTCTGAAATGCAGTGGGTCATTGACAGGGTCACATTACTCAGAGAAAAACAGGATGTTTGACACCTAAAATATTCAGAACGAGCCCAGAGCTCATCTCTGCAAAAATGCTCTTATATAATGGGAAGCAGAGAGAAAAGGAAGGAAGCAACAGGAGGCCGAGAAGCCACAGCTAGTCATGGCGAAGGCGCTCTGGACATCTCTGCTTGCAGCTGTCACTTCAGGGGACAGATGACTTCATTTCAGACCCCTCCTCCAATAAAGGGGCTATAATGGCTCACTTGGGAGAAATACCATATGGTAAATGCTTTGAAAAGTTGTAAGAAAAGTAAAAAGTACTTAGGGAGAAAAAGCAACTTCCAAAAGCATGAAATCTGTCTGGAAAAGGATCAGGCAGTTTCTTTGAAACCCCATAGCTTCCTAGAAAATTGAGTCTAAACCAGTAGGATTAGGTAACAAGAGAGGCAAGTTAACAGGGAGATCTGTTTTCCCATGTTTACATACCTTTAGTGTGGTTCAAATTAGCAACACTGATTCCCAAAGCTCTCCTGTGGCTGCTCCCTGCTCAAATCTCAATGTCTACCCCTTTCTACCTTACACTTCAGGCTCAAAAATACACAGTCTTCTAATTTCCCATGCCCCTGGACCTTTGGGCATAGGCGTTTCTTCTGGAAGGCCATTCTAGCCCTTCAAAAATCCTTCCTGGGCTTTCCAAATGCATTTAGCACCCTCTCTTTTGGGCTACTTTGGGCTCTTGTACATATTTCATCTGCTGTACTCACCACATTGTCGAATCGCTTATTTGATTATGCGACTTATTTCCACCACTAGACCATGAGTTTCTGCTGTCTCGTTGTCTCTGGATCCACAAAATCTAGACAGCATTAGGCTTGTGGAAGAAGCTCCATAAACACTTGTGGAATTGAATGTCCAGTAGTGGGTGCTCTGTTGTTCTCCTTTAGACCAGAGGAGATTGTCTGGGGGCCAATCTAGGCTAGAATTCCAGTTTGAAGTCTCTAGAACAAAAAACATTTACAGTGTTAGATTTTTCAACATGGAGCTCTCTGGTCAATGAGTTACTGGCATGAATCTTTCATTAACTCTCTTAACTAGACTCTCATACACCAAGATTTCCAGTTTAGTTACTGAAAGTCTCCCAGAAAGCTCCTTCTTTTTTTTCAATTTAAGTATTTTTACATACAGTGTATAATGTGATAATTCAATACATGTGTACAATATGTAATGATCACACCATAGTAATGAGCATTTCCAGCTTCTTAAACATTTACCATTTCTTTGTGTTGGGGAACTTTGAACTCTCTTCCAATTCTTTGTAAAAAATACTAGCTGTGGTTTATAGTCACCCTACTGTACTAGAGAACAATAGAACTTACTCCTCTTATCTAATTATATCCTGGTGGCTGTTATCTGATGTGCCCCGTCTTCCTCTCCTGAACTCTAGTGACCAACCTTCTACTCTCTACTTTTATGAGACCAATTCTTTTAGCTTCCACATATGATTGAGAGCATCCATTCCTTGTGTTTCTGTGGCCAAAACAGGATTTCCTTCTTGTTTAAGGCTGAACAACCTTTCAGATGGACATTCAGCTTGATACCATATCTTGGCTGTTGTTAATGATGGTGCAATGAACATGGAAATTCAGCTGCCAGCCAGCTCCTTCTTATCCCCCAGGTCTGAAGAGTCTCCTCATCTGAGAGACCCTTTCTGACTGCCTAGACTCAGCTGGTCTCCTCATTACTTTGTTCTTATGCCACTTATCACAATCTGGAATGATCTTTAATTTTTCTTCAGTTGTCTATTGTCTGCTTCTCCCCCCATATTAGCTTCATCAAGACAAGGACTGTGTTTGTCACATTCATTGTTGCAGTCTTGGTCTACCGCAGATCTGGCATTTAGCAGGCATTCACTAAATATCTGTTGAATAAGTGAGTGAAGGCATGCTATGAACTGTTAGTAAGCTAACACTCTATGAGCATACACTAGATGTTTTCTGAATTGACATCTCTTCAAACACACTAATACCAGGATACAAATAGACTAATGAAGTGACAGTTCCCCCACTCCAGCCCTTACAAGAATGCTTCTTCCACCTCCACACAAACGCAAGGGAAGATACATGCCAAAAGGAAGGCAATTGTCATCTTAGATGTACAAACAAGACATGTGCAAGACATGTTCTCTTCCAGGGCAGCAGAAGCTAAGCTCGCTCCCTACAGCTTGAGACTGCTCACACATAACCTTAAAAGCAAATCTGACCACACGTGTTTAGCTAGATTTAGCCATTGCACGATGTTTATATACTTCCAAACATCATATTGGACATGATAAACACATACAATTTTATCTGTCAATTTAAGAATAAATAAATGGATAAAAAAAGTGGATCTGGCCATGCTGCAGAGCAATGCAAGCCTGGGCTAGGAGATTATGCCCATATAAGGCCCCCCAGGCAGCTCCCAGTGGAGCCTGAGATAATTTGGCACCTCTCAGCAAAGACCAACAAGATCACTTTTCAGAGCTTTGTTCACAAACAACTCCAAGTCTGCCGTCTACATTTTCTTTTAAACATTTGATGCAAAACTTAATACCACCCTGAGCATCTCAGGCATCAGAGACTCTTCTTGAAAGTAGTGCTGAAAACAACTCAAAGGCAGCCATCCTCTGAAATGCTCACTTGCGGCTCCCTGGAGATCTCCCCAGGTTGCTGAGATGGGGTACTGGGCTCTGGAGGTCACATGAACTCAGAGATGGGTGAAATTTTCTTCCTTTTCTGCCATTGACCTGCTAGGCCAGGGTCAGCAAACCCTCACTGTCAAGGTTTATACAGTAAGTATTTTTGACTCTTCAGGTTACATAATCTCTGCCACAACCACTCATCTCTGCCATTGCAGTGGAAAAGGCTTAGACAAGGCACAAATGAACAGTTGTGACAGCGTTCCAATAAAACTTAATGGATGGACATTGAAGTGTGATTTTTGTATAATTTCCATGTGTCACAAAATAGTCTTTGATTTGTAGTCAACCATTTGAATATATAGAAAGCATTCTTAGCTCTCAGTGCAAAACAGACAGTGGGCCAGCTTTGATCTGCAGGCTGCAGCTGGCAAACCCCCACAATAGGCAATAAATCACAGGAAGTCACAGTAATGCGTAAAGAACGTGACCTCAGGCATTTGGACTCAACTGGGTTTTCCAAGTTTTTCCACTGCCATGTTTTGGCTGTGTGACCTTGAGCAAGTTAGGAAAATCTCTGAGTCTCAGTTTCCCCCTCTATGTGGGCCTCCTTGGCAGCCTGGAGAGAGCAATCAAAGACACAGATATGGAAAACATTCAGCATGTCAGTGCTCAGCAAATGTTAGCTACTGTTATCTGAAAGTACCTCTGATTGCAGTGAGGCTACTCCCTGTGGGCACCCTAGCACTTGTTGTTCAGGAGTTGTTGCGTGAATGAATGAATGAATGGACGCAAGAATGAAGGAGTGAAAGTCCATTGGAACTCAGCAACGTTCACTCACACTCACTAGCTGCCCAAGCTGCCCAGTTTTCACTTCCCTCACTTCCAAACTTCTAGATTTGGCCCAGTGATCACAATGGGTCATCACTGGGGTCAAGTGGTTGGGGCTGAACTTAGTGAAATTCCACACGTGCACATAGCAGGGCCTCAATAATGGCTTGATGAATGATATACTGGAGGCAGGAGCAGCTATTGTCCATGCCACGCAATAAGTTGAGTGCTGATGACCTGAGACTTAATTAATGCCAGTGCTGAAGGGTACCTTTACCATTCTGTCTCTCACTTTCAGTACCACAATCATTAAGTTACATGAGAGAGTCAGCATTTTATCATAGACTAGGCTTTATGTCGGATGATTTGGCCAACTGAAGGCTAACGGAAGTGTTCTGAGCACGTTTAAGGTAAGCTAAGCTGAGCTGTGATGTACGCTAGGTTAGATGGATCAAACGCATTTTCAACTCACAATATTTTCACCTTACAGGAACACGACCACATTGTAAGTCAGGGAGCATGTGTATTTGGAGTCCAGCAAAAGAGCTCCTTCCTCTGAGGATTCATGTTGGGTGGGGTGAAGATGAGGACTTCTCTCTGGGGAGAAGGGGAGGGAGGAGGACTGTAACTGTGCCGCACTACCTGTCTTCTTTTCCTGCCTTCTAGGCCCCCAGGGCATGCCGACCTCCCCACTGCCTGCCTCTGCAGGCAACACAGCTCTCATACAAACTGCAGATTTTCAGAGCCAAGTTTCTATCTGTATCCGTGTCCCATGCACAGGGCTGCTGCTCCAGCTGCGAAGGTAAATGAGGGGTTAGCCAGCGATTCAGCCCCTGTGCTCCATGGGGGAAGCCATTGATTTTTTCTATAAACAGCATATGGTGCTCATCTACCCCATCCCAAGAAGGCTGTGGGGATTCCTGGCATGTGGGTAATTTTAAGTTTGAAAACTTCTGCAGGGTCCTGGAAAGAAAAACCGCAGGCAACATGGGCAGGGAAAGCATCTTGAGCTGGACACAGCAGCCCCCGAACCGCAAGGAGCATCGGGGCAGATCAGAGGCCTTGGCCCAGCTCTCCTTGCAAAAAGGCGCCTGCCAGCCCAAGCCAGGACGATAGGGTGTGGGTTTCCCACCCAGGGGATCAATGAGCGCACTGTGCTCAGCCAGATCACTGCCGGGAAGCCTCGGCCTGGGGCGACGCGGTGCACACGGCTGTGGGCTACGTGAGCGCTGACAAGACCCTTAAAGGCTTCCAGCTTTCCTCCAGAGGAAGGCTTTGACTTGGCTCCCATTACAGATCCCATCAACCACATCAGAGCTGTTTCACAAAAGTGCTCAGAAAATGGAAAACGCTAAGGACATTTGTGGGAACCAAGGAGCCAAACACAGACCCAGCCATCACTTTCCCCACCACCCAAGGAGCCTCCTTCCCAAGTCTTGAGGAAGCAGCAGGGGAAGGTGGGCTCCCCATGGCCCGTTGAGCAGGCCCCCGAAACTCTAGAAGGCCTTGGGGGTGTGCACCTCAGAGCCTGCTTGGGGTCTTGGAGCCTGTACTCGGCTTGGAGCCAGCGATGGCCTCAGGTATTTCCCATGATTCGTATGAGTAGTAGCAACCCTAACAGCTAACATCGATAGTGGGTCCATGGGAGTCCAGCCACTGCACTGAGCTGCTGTGTGATCTTGGGGAGTCACTGAACGTCTCTGAGCCTCACTTTCTTCCTTATCAATAAAGAGAAGAAATGATAATAGTGCTTGGTTCAGAGGGTCGTTGTGAGGATACACTTGAGAGGCCTCACCCTGTGCCTGGCCTAGATGAGGTGCTTCAGCAAATGACACCAGGCCAGCCTTGTGGTACTGCAGGTTAACCTGCTGTTGGCAGTACCAGTATCCCCTATCCCCAGTATCCCAGCTGGGCCGCTTCTTATCCAGCTTCTTTCTAATGTGCTGGCAGGAAGCAGATGATGGCCCAACTGCTTGGGCCCTTACTGTCCACGTGAGAGACCTGAATGGAATTCCAGGCTCCTAGCTTTGGCCTGGGCCAGATTTGGCTGTTGCAGCTATTCATGGATTGAACCAGCAACTGGAAGATCTCTCTCTCTGTCTCTGTCTCTCTCTCTCTATCACTCTACCTTTAAAATAAATACATCTTTTTTTAAAATGACAACTATCATTGTCATTACTTTTGAGAAATAGAGACTATGACCAAAGAGGAAAATTAAAAGGGCCTTATCTATTTTACTTTTCTCTCCTTCATCTATAACTAGCTCATCCTACCCTAGTTCTTTTTTAAATAAGATTTATATACTTATTTAAAAGGCAGGGTGATGGAGATCAATCGACCAATGAACTGATTGATCGATTGATCAGTCTGCCGTCCACTAGTTCAGTCCCTAAATGGTTGCAATAGCCAGGGCTGGCACAGGCAAAGGCCAGGAGTGAGAAACTTCTTCATGTGGGTGGCAGGGACCTAAGTACTAGAGTCATGTTCCGTGGAAGTGGAGCCCCCAGAGACTTGAACTGGCACTCTGATAGGAGATGCCAGCTTTGTCAGTTTAACCCGTTGTGTACACTACAATGGTGGCCCCTAGCATAGTTCCTAAATACACACCCTTTCAATGATTTCCCAGGCCCCAGGAAGAGTAGATACGGCAAGTGCTCACAAGGCAGAGATTGAGAAGCCCACACTAACCACTCACAGGGCTCTGTGCTCCTCAACGGCAACTCAGCCAATGTGTCTTTCTCATCCCTGCCAGTTCCATGTTCTACACTGTGCATCTCCTTGATGTTACAACATTGGCTAGCTGCAGAGGGTGATGTATGAGGCATGCTGCAGGGATGGGAAGAGACGCTCATGGGCTAGCTTGCCAGGCTGTGTCACTGTGAGTCAGAAATACCCAGCCAGCTGAAAGCAAAAGTCTCCCTTTCTGGGATGGCTACCAGAAATAACTATCAAAAAGATATTCTTTTTTAAAAAATTAATTTTACTTATTTGAAAGGCAGAGATAGATAAGGAGAGAGAGAGAGAGAGCGCCTCCATCCATTGGTTCACTCCCCAAATACCTGCAATTGCCAGGGCTAGATCTGGCCAAAGCCAGGAGCCTGGAACTCCATCCAGGTCTCCTGCATGGGTGGCAGGAGCCCAAGTACTTTAACTATCACTGCTGCCTCCTAGCATTTGCACTGATGGGAAGCTGGAGTCTGGAAACAGTGTTGGGATGTAGACTCAAAATGGGATGAGGGCATTGCAAGCTGCATCTGAACTGCTGTGCCACAGCTCTAACTCTAGTGTTCTCCCGAGCGTAAGGCAGAAGAGAATAAAATGAGTCACAGGAAGCAGCCCCGTAAAGAAGATGTTTGATCTGGGTTTGTTCAGCTGCTCATTCATTACATTCTTAGTAATGACATTGAGCCCTCTGCACCTCTGGGCTTGGCATCCTCAGATTCAACCAACTGTGGATCAAAAATATTTGGAACAAAACTGTAGCTGTATCAGACTTATACAGTGCGTTTTGGTGTCATTATTCTCTAAACAATGCACTGCGACAACCACTTCCATGGCATTTGCATGGCATTCAGCGTTATACGTCATCTAGAGATGATTTGAAGTGTAGAGGAGGCTGAGTGTAGCTTATATGCACATGCTACATCATCTGATGCAAGGGACTTAAACGTCTGCAGACTTTGTTACCCACGGGATGTTCTGGAGCCAGTCCACTGTAGATAGTGAGGGATGGTTGTAGGAAACTGGCTGAGGGTACAGGAGGCCAGCTGAGGAGCCCTATTTTGGACCTGTTGAGTTTGAGATGTCTGTGAAGTAGATGGAAACGTGGGAGTCTAGATTCTAGAGGGGAGTTCAGGCTGAGGAAGAGCTATGCATGGGAGAGAGTCATGGCAGTCAAGGCCATGGAGGTGGACAGGCAACGCCACGGGAAACAGAAAGAGAGAAAACAGAAGACCAGAGGTGACCAAGGACTGCTCTGAGGCCCCTGGTTGCCACATTTAGAAGTTAGCAGAGGTTGGCTGGTGCCGCAGATCACTAGGCTAATCCTCCGCCTGTGGCACCGGCACACCAAGTTCTAGTCCCAGTCAGAGCGCCAGATTCTGTCCCAGTTGTCCCTCTTCCAGTCCAGCTTCCTGTTGTGGCCCAGGAGTGCAGTGAAGGATGGCCCAGGTCCTTGGGCCCTGCACCCCATGGGAGACCAGGAGAAGCACCTGGCTCCTGGCTTCGGATCAGCGCGGTGCACCAGCCGCAGCAGCCATTGGAAGGTGAGCCAACGGAAAAAGGAAGACCTTTCTCTCTGTCTCTCTCACTGTCCACTCTGCCTGTCCAAAAAAAAAAAAAAAAAAAAAAAAAAAAGAAGTTAGCAGAGGAGGAGGCATGCAGCCAGTGAGATGGGGGTGGGGCCCAGATGCTGTTTCTTTGAAGGAGTGTGTCTGCTGGGCACTGCGATGGAGATGGTGGAAGGACTGTTGAGCTGAGTACAGTGAGGTCATTAGTGTCCTTGACTAGAACCATTTCAGGAGAGGCGAGGGGCCTGGAAGTCTGATTGGAGCCAGTAGAGATGAAAGTGGGGTGTGAAAAGGTGGGGCAGCAGCATTTTGTGGCTTGGGGTGCAGCCCAAGTTTGCGTATACCTCCACTGTTAAGGCTTTTTTTGGTTGCTGACCAAGATTAAATCCTCAGTGGTCTGGGCAGGGGAAGTCACACAGGTGAATTCCTTATTCATGCAACATGCAATCCCTAATGCTCTCCTGAATAATAATAATAAAAAAAAACAATGGCCACTCTTTACAGAATGCATCAGTCCTGCACACTTCCCCAATCTCCCTTCACAGAGCTGCTCACCCCCATCTGACACAGACAGAGTCTGTTCTCTCAACTTTACAAAGCTCGCAAAAAAGAGTCCCCGTATTAGTCCATTTTCTGTAGCCAGTGACACAATATCGCAGACTGGGTAAGTTAGAAAGAAAAGTTTATTTTGACTTACAGTTCTGGTCCAAGTTCAAGTGGCCACAACCGGCAATATGGCCTTTTGCTAGACAAGTCCTAAGATGGCACAGGACATAACATGGTGAGAGACAGGAAGCACATGAGACACCTAGAGGAGACACTAGAACTAGCAACCCCACTCCGGAGATAACTCATTAACCTATTAATTGCACACATGGCTTAACCCATTCATGAAGGCAGAGTCTTAATCACCTCCTAAAAGTCCCTCCTGGACCAACCTCTTAATATCTCATCATGGCAATTAGATTTTGGCATAAGTTTCGAAGAGAACAAATCATGTTCAACCCACAGCAGTCGTTTTGTATGATCAGGGTGCAGCACACTCATGATAAAACTCATTCATTCTTATTTTCCACCTTTTTTTAAAGATTTATTTTATTTGTTTGAAAGACAGAGTTACAGAGAGAGGTAGAGACAGAGAGAGAGGTCTTCCATTCACTGATTCACTCCCCAGATGGCCACAACGGCCGGAGCTGTGCCGATCCAAAACCAGGAGCCAGGAGCTTCTTCCAGTCTCCCACATGGGTGCAGGGGCTCAAGCACCTGGGCCATCTTCTACTGCTTTCCTAGGGCACAGCAGAGAGCTGGATGGGAAGAGGAGCAGCCAGGACTCAAACTGACCCCCATATGGGATGCTGGAACTTCAGGTGGAGGCTTTACCCTGTATGCCACAATGCTGGCCCCTCTTAGTCCATTGTCTGTTGGCATAATAAAATGCCTGAGATCACTTGTTCAGAACAGAAGTTTATCTGGCTCCCAATTCTGGAGGCTGGGAAGTCCAAAATTATGGACCAGGCATCTCACTGCATTGGAACATGGCAGAGGGCACCACATGCCGAAGCAGAGCAAGCATGCTAGCTCCTAGCTCCAGCTGCTCCTCCAGTCACTTATGCCAGCTTGTGGACCCCACCCTTATGACTTTATGTATTCCTAAGTGCACACCAAAGGCCTCTCCTCTAGGAACCATTAATGCATGAATTTGAGGATTAACTTTCCAACAAATGACTTGGACAAACACATAGCACCTGATCGTTCCATTCCATGATCTCCTCACCTCCAGTGGTTCTGTCCATGCCCGGCCCCACTTCAGCTATCCATTGCCATGATCATACCCTAGACCTGGGCTACCAGATTTTCTCCCCAATCTTTCAATGTCTCTTTGCAAGAGTAGAATCTCTTTCCTGTCCAACTCTCTCCCACCAGTGACTCCAACTGTCTTTGGAGTGCATGGAACATCTAGACCATTGATCCTACTAGTTTTTCACTGTCCTTCCTCTCCTTGATGTCCTCTCTCTCCCCACAGCACTGAGCAAAATTCCACGCACCAATCATTGTGATGACTCCCTGGTATACAATCCAAATCCTTGAACTTCTCACATTGTCCTACTCATTTGGCAAAGTTCCAATCCTAGTTAAATTCAACTCTCTTCTCACTCTGCACCTGCAGCTGAAATACAGCCAAAGGAAAATACAAAACCACAGAAACTGATGACTGATTTCACTTTAAATTGATGACCATAAACCACAAGTGAGTCCTTAGAGCTTCCTGGCAACCAGACTACTTCCATAGATATTCATTCTCCAACTCGCCTTTCAGACTACATCACAGCTATTCCTCTCTCGACAAACATCCAATACTCCCCCTCCCATTGTCACTCTCACAATTGTGATTTAATCTCCTATTTTACGGAAAACATAGAAACAATCAGAAGGTAGAAAGAACACCCCAAAGTTCCTACATGCTTCAATGGAAGAAATTTCTATCTCCTATCTAAGGTGTCTTTTCCACTTGTTCAGTAGATTCCCACACCCCTCTTAACTGTTCAAGAATATGGCTATTACAATTAGCTCATCTCTTTTGAAATCATTAATTTTTCCTGCTTTACTAGATAATTACCATCAGTGAAAACATGCATCTCTTGACCCAATTCCCTTTCTAGAAACTGCTTCATTTTTGTCTTTCCTTGTACACTATAGCCCTTTCAAGGAGTTATCTATTCTCGTTGTCTCTAAATTCTCTACTCCTGTTCATATTCTCTCCCTCCCCCCTCTTTCTTTCTCTCTCTCTCCCTCCCTCTCTCCCTCTCTTTCTCTCTCACTCTCTCCCTCCCACATTCCCTCCTTTCCCCATAATCTATTATACATATAAGGAAACGATGCAGAATGATGGTTCGCAAGGAATGCAGAGTTCTAGAGGGCAGTGAAAATGAAAACTTTAAACAAACTTAAGACCAAAAGAGTACTTCCTTGAACATTGAATCAGTTCTAGTGTCCCAGAGGGATAGAAAAAACATGGAACAAGACATCTGACCTTGAGAATTTCTTAGAAACACAATTCCACGAAAATTATGAAGCTTCCTAACATCTACAAAAAGAATCCCAGTTTCACCAGCAAAATTTTTAGACACCATAATTTCAGAAAAGGATAAGACAATACAATTAAGATTCTTCTATTGCATTTTAAAATTCATGGTCATTGGGATTTGTGAGGAATTGTAAAAATATAGAAAACTATGCAGAATGTTATAACAAATACTTATATTCCAATTATCCTTTTGGGGAGTGAAACAGCATTAGAAGAGCTCTCTCTTCTGTCTCTCCCTCTCTCTCTATCAAACTGCTTTTTAAATAAATAAATCTTAAGATTCTTTTGGTATATGTGCATTACACAAATTTTTACTATGGAGAATTTAAAAATATATATATGTAGAATGTGTAGTATAATATAACATAGAAAAATAGTACAATTAACCCTCATATACTCATCAACCAGCTTCAAAAATCATTGACAACTAGCATTTTTTAAATCTGTCACCCAATTCTTTCCCAAATTATTTTAAATCAAAACCCATACATTGTATAATTTTGACTGTATCGTAATTCAGCTTATACCTATATAATTTTAACTACTCTATACTTCATTGTATACAAATATGTAAAGTGTGTCAGTATTCAAGTTTACAATAGTCTCACAATGGACAAACTTTTCTTAAAAAAAGTTTGTTTAAATTACAATCCAAATAGGGTCCATGCATTGTAAGTAATTGATATATCTCTCTTACATTTAATTCCTCTCTCCCTTTTTTCCCTTAAAACTTATTTTTTTTTTGAGAAAACTGTTTATCTTACAGAATTTCCCACAGTTTGGAGTATACTGACTGCATTGCTGTGATGTCATTTAATGTGCTCTTCTGTCTCCTATATTTCCTGGACGTTGCTAGTTGCATCTAGAAGCCTAATCAGTGTGGGGTTGATTTTGGGGGGGGGGGGCAATGCCACTTTGTCAGTGGTGTTGTGTGCTTCTTTTAGGAGGCAAGGGCGGGGGGGGGCAAGTTGTGATAAGGTCTGTGTGTGTGATGTTAGCAGCTATTGCTGCTCCACTGGGGATTGCAAAGTGGTGAAAGAATTCTATCATCCCATCCTCATTTGGTAATTGTCTGGAATATCTCTATAAAAAGAAATGTCCTCTCATCTCCTATATGGTCTTATAGTAGTATGCTTCTATAAAAAGACAGGAGAGACATGCTTGATTCTTTCCCGTTATTTACCAGTTTTCAAAACAATGAGATGCCTTCCCAGCATCCTCCAAGTGTGACCATGAGTTTTTCTTTCTCATCTCACTCCAGTCAGGTTTTCATCTCCACCATTCCAGCTAAATGGCTCTCATCAAGGTCATCTATGATCCTCATGATGCAAAATGCAATGAAATAGCCTCTGTACTCAACTTAGGTGAAGTTTCAGCACCATTAGTCACATTCCTATTGAAACATTCTTTTTTTTTTTTCACTTTCCTTCTGGGTAATCCACTCATAATTTTCTTCCCACTACCCTGACCACTCCTTATCAATCTCCTCTCTCTATTCCTCCTCTTCTCCATGATTTCTTTGAGATAAAATTCACATGCCATAAAATTTACTCTTTTATAGTGTACAATTAAGTGGTTTTTCATATACGCACATTGTGCAGCCATCACCATGAATTGCATAACATTGTCCAACACACCCAAAAAGTAACCCCCTACCTATTTGCAGCCACACCCCATGTCCACTCCCACTTGCTGAAAGATTGTATCTACTCTGTATCCCTATAGATTTTCCTATTCTTCTCCCTGACTTCTTAACATTGCAGTGAATCACGATTCAGTCCCTTTTCCTCTTCATCTGCTCTTACTCCTTAGTGACCTCATCTAGTTCAAATGGTTTTATATACAGTTCCCACACTGATAAGGCCAGCATGGACCTCTCCCTTGAACTTTAGACTTTTGTATCCAACTGCCTACTTCCTCTGTCCACACAGATGTATAACAGACATCTCTTAACTTTACATGTTTCACAAGTAGCTGCTGACTGCCTAGAATCTGCTCCACCCATATAGTCTGCATCCAAGGGTGTGACAATTTCATCTTTCCAGTTGCTCAGGCACCAGAACTGTCACTCCCCCTCTTCGTGGAGGAACGACACTAAACCCTGCCTAGGTTTCTTATCTGAGTCACGGCCCCATTATGTCGCTCCCCCTCTTCACAGAGGAACGACATAGGACCCTGCGCTGTTCTTTTGTCTGCTTGGCCCTCCCCGGGTTTGCTGCTGGTTCTTCCCGGGTTGGCTACCGTCCCTTCCACCTCCGTGGAAGGGCGGTTCCCCCTGCCACTTTCCCCACTTCTGCAGGGGAGCGGCACACCACCGGCCGGCTCTCTCGGGGGCTGCTCAGGTGTTCCCCTTAGATGTTCCTGGTGCATGTTGTCTCTCTCCTCCTTTATAGTCCTCTTCCACCAATCCCAACTCTGCTACCCACACGCCGAGTACGCTGCTCTCCTCCAATCAGGAGCAGGATCAGCTCCTGCAGCTTATCAGTCAAGTTGGCGAGAGGCAGCTGCGTAGAAGTTGTTA
The DNA here is from genome assembly GCF_051225735.1 of Oryctolagus cuniculus. NCBI lineage: Eukaryota > Metazoa > Chordata > Mammalia > Lagomorpha > Leporidae > Oryctolagus > Oryctolagus cuniculus. The sequence goes on from NC_142888.1 coordinate 113,464,868, forward strand.
CTCCCTTCTCAGCGCCATATTGTGGGAGAGCAGATGCATAGAATAAGTCTTAATTCCAGTAACAGTCTAGTCAGAGTTGCTCCCCACACAGAACTTTTGAGTCGTTGGTACTCCTCTTTCACTCATACCTCACAGCTACTAAATCAGGAAACCCTGTTGGATCTAACTGCAAAATATATCTAGAATCTGACCATGTCTTACAAGCTCTACTGCCATTACTCTTATTCAAGCCACCATCATCTCTCATGTGCTTATTGCTACCACCCTTGTTCCTTCTATAGTTTATTTTTAAATCCAACAAAGGGTGAGTCTTTTAATATTTAGGTCATGATAATGATGGTCTTACAGTAATAACCATTACATGTGACTATATAGCACTTGCAACATGCCAGGCACTACAAGGCATTACCTGACCTAGTCTCCATTACTTCTATGACCTCATTTCCTGCTAATCTGCTTATCATTAGGACCACTCCATTGTGGCCTCCCTGGTGTTCTGAACTATGTCCTCCCCAGCATACTGCTACTTTGATATCCTTGAGTTGCTATTTTTTCTGCCTGGAATACTTCCCCCAGATATTTTCATGGCTCATAGCCTACTCACTCACTTCTTTCCAGTCTCTGCTCACATGTCACCATCTTAGGTGACCACCCCCTCCAAAACCAGCACCCAACTCCCAATCCCAGCATTCCATATTCTCCTTCCATGCTACATTGTTCTCCATAGAAACTGTCATCTGCTGATAAATTACCGTGTATTATTTATTTATTACATTTATTGTTTGCTTTCCCCTCAGTATATCTAAGATCAGTTAGTGAAAGGATTTTGTTTACTTTACTCACTGTTGTATTTCTAGCAATGTTAGCCAAGTACTAGCTAGGTAGGTACTCAATAAATATTTGTTCAATGATTGATCGTACTTAGGTGCCAATTTACAGACACAAATTGTTTGGCTAGACACTTCATTTTTTTCAGAGGGAGGGATGGAAATAGGGAAGGGATTGGGGGATTTGCACAATAGTCAGGACTGGACTGAGCCAAAGTCAGGAGCCAGAGACTCAATCTGGGTCTCCCATATGTATTTCAGGGACCCAACTACTTGACCCATCACCACTGCCTTTCAGGGTGTGCATTAACAGGGAGATAAATTCAGAGGCCATGCCAGGCATTGAGCCCAATTGCTCTGATGTGGGATGTGGACATTTCACCTGGCATCTTAACCACCAGGCCAAATGCCCACCATGGCTAAACACTTTATTGTCATAATTTCACTTAGTTTTCATAGCAACTCTAGGCATGGATATTATTATTCTTCTTTTCCAGATGAGGAAACTGAAAGGTTAAATTCATTCCACAAATTCACACATCTAGTAAGTGCTAGAACACCACAGCAAGCTTCTATATAGTTACAGTATGGCTGTTTTTTCCTCCTCTCAAGGTGCCTTGCCTCAAAATGTGATTATTCTAGGAGCATCTCCTAACTCTCAATGCAAACATGAACATGAGACCAAACAATGATATTGACATTTAAGAAGTTACCCAGAAGCCAGTGGTACTTTGTGGCTTCATTCTTCCATGGTGATTTTGCATATTTGGAGGAACAGCCACAAAGGACAAACGTGGTCCTGCACAGAGATAATGGAAATAATGCATGAACCAGTGTGAAGGAACAATGAGATGGGAGTAGGTGATGAATTATTTTCTGGAGTGAAAGTTGTGCACAGCAGAGGCAATTTATCATGTCATATCATCACTGAAATTATCTCCCTGCTGCCTGCCAGCCCATTAGAAGCTTTGCTTCAGTACCATTCTTAGTGTTATTTTAGCAAATGAAATACGCTTGCTCCTAGCTTTGTTTATGTAATTTATCAGTGCTGCTATAGTAGGAGAATGTATTTTAACAACCTTATGCATGCAATAGTCATAGATATTTGTAACAGTATTTTTGCAGCAACAAAATAAAATAAGCATTGCATTCTGGACTGTGTCAGATTGACCAACATGTGCTGGCATAATCTATTCTATTTGATTTCAACTCCAATAAATTAGAAACAGTTAAAGCAAAAATATTTTATTATGAACAGAAAGATTTGATGGGTTTTCCACTTAACTGGGCTGCAGTTTTGTAGGGACAAGGAGAGTATATCAAAGAACATGTTTTTAAAGGGATCCTCATAAGGCTTTTGCTGTGTTCCTGGACAGGGGCAAGCTTTTGAAAAGAGTGTCTATAGAGAGAGTCTTTACAGCATTTAAAATTTGTCTCTTACTTCTAGAAATGTAATGTTGGTAGTTGGTATTGGCTTCATTATAAAAAGATACATCAGGGCAGATGAAACAACTTTACCCTCTATTTCTGGTCCATTTCCAGTTAGAAATGTTTGCAGGCATCCCCATCGACTTCTTATTTATTTATTTATTTATTTTTATTTAGTAAATATATATTTTCAAAGTACAGTTAATGGATTACAATGGCTCCCCCCCCATAATTTCGCTCCCACTCACAGCCCTCCCATCTCCCGCTCCCTCTCCCATTCCATTCACATCAAGATTCATTTTCAATTATCTTTATATACAGAAGATCAATTCAGTATATATTAAGTAAAGATTTCATCAGTTTGCACCCACACAGAAGCACAAAGTGTAAAATACTGTTTCAGTACTAGTTATAGCATTACTTCACATTGGACAACACACTAAGGACAGATCCCACATGAGAAGTAAGTACACAGTGATTTCTGTTGTTGACTTAACAATTTGACACTCCTGTTTATGGCGTCAGTAATCTCCCTAGGCTCTAGTCATGAGTTGCCAAGGGTATGGAAGCCTTTTGAGTTCACCGACTCCAATCTTATTCCGACAGGGTCATAGTCAAAGTGGAAGTTCACTCCTCCCTTCAGAGAAAGGTACCTCCTTCTTTGATGGCCCCGTTCTTTCCACTGGGTTCTCACTCGCTGAGATCTTCCATTTAGGTCTTCTTCTTTAATTTTTCCAGGGTGTCTTGGCTTTCCATGCCTGAAATACTCTCATGGGCTCTTCAGCCATATCCGAATGCCTTAAGGGCTGATTCTGAGGCCAGAGTGCTATTTAGGACATCTGCCATTCTATGAGTCTACTGTGTTTCCCGCTTCCCATGATGGATCGTTCTCTCCATTTTTGATTCTATCAGCTAGTGTTAGCAGACACTAGTCTTGTTTGTGTGATCCCTTTGACTCTTAGACCTATCAGTGTGATCAATTGTGAACTGAAATTGATCTCTTGGACTAGTGAGATGGCATTGGTACATGCCACCTTGATGGGATTGTATTGGGATCCCCTGGTGTGATTCTAACTCCACCATTTGGGGCAAGTCCGATTGAGCATGTCCCAAATTGTACATCTCCTCCCTCTCTTATTCCAGTTAGAATGGCTCACATTCAGAAATCTACCAACAACAGATGCTGGAGAGGATGTGGGGAAAAAGGGACACTAACCCACTGTTGGTGGGAATGCAAATTGGTTAAGCCACTATGGAAGTCAGTTTGGAGATTCCTCAGAAACCTGAATATAACCCTACCATTCAACCCAGCCATCCCACTCCTTGGAATTTACCCAAAGGAAATGAAATTGGCAAACAAACAAGCTGTCTGCACATTAATGTTTATTGCAGCTCCATTCACAATAGCTAAGACCTGGAACCAACCCAAATGCCCATCAACAGTAGACTGGATAAAGAAATTATGGGACATGTACTCTATAGAATACTATACAGCAGTCAAAAACAATGAAACCCGGTCATTTGCAACAAGATGGAGGAATCTGGAAAACATCATGCTGAGTGAATTAAGCCACTCCCAAAGGGACAAATATCATATGTTCTCCCTGATCAGCGACAACTAACTGAGCACCAAAGGGGAAACTTGTTGTAGTGAAATGGACACTATGAGAAACAGTGACTTGATCAGCTCTTGTCCTGACTGTTGATGTACAATGTAATTCTTTATCCATTTTAGTATTTTCTCTTTGTTTTGTTCTAGTACTATTGGTTGAACTCTGTGGTTAACACACAATTATTCTTAGGTGTTTAAATTTTAACTGAAAAGTGATCCCATCGACTTCTTTTAAGAGATTGTAGATAACCAGTATTGATTGAACATGGGTCATAAAATATTTCCTTCTCATTATCTTTGAGAATCTACCTTCTCTGGCCTTTGGCATTATTCTTTGCTTCTTCACCTCTAGAAAGGGGCAGCATCCAGCGAGAATCCTTGCAACACTAGCTAGCCTATGGCCACTAGGCAACTATCTAAATGTTTCCCATGAGGATCAGCTAGATCTCTTTCTTTTGCAAGACGTCCTTTCTTTCTTTTTCACACACACACACACACACACACAGCGCACTTCCACCTGCTAGTTCAGTCTCCAAATGCCTGCAATGGCCTGGAACTCAATGCAGGTCTTTCATGTACATAGAATTAAATCAATTAGGAGAGCCATTACTGATGTCTCCCGGCTGAAGCATTGATGGAAAGCTGGAGTCAGGAGCCAGAGCTGGAAATTGAACCCTGAGCTATGGTATTTAGGTGCCCTAACAAGTGTCTTAATTGCTATGTTAACTCCCACCTTCGGAGTTTCCTTCTTCATACAAATCCCAAGTTGGCTTCACGATCACACCTACATATAGGTTTAGCTCTGTCATACAGAGTGAATAGATATCTCGTTTCCTATATGCCAGCCATTTCAATATTCACAATGAGTACAACTTTCCATGTCTCTCAGCTTTTGTCTCAAGCTCCTCTATATATGAGAGAGTTAACTTTCTCACCATCTTCATGCTAGGCCTGTAGATCCTCTTAAATCTTTTAAAGTTGGAGCCAGGGGCCAGTGCCGTGGTGCAGTGAGTTGATCCTCAGCCAGTGGCATCAGCATCCCATATGGGCGCCGGTTCTGGTCCTGGCTGTTCCTTTTCCTATCTGGCTCTCTGCTATGGCCTGGGAAAGCAGTGGAGGATGGCCCAAGTCCTTGGGCCCCTGCACCCGTGTGGGTGACTGGGAGGAGGCACCTGGCTCCTGGCTTCAGATCAGCGCAGCTCTGTCTGTTGCAGCCAATTGGGGAGTGAACCAGTGGATGGAAGACCTTTCTCTCTGTCTCTCCCTCTTGCTGTCTGTAACTCTACTTCTAAAATAAAATAAAATAAAATAAAATAAAATAAAATAAAATAAAATAAAAAAGTTTGGGGCCAACATTGTGGCACAATGATGTGATGTCAGCATCCCATATGTGCACCAGTTCGAGTCCCGGCTGCTCCACTTCTGATCAAGCCCCCTGCTAAAGAGCCTGGGAAAGTGCAGAAGCTGGTCCCTGCCACCATCCACATGGGAGACCTAGATGGAGTTCCAGGCTTCTGGCTTCAGCATAGCCCCAGCTGTTGCAGCCATTTGGGGAATGAATCTGTGGATGGAAGACCTCTCTCTCTCCCCCCCTCCCCCACTTTCAAATAAATAATAATAAATCTTAAAGTTGCCAACAGCTTTTGAGAGTATTACGTGTGGCCTCTAAACCTACATGCAGTTATACAAAAAAAGTCATCAGACTTTTACTCAACATTAAAAATTATTGCATTTATTAAGAAAGATAGTTCCAAGGCAATACTTTATTTTCCTAGTTAAGAATTCTTTCTACAATCCTGTTCTATCCTACATGACAGAATTATGATTCAAAGAGATTTGAAAATGAAGGGTTGGAACCAACAAGCTGACATACAACAGAGACTTTTGCCTCTGCTAAGGCAGCTTAAATTACATGAAGTTTTAAAACTGCCACGTCATGTGGCTGACTCTCATAGAAATTGTGGTCAACTAAAGCTCTCAAGTCTCTCTCCAAGCTGCCAAATTGGGTCTTCCTCATGCTCTACTTTAAAATTGTTAGACATTAAGGATTATTTTGTTGGTTTCAACTCATTCTTCTTGCCTGTCTGGATCTTTAAAAAAAATTATTAAAGTATAACTTATGAAAAGTGTATAGGTCTTTTCTTCTAAAGATTTATTTATTTATTTGAAAGTCAGAGTTACACAGAGAGGGAAGGAAAGGCAGAGAAAGAGAGTTCTTCCATCCACTGGTTCATTCCCCAATTGGTCACAACGGCCGGAACTTCACCGATCCGAAGCCAGGAGCCAGGAACCAGGAGCTTCTTCCGGGTCTCCCAAGTGGGTGCAGGAGCCCAAGGACTTGAGCCATCTTCTACTGCTTGTCCAGGCCATAGCAGAGAGCTGGATTGGAAGTGGAGCTGCCGAGACTCGAACTGGTGCACGTATGGAATGCTGACACTGCAGACAGCAGCTTTATCTGCTTCGCCACAGTTCCAGCCCCAAGTATGTGGGTCTTAAGCATACATACCGATATGGAGGAATTTCAAATGGTTCATGGAAAAATCTTTAAAAGATAAATTTAGAGGTGGGTATGCAGCACCACTTGGGATGCCCACATAGTATATTGGAATGCCTGAATTCTAGTGCAAGATCTACTCTCCATTCCAGCTTCCTGCTAATGTGTAACCAGGGAGGCAACAGGTTATGGCTCAAGTACTTGGGTTGCTACTACCCATGTGGGAGATCAAGGTTAAGTTCTTGTCTTCTGGGGCAGATGCTGTGGCATAGCTGGTTAAAGCCATGGCCTGCAGCACTGGCATCCCATATGAAAGCTAGTTCGAGTACCGGCTTCTCCTGTTCTGATCCAGCTTCCTGCTAATGCTCCTGGGAAAGCAGTAGAGAATGGCCCAAATGTTTGGGCCCCTGCACACATGTAGGAGACCTGGCAGAAACTCCAGGCTCCTGGCTTTGGCCTGGCTCAGCCCCTGTTGTTGCAGCCATTTGGGAGAGTGAACCAGTGAATGGAAGATCTCTCTCTCTCTCTCTCTCTCTTTCTCTGTATTTCTCCTTCTCTCTCTCTGTAACTCTGCTTTTCAAACAAATAAATAAATCCTTATATAAAAAAGTTCTTGGCTCCTCGTTTTGGCCTGGCAGAGCGAGTCAGAACATAGAAGGTCTCTCTCTCTCTCTCTCTCTCTCTCTCTCTGCCTTTCAAATAAAATTAAATAAAACCTCTTTAAAATATAAGTTTATTTTGGTGCAAAGATTTTTTTTTATTTTTTGCCAGACAGAGTTAGACAGTGAGAGAGACAGACAGAGTTATAGACAGTGAGAGAGAGACAGAAAGGTCTTCCTTCCGTTGGTTCACTCCCCTAATGGCCCCTATGGCCGGTGCTGTGCCGATCCGAAGCCAGGAGCTGGGTACTTCCTCCCCGTCCCCCATGCAGGTGCAGGGCCCAAGCACTTGGGCCATCCTCCTCTGCCCTCCCGGGCAACAGCAGAGAGCTGGACTGGAAGAGGAGCAATCGGGACTAGTACCCAGCGCCCCAGCTGGGACTAGAACCTGGGGTGCCGGCGCCGCAGGCGGAGGATTAGCCAAGTGAGCCATGGTGCCGGCCGGTGCAAAGATTTTTGAAATCCATGCATTTTTCCCCATAATACACATTTCCAATAACCATTTTGAAGAGCCCTCACATGTATACATACATGTATTTGTAACCATCCCTTATATAGAGAAATGAAACATGACCAGTATCCAGAGGTTTCCTATTGTTTCATTGAAGCCATTAATTCTCACACCAAAGTAGCTACTTTTTTATTTCTCACACCATTGATTAGTTTTACACACTTTTGAAATTTATATAACTGCAATCATACAGGAAGTATGTATTTGTGAACGAGTCATTTTTTGTATCTGTGAGATCCATCCATACCATTGCACATAGCAGAAGATTTTGCTTTTTCATTACTAAGTAGTAGTCCTTTGAGTCATATCTAGTAGAATTTGCTTTCCATTTTCCTGTCAATGGAAGTTTTGATTGTTCCAATTTCAGACTAATACAAATAAGGCCTTTTAAAGTGAACATTCTTGTGCGTAACTTTTGGAAATAGAGGCATATAACTTAGGTACTAACCTAGAAGGACACCTGCTAGATCCAAGTGTATATGTGTGATTAGCTTTAATGCATACTGCAAAACATTTAAAAAGAGTTGTGGGAGCAAGCATTTGGCACAGAGGTTAGGATGCTGCTTGAATGCTCACATCACTTAGCAGAGTGCCTGTGTTCCTGTCTCAGCTCTGCTCCTGACGGCAGTTTCCTGCTAATGCACACTCTGGGAAGCAACAATTTATGGGCTCTAGTAAATGGGTTCCTGTCACTCACGTTGGAGATCCAAATTGGGTTCCTGGGTCCTGGCTTTGTCCTGGCCCAGCCCCAGGTGTCATGGGCATTTGGGGAGTGAACCAACAGATGGAAGGTTTCTATCTTTCTTTCCCTCTGTCTGCCTTTCAAATAAAAGAAAAGTAAACAAATGTTAAAAATTTTAAATGTGATTTTGGCAATTAACATTTTGTGATGGCCAGTTTTATGTGTCCTTAGCTCAGTTACTCAATCAAACACTCATCTCAGTGTTACTGTGAAGGTGTTGTACAGATGTGATGAAAGTCCACAGTCAGCTGACTTTAAACAAGTTTGATTCGGCAGATAATGTGGGTGGGCCTGCTTGCAGATACAAGATTCTGCTCACACCAGAGAGTTCCTGACTGTTCTTCCCATCAGTCTACACTGTGGATTTCGTGACCTTTTTTTTTGACATACAAACTGTGATACTGTCTCATTTCATTCCCTCCTCCCCTACCATCAAAATGTTGGCATTATTCAACACTGCCATTTAACTACAGAGATACTTGAGGAAATGTGGCCGAAAGGGCACAGATTTTGCAGTCAGAGACCCACATCCTAGTCCTCCTGTACTAGCTACTAGCTGACTGACCTTTGGCAAATCATTTAATCTCAGTTCCTTCACATGTATAATCAAGTTAAGAAACACTTCCCTTGTGGAGTTATTGTGGGTGTTAGGATTATGAGCACATGGAAGGTGTGTAATAAACTACAGCTCTTAAATTTTACTAGATGGTAGGTGTTGCACGGAAAAGAAGCAGTCTTTCTTCCTCAAGCAGTTTTTCTTTCCTATGCTAAGATTGTTACAGTTGAAGGTGGTTCTCTTCCATGCCTCAGCAGGGCCTCCCAACACTTTTCCCTTGCTCATGCTTTTCCCGCCATTCTGGCTTCCTCAAAAATGTCCACCATCCTCTGTTTTAATGACCTTCACACTTGCTATTCCCTCTGTCCAGCACAATTCCAGATGTATGCATGGTTTGCTCCCTTACTTCATTCAGATCTCTGCCCAAATGTGTCATCTTACCTTGGAGACCTTTCTTCATCCTAAACAGCACACCTCCCCAACCTTCTCTTGATTTTCCTCTATTTTTATTATCTCCATCTGACATATTTATTTGTGTATTATAGGTCTCTTTCCATCATAAGGTAAGCTCCAAGAGGGCAGTAGTGGGATTTTTTCTCCCTTGGGAACTGCTGTATTCCTGATGCCTAGAATAGTAGATGATCAATAAATATTTGTTGAATGAATACACAATCTATCTGAGTAGAGAAGTAAATATTCAGTTACAATGTACTGTGATCAGTGCTGTAACAGGATTATACAGGGTGTTGAGGGGGAACCCTAGTATGGTTGAGAACTATGGAATAACCATGGAAACCATTACAATTCAGGTTGATACAAATTGGAAGTAGAAATTATCTGCACGGCCGGCGCCGCAGCTCACTAGACTAATCCTCCGCCTGCGGCGCCGGCATTCCAGGTTCTAGTCCTGGTTGGGGCACCGGATTCTGTCCTGGTTGCTCCTCTTCCAGTCCAGCTCTCTGCTGTGGCCCGGGAGTGCAGTGGAGGATGGCCCAAGTCCTTGGGCCCTGCACCTGCATGGGAGACCAGGAAGAAGCACCTGGCTCCAGGCTTCGGATTGGCACAGTGCGCCGGCCGTAGCGGCCATTTGGGGGGTGAACCAAATGAAGGAAGACCTTTTCTCTGTCTCTCTCTCTCTCACTGTCTTACTCTGCCTGTCAAAAAAAAAAAAAAAAAAAAAAAGAAAAGAAAAAGAAAGAAATTATCTGCAGGCTGCAGTGGGAATACACAGGGAAGAGGTCTTCCCTCTGTGAAGGGGGCAGGACCTGTGGAGGGAATGAGAATGCTTCCCAGAGAGTACTTAAAGCCCAACTGGTTCACCAGGCAGAGGGGAATAGGCCCAAGCAACATATACATGGACACACAGCTGTGAGAAAGCAATGGATGGGGGTGGCAGGCCAAAGTGTGGACTGCATAGAGAGCAGAGTGGTTTGGGAACTTCTAGTTTAGCAACATTGGGAGCCACTGGTGGATTTGGAGAGGACAGCAGTGAAGGATATGTTCCAGATTCACCATTAGCTTCTAAACCAACCATTTCTATCTTCTCATTGAACAATAAATTGAAAATTAGGTGAAGCTGGAGGCGGAGTGATGAATTAGAAAGCTACCAGGTAAGAGATGTGATGGTGGCCGTAGATTTTGGCTATGCAAAGTGTGGTCCAAGGCCAGCAGTATGTGCATCATTTGGGTGCTTGTTAAACATGCATATATTTATGCTTCAAGGCTCCACTTCATATCCAGAGAATGAGAATCTGCATTTTAGCAAGATTCCCAAGTGACTGGTTCCCTTATTAGTTTGGGAAGTATTGGCCAAGGCTAAATGGAGATGGAGAAAGATGGGACTGGACAGCATTGAGGCTTTGATGTATTGATCCTTTGAAAAATCACTTTATTTCTCCAGTTGTTGACTCCATTTTTTACCAAGTAGAGCTCCAAAGTGACCCTACACTCTCTCAGGTTGGGCTCATAGCACAGCTGAGGAGTTGACCTCCTCTTTGCATCTGGAGCTGTCTGTGGACATAAAGTTGGTTTCTTTTCAGGAGCCCCAGCAGATGGCCCCTTACGCAGCTCCAAATCCATAAAATGTAAAATAAAACAGAGTAGGATAATTCCGCATATTTTTTGTTTTAGCCAAAGCAGATTGAGACTCCAGCTGTTGCAATAATTTCCTTAAATCTCTTCAAAGACAACGGTTGACTTTCATTTAAAAGCACTGGAGGGGAGGGTAGAATTGAATTACTTTGAAAAGTTTTGAATAGTGAAATGCAAGCTCTTTATTCTAGTCGCAAAGGACAAAAGGTACCCTTTCATTCATTATGGATACACATCTTAAAACTGGGAGATCATGGGTTTCTATAACTGCTGTTTCAAATATGGGGAATGGTGGGTGGGTTAATGTCGAGCATCATTAAATATCAGCACATCCAGAAAAGAATCCCTTCCCATGAATAATAATTCCCATATGCAATTTTTAGGAGGAAACTGACTTCACCCTTGCGTCAGTAAGTTTATTCCTGTTGGATTGGAATGACAGTGACTTCAACTGCTGACCTCTTGTTTCTTTGCCCTTTGAAAACTCCAAGAAAAACTGTCAATTAACAAAAGAGAGTACTTGCCATTAGACCACAGCTGCCATGGTGGAAGTGCACAGCACTTCTTACTGAGTAATTTCAAGTTGGGAAAAAAGAGGTCAGATTCTTATTCAGCAGATATTTGTGGCATGCCTACTAAATTCAAGGCATTGTACTAACAGGTTCCTTAATTGTAGTCAGAAGAAACCAACTCTGGTTAATCTAGAGAGAAAAAACATCACTGGTAAGATTTTAGGTGGCAAACAGAATTGACTGGAAGACTGGTGAACCAGACTTGGAAAACAGTCTGAAACTAGGGGAAGCTCCGGGATCAGAGTCTGAGTCAAGTTCACACCATAGGAACAGCATGGTTACATGCTACTGCCATTGCCACTGGACATGGTCATGGATACCATGATCATACCCACTCCCAGTGACCATTGGATACTCCAGTGGCTACTACCGTCATCAGAATGAATTCAAATATATTCCTTGCTCCTCTGCAACAGTGGTTTTTGATACTAGAGTACAATGATGTCTCCCAAATTTCTATCTCTTGCCAAACATCTTTACTGAGCTCCAGACTCTTTTGTCTATAAGCCTACATGACATCCCCATTTGGTCATCCAATTGACATCTTGAAGTTTTCATGGCTGATAGAAAAGTCTTTATTTCCCCCATCTCTGCTCCTACAAACTTGTATGTTTCTCAAACTTTCTGCCTCAGTGAATAGCATCACCAATCACTTGAATCCAAATCCTAGAGATTGCCCTCCATTTCTCTCTTTCCCTCATATTCCACATCCAATCTGTAAGGACATTCTATGGTTTCTAACTCCAAAATATATCTCAAATCTGACCCTTTTTCTTGCCACCTCCAACACTGCAACCATAATCAAAGCCATCATCATCTTTTTGCCTGAAACAGCCACTGTGCCGTTCAAGGCACCAGCAGGAAACAAATGGTACATTCCAAAGAGATTAGCCAGAGAGAGTTTAATAATGCAACTATCAAGTAAGGTGCAGACAAGTTAACAAAACAACCAGGAGGTGATGAAGCACCAACAAGAAGCAATAGAAGTAATAGTTGTTACAACACAGCCACAGCCAAGGCCTGGTTGAGGAAAGAGGTGAATGGGATTACAGGCAAGTGGGAGTGAATATCCTGAACTTTCTTCTCTTGCCTTTGAGCTCCTTTTAGTGCTTCCATTGGCTAAAATAAACCAGAACCCCATCAGAAAAGGAGCCCTGGAGGTGCTGTCTCTGGAGTTCAACCTTTAGCATCAGGAAAGGGCAGAGTGTAATGGGAGAAATTAAAGGCATTAAAAAGGAATAATCGGGGCTGGTGCTGTGGTGCAGCGGGTTAACGCCCTGGCATGAAGCGCCAGCATCCCATATGGGCACCGGTTCTAGTCCTGGCTACTCCACTTCCCATCCAGCTCTCTGCTATGGCCTGGGAAAGCAGTAGAAGATGGCCCAAGTGCTTGGGCCCCTGCACCCACGTGGGAAACCTGGAAGAAGCTCCTGGCTCCTAGCTTCAGATCAGCACAGCTCCGGCCATTGTGGCCATCTGGGGAGTGAACCAGTGGAGGGAAGACCTCTCTCTGTGTCTCTACCTTGCTCTGTAACTCTGTATTCCAAATAAATAAAATAAATTTAAAAAGGGATAATCAACGCATCCTCTGACTTCCCACTCTGCTTTCACTCTTCCCCATCCTCCAAATCCCAAATCTGCTCTCCAGAGAGCAGTCCCAGTGATTCTTATAATGTAATCAAACCATGTCACGTGCTGCTTCAGCCTCTGCATTGGCTTCTTAGCACACTCAGAGTAAGATCAAAGCTCCTCACCATGGACTATATGGCCCTGCATGAATCATCTCCCACTACATTTCCTTTGCTTGCTAAGTTCTAGGCATGTGCCAAGGTCATTCCTATCTTAGACTTTACATTTACTTTCCCTCTGCTTGGAATATTCTTCCCTTGGCTCACTGCATGACTTATTAATCACCCTATCTAAATTACTCCTGCACTCGATCACCGGCTATCACATGACCTTATTTTCTTTCCTTCACAGTGTTAAAGAATTATTTTTTTGAAGATTTATTTTATTTATTTGAAAGACAGAGTTAGACAGTGGTAGATCCATAGAGAGAGAGAGAGAGAGGTCTTCCATTCAGCTGGTTCACTCCCCAAATGGCTGCAACAGCCAGAGCTGAGCCGATCCAAAGCCAGGAGCCAGGAGCCAAGAGCCAGGAGCTTCTTCCAGGTCTCCCACATGGGTGCAGGGGCCCAAGGACTTGGGCCATCTTCTACTGCTTTCCCAGGTCAGAGCAGAGAGCTGGATGGGAAATGGAGCAGCCAGGACTAGAACCGGTGCCCATATGGGATGCTGGCATTGCAGGCTGGGGCTTTAATCCGCTGCACCACAGGGCCAGCCCTATCAAAGGATTTTGAGACCACCACTCAATACTAGAGTTCCTTTCAAGATGCTTATTTAATCATCCAAGTAGTGATGCAAAATAAACAGTTGGAAGTCATTTTATTGCTGTTTTATGTTTGGAGACTTTATTTTTTTAAATTGGTTTAATTTATACTCAATAAAAATTCATAAATCTTAAGTATTCAGTTCAATGCGTTTAAGTCATTATATATCTCTTGTAACCAACTTTCCAATCAAACTATAAAACATTTTCATAACTGCAGAAGTTTCTTCCATCCTTCTTTGTAGACAGTCACACCCTTCTCCCATACAGTGATCTGATTTCTATCATAAAGACTAGTTATTTTCCAGTTCTTGAATTTCTTATAAATGGAATCATACATTAGACATTCTTATGCCTATTTCTTTTGTTCAACATAATGATTTTGAGATTTATCCATGTTGTCACATATATCAGTAGTTGGCTTGACTAGTGAGTAATATTCCTTTGTATTAACTTATTGTGGATTTGTTTTTGTTTTTTTTTTTTCTGCTGCTGATGCATGCGTGTTTTGATTCCCCCACTCCTTGGCTTTGACTGTAAGAATAAGGCTGCCATGAGCATCATTATATGTGACTTTGTGTGGACATAAGCTTGCATTTATCCTGAATAAATACTTCAGAGTGGAATTGTTAGTTGAGTATGCTAGACAATTTTTCAAAGTGGTTTACTATTTTATACCTCCACCAGCAGTGTGAGATGTCAACTTGTTTCACATCCTTGCTAATATTTTATAATGACTGTCTTTTAGATTTTAGCCACTCTAGAGGGTGTGAAATGACATTTAATTACAGTTGTATTTTGCACTTCACTGGTGATTAATAATGTTGAGAACCCTTCCTTTGTAAGGTGTCAATTCAAGTCTTTTACCTATTTTTCTATTGGGATTTGTCTTTTGTCTTTGTCCATTATACGTATTGTGATTATTTCCCCTAATCTGTCATTTCTGTTCATGTTCTTTCTTTTTATTCCTAAAAAAAAAGATTTATTTATTACTTGAAAGTCAGAGTTACAGAGAGAAAGGGAAAAACAGAAATCTTCCATCCACTGGTTCACTCCCCAAATAGCCGCAATGGCCAGGGCTGGGCCAAGCTAAAGCCAGGAGCCAGGAACTTCATCTGGGTCTCCCATGTGGGTAGCAAGGACCCAAACACTTAGGCTATCTTCTCTGCTTTTCCCAGGTGCATTAGCAGGGACCTGGATGGGAAATGGAGTGGACAGGATATGATCCAGTGCCCATATGTGATGCCAGGGTCGCAGGTGGTGACTTTACTGGCTATGCCACAATGCTGGCCCCTGGTTGTTCATTTTCTTAACAGTGTTGTTTGATGAGGAGAAACTTTTGATTTTGATTCAGTTTCATTTATCAGTTTTTTCTTTTATAGTCAGTGCTTTCTGTGTCTTGTCTAAGAAATGATTACCTATCCCTAAGCCATAAAGATAATCACCTACATATTCGTCAACAAACTTATAACTGTACCTTTTGCATTTAGCTATATATGCAACTCAAATTAATTTTAAGTAAGCAGTGAGGTAGAGATCATGATTCATTTGTATTGTGACAAAGATATCATATTAATACAAGATGTCAATAGTAGGGGAAAATGGGTGTTGGTTATATGGGAACTGTTTGCACTATTTGACAATTTTTGTTTTGCGAATTTAAAACTATTCTGAAATACAGTTAGAAAAAAGAATACATAGATGTTCCTAGTTCCATTTGATGAAAAGACTATCTTTTCCCTACTAAATTGCCTTTGCTGGTATGGGCATTTGGCTTAGTAGTTAAGAGGCCACCTTGGGTGTCCACATCTCACAACAGAGTATCTGGGTTCAAGTCCCAGATCTGCTCCCAATTCCAGCTTCCTGCTAATGCAGATCCTGGGAGGCAGCAGAGATGACTCAAGTGGTTATATCCCTGATACCCATGTGGGAGATGTGGAATGAGTTCCTGGTTCCTGGCCTCGGCCTGGCCCAATCTCAGCCCTAGCTGTTGTGGGCACTTGAGGAGTGAGTCAGCAAATGGTTGCTCTCTGTCTGTTTCTCCAAATAAATAAATAAATATTAAATTGCCTTTGTACATTTGTTGCATTTGTTGAAAATTAATTGGCAACATATGGATGTGGTTAGTTCTGGACTACAACCTGTTCCATTGATCTATTTTTCTGTCTTTATGCCAGTACCACATAGTAGTTTCAGACTAAATATTGAATTAAGATAGTATGAGCCATGGAAAGCTTTTCTTCATTAAGATTGATTTGTCGAGGTTCTTTGCATTTGCATATAGATTTTAGAATCATCTTGTCAATTTCTACAAACAAAATGTACTGGGATTATAAATGGAACTGCATTAAATAGAACAGTTTGAGGAATTTGATATTCTTACAATATTGATTCTTTCAATCTGTTAACATGATATATCTCTCCATTTGTATAGGTCTTCTTTAATTTGTTTCAGCAATGTGGTCCATTTATTATTCTAGAGATCCTGAACACCTTTCATTATACTTTTTTATTTATAGGTTTTTTAATACTATCATAAATAACAATGTGTTTCAAATGCTCATTCCCCAATTTTTCATTGCTTAGTTTTCTTATTAGCTTTGCTAGGTGTTTTTAGACTCCTTAGATCTGTTTCCACCCACAATAATGTTATCTAGATAAAATGTTTTACTTCTTCCTTTCCAATTTTTGTATCTTTTATTCTTTTTCTTGCTTTATTGCACTGCCCAGGACCTTCAGTATGATGTTATATAAAAGTAATGAGAATTGATATCTTTGCCATATTACCAATCTCAGGGGAAGAGTACTTAATATTTCACCAATAAGTATAAAGTTATATGAGTTTCAAAAATAATTCTCTGGCTGCTGAGTGAAAAAAGTAAAACTTAAAGATAGAAATTTGTGATTGATAATTACATAGGTGGTATTTAAAACATGAGTCTTGATGATTAGAAATACAGAGTTTGGGTAATACTTAAAATAAGAACAAACTGACATCAGTACTAGAAATATGAAAAAGATCCCACCAGGAGACCAGAAATAATTATATATAATATTTATCTAGTGTCTACTATTTACCATGACCTTGTCTAAGCACTTTTCAGGTATTATCTTATTTACTCTTTGCATGAGTAGAAGAAGAAGGAAATCCAGCAATAGATGTGGAAGGAGAAGTTTGAGGATGTGGGATGTCATAGAACCCCCCCCAAATAATAATAATAATAATAATAATAAGCTGTCCTAAGAATGAGAGAAAGAATGGGTTTTGGGTGTTGCTGAGAATTTAAGTTATATAAGGGTAGAAGAGTGATCCTTTGATCTGTCAAAACTGAAACAAGAGCAGTTTCAACAAAGTGGAGAATCTGGAAGACAGATCAGAGTGCCTGGGGAATGGCTGGGAGGTAAGGAGGAAGAGACAGTGTAAGTAGATGATTCTTTGGAGCAGTTTGGCTTTGAAAGATACAGGAAGCATATCAGATGGAGAGTGCTTTGGATTCAATAGGTGAATGTTTTACCCCAGTGTTCCTGACACACTAATCTCTTCACAGTGTTCCAAAATATCTTCTTCTCTGTGAAGACTTCACTAACATTCAAGGAAAAGTGAGCCACTTCCTTCCTCATGCGTGTGTATTCCAGCACTCAGCACAAGGATTATACTCTAATTGTTTTATTGGTCATCCTTTTCCCCTACTGGGTCATATCCTCCCCAACTCCCCCGGCAGAGAGCAGGTCTTACACATTTTTCCTTATTCTCTTGTTAAAAATCCTTAGTGGAAATGGGTTACTGGCAGCACAGATTTGGTCAGATGGGTGTTGAAAGACAATCTGTTTCCTTATCCAATTGTCTTCAGGTGAAAATTCAATTACTGAGCACCTGGTGTATTTGCAGACAGCGCTAGGTTCTTAGATGATCCAAACAAACACTTTTTGGCTGCCTTGTCCTTCTCCAGCTCTTAGTCTGTGTTGGTAAGAGTCTGGAGAGATTAGGAACACGTCCTTCCCCAGGGCCATGGGCTCCAGCAGAATGCTCAGGTCCTTGCTTGACTAGAGGATACTTTATGAGGAACTCAAAAATGCTAGATAAACAAAGAGGATGAATTTACAAACCTTTTGGATCTCATGTTATTCTTCTGCTAATATACTTATGGAAAATAGCAAGATCTTTTACAACAGTATCTCCATATTTCACATTCTGTTTCTTAGCTATTATCTATACATTTTGGTCAGGCCACATGCCATCAACCTACAATCTGCAAAGTTTGGAGGAACTCATTTCTGGAGGAATGCGATGAAATGTTCTATCTACTTTTTAAAATATTTGAAATAATTTTTTCATATGTTTATCCAAAAATAAAAAGCAAACATCTTCTTTCTTTATTTATAGCATTGGAGTGTATTACTTACACTTAATCTGTGTTTAGCAATCTGAAAGAGGGCCTTTAGAATGTCTCAATTCCTGGACCCCTTTCACATTTCTGGACTTCAATTAGGTGAGATGAACACACCACATAAGTAGCAATCTGTAAACAGGGAAAATCAAGCCATATTAAGCAACTGGAATCAGATTATGGCTTGTGTAACATTCCACTTTGGAAGTCTAGCCCTGGCAAAATGTCTGATCTCAGTTAAATTGCTCAATTTCCCTGATCATTAGGCTATCCATCTTGTAAACTGGAACTAACACTATAAGCTTTAAGATTAGCAATTAGAAGGAATATGCTAACAATTATAGAGTTTTTTTTTTTTAACCAGGATTAGGTATGATTATCCATGAGTCACTTCATCTGATGGGCAAATAACTCTGTCCTCCAATTATAAAAACTCCTTAGATGTTCTCATGTGGAAGTCTTTAAAAAGACATATGGACTGGTGCACTTAAAAATGGATGGATTTTATAGTGCATGAATGTACTAATATAAAGCTACTTTTGAAAAAAAGACACTTGAACATAATGTCCCCAATCCAACAGAACCCATGAGAACAATTATCTCCAGCTCCTATGCCAGGAAAAGCTGCACCTCTCTTGAGAAACACTACGGTTTATCTTACAGATAATATAAACTTGAGGAAAACTTGAGCAGATCTTCCATACAATATGAACTCGGTCTTGCTTCCTTCTTTCCTTTGTCCATCAGGAAGCCCAGAGCCAGGATTATGATCCACATGTGACATTTCGGCAACCTCTTTTTTACTTTTGAATTTCATTTTGTTTTCCTACTGTGTTAGTCTGTTCTTTGTTGCTATAACAGAATACTTGAGCCTGAGTAATTTATAAAGGAAAGAAGTTTGTCTAGCGCATGATTCTGGAGGCTGAAGTTCAAGATTGACTGCATCTGGCAAGGAACTCCTACTACATCATAGCATGGCAGAAAAGCAGAGGGTAAATAGAGGCTTTCTAACAACACACTCTTAAGATAACTAATGCACTCTGGAAAGAAATAACACAATACTGCAAAAAAGGCATTGATTCTCTTAAAGAGCTCATCACCTCTTAAAGGTCCCACCAGCTTTCAACTCCATTATGTCAGCAATTAAATTTCAACATGAGTTTCAGAGGAGACAAGCCATATTGAAACAATAGCACCTGCCCATATTTTGCTTTGGTCATGAGATTTATCTAATGACTATTATTTTTATCCTGCTATATCACATAGGTTTATACGACCCACTTCACATCCTCTTTAAAAAGTGTCAGTCTGGGGCCGGCACTATGGTGTAGCAGGTAAAGCCACTGCCTGCACTGCCAGCATTCCATATGGGCACTGGTTTGAGTCCCAGCTGCTCCACTTCCGATCCAGCTTTCTGCTATGGCCTGGGAAAGCAGTAGAAGATGGCCCAAGCCCTTGGGCCCTTGCATCTGCATGGGAGACCTGGAGGAAGCTCCTGGCTCCTGGCTTCGGATTGGCGGATTGGCGTGGCTCCAGCCATTGTGTGGAGATTGAACCAGTGGAAGGAAGACCTCTCTCTCTCTCTCTGCCTCTGCCTCTCTCTAACTCTGCCTTTCAAATAAATAATCTTTTTTTTTCTTAAAAAAAAAGTGGCAGTCATGCAAGAACCAAACCACTACCTTAGTTACTTATTAACTAACAGAGAAAGGCAGTATGAACACATACCACATGGTGCAGGAAACACCATTCTTGTTAACTATTTTAAACTTAAAAAATTATTGATGTTTGTTTTACTTGAAAGGCAAAATGAGATTGTGTGTGTCTGTCTGTAGTTGTGTGTGTGTGTGTGAGAGAGAGAGAGAGAGAGAGAGAGAATGAAGGAGGGAGGGAAGGAAGGAAGGAAGGAAGGAAGGAAGGAAGGAAGGAAGGAAGGAAGGAAGAAATCTTCTACCCACTGGTTTACTCCCCAAATAGCTGTAACAGCCAGAGCTGTGCCAGACTGAAATCAGGAGTGCAGAACTCCATCCAGGTCTCTTATGGGTGGCAGGGGCTCAAGTATTTGATTCATCTTGTGCTGCTTTCTGTGGTGTGCATAAACCGGAAGTTGGATTCAGGATTTGCACCCAGGCACTCTAATATGGAATACAGGTGTTCCAAGCAACTTTACCATTGTGCCAAATTCCCACCCCCATTAATTGTTTAAGAAAGAGTGATGGGGGAACCAACTCAGATTCCTCTTGACTTACTAGGTTACTTGGAAATGACGGTCTACAAGAATAGGTCTGCACATAATTAATGTACTCAAATATCCAGTTATATAGCTTTGAAATGTTAAAAGCCAAGCTTATTTTGCTTTCAGATATTTCTCATTTCTCACTGGCACCCTGTACCCATCTGTCTATTGAAAGTTTACAGAGAAAGAACCACTCTGGAACAGAAAACCATGGGACAAGAGAGTGTAGGAAACTTTTCATTTTCTCTGTGCATGAGAAATAATAATCCCACTCCTAATATGGCTGGAAACTGACCCTTGTTGTTCTCTCCAACCCGTTTCCTTCTCTTTCCTCTTCTTCTGTAGGCCATGTTTGCCTCTTGTCTGGAAATGTCTGGATTTTTTCCCCATCTTAGAGACTTTAGATTTTTGTTCCCACTACTTGGAATGTTCTTTTTCCCAGTTCTAACTTGGCTGATCCTTTCTCACCTATGAGGTCTCAGCTAAAATAGCACCTCCTGGGAAAGGCCTTCTATGACCACCCTTTCTTGCTTTGTTTCTTTTAGAATAACCCATTGGCAGGGACTCCAGGGGCCCCTGGAAAGGAAAGAAAAAACATAGGTAAGAAAAAAAAACCACTGGATGTAACTCTCCCAAGAGTCCTGAGGGAGGGCCAGACAGGAGAGGAGGAAATACATACAATGTAATCTTCACCTGTTATTTAGTCTGCCTAACAGAATTGATACAGAACTCTACACACTTCTGAGCATAACAGACTATTCAAATATTAGTTTCCTGATTGGTTCACCCAGCATACCTCATTAGCATACACATTGACCAATCAGGGAGAATTTCCTGCTTTAGAATTGCATAAAAGTCTGAGTGAAGGGGCCGGCACTGTGGGGTAGCAGGTGAAGCTGCCGCCTGCAGTTCCAGCATCTAATGTGGGTGCCAGTTCAAATCCCAGCTGCTCCACTTCCCATCCAGCTCTCTGCTATGGCCTGGGAAAGCAGTAGAAGATGGCCCAAGTCCTCAGGTCCCTGCATCTGCGTGGGAGACCTGGAGGAAGCAGGCCCCCTTGGCTGCCAAAATAGCAACCCAGAAGACAGCATGGAGGTGCCAGGGAAGAGCAGCTATAATGCAAAAGCTGTGCTGCTCTTAATGAATCCATAAAGAAGAATCTGCCATGTCTCTCTGAGACAAGACACAGACCTGAGTGCCCAGGACTGCAAACTCCTGTGGCAATGACATTGGAACTCCCACAACATATTTGGGGGCTCACTTCCAGATGACTGGAGGGGTCAATGAAAGCAGACTATACATAGTTACTAATCCATGCCTCCTGATTGGTTGATATTCTGATCTCCTGATTGGAGGTTATTCTGGCCTGTTGATTGGTTAAATTCCTACTCTTCAGCAAGGGGCCAATCAGAAAGAGCCACTTTATGTATAAAACAGCCAACACTTGCAGGCTGCCCAGGCAACTCCTCCCTTGGAATCCCCCTCCTCACTGTTGCAGCAGGTTTTCTCATTTGCAATAAACTTCACTTATGCTGTTCCTGTCCATATGGAAAATCTTCGACGTGAGGCAAGAACCTAGATTGCCTTCATTTTCATGCAACACCATCTTTGGTTTATTTTCTTGTCCACTTGTTTTTAGTCTGTCTTCTGGAAACTTCTCAGGGCAAGGCTGTCTCATTTACATGAAAAAGGTTTGATCCCCATAGTAGTGCCCACCTGTTACTGACCCCAGGTTCTTTGGCTCACTTACAAGTAGAAATTGACAAGAGGCTGACATGCAACCCACACAAGCTTTTTTGAGGTCTGGCTGATGCTCTAGCACAAGGGAGATAGAACAGCAGGAAGAAATTACATTGACTGAGAGGAGTTGGGCAGGAGTTTGGGTGGGGAAGTGTGGTGGTGCGTGGCAACACATGACACTTGGGTCTGTACTGGCCTGGAGCTCTGCCTCCTCCCTCTTGGCACATGACACTTTGGTTTGCACCTGTTCAGTGTTCTGTGAAGGCACTGTTTTATTTTTTGTTTTTCTGCACATGACAGGCTTAAAACAGGCTTATTGCTCACTATCACTGTAGCAGGACTGGAAACTGATTTTTAATTGCTCAGGTCTATGTCTTATTCCCAAGAAATGGTGATTTTGCTTGCTACCCACTGAATTAGAAATATCAAAGCTGTTAGTATTACACCTCTTTTGTGTTGCAGCTGTTAGTGTTATAACTCTTTTGTCCTGTCAGGTTCTTTGTCTCACAACCATGAAGAATGAGGCACATGGACAAGGAAGAATGAGCAAAGCTAAGGAAGTTTATTAAGAGAAAACTCTCAGGGGCCGGCGCTGTGGCATAGTGGGTAAAGCTGCCTCCTGCAGTGCCAGCATCCCATATAGGCACCAGTTCGAGACCCAGCTGCTCCACTTCCGATCCAGCTCTCTGCTGTGGCCTGGGAAGGCAGTGGAAGATGCCCCAAGTCCTTAGGTCCCTGCACCCTCGCGGCAGATCCGGAAGAAGCTCCTTGCTCCTGGCTTTGGATTGGCGCAGCTCTGGCCAATGTGGCCATCTGGGGAGTGAACCAGCGGATGGAAGACCTCTCTCTCTCTCTCTCTCTCTCTCTTTCTGCCTCTCCTTCTCCGTCTGTGTAACTCTGACTTTCAAGTAAATAAATAAATCTTTATAAAGAGAGAGAGAGAAAACTCCCAGCAGTCAGGAGGCGTTTCTGAAGGAGGAGCCAGCCAATGAAGGGCTGTGTCTAGGGGCTTTTATGTGTTTCTAAATGAGTTTTTCTGATATGTCAAGGTATATGCTAATGAAGTATTCAACATGAGCCAATCAGGGGACTGACATTAGAGTAGCCTCTTTAGCATAGAAGTTAGCAGAATGCTCAATCAGGTCTGAGATGGGCAAGCCATTCAGAAGAGACAAGGACATCTGAAAATTACGTTATATGTAATTCTCCTCTCTCTCAAGAGCTCCTGGAGGGTTATGTCATGTATGTTTCTTCTTTTCCTTTCCAGGGGCCCCTGGAGTCCTTATCACCACCATCCCAGGAAGTTAGAAAACTGGTCATATTCTGGGCACCAGTGCAGATTGGGGGAATCCGTAACAGAGTGGTCGGGGGTCTTTGTCATTAGGGTCTGGGTGCTCCTTTCTCTTGTTCAGTTTGTAGCTGAAGATGAATACATAGTCAGGTCAGGAAATGGACAAATTTCAGGGTGGGAGGGGCTTAACTGAGAGATTTCTGCTTCCATTCTTTCTTCCTCCCAGTGGCTCTTGCCATCCTACCCTGCTTATTTTCAACCGAGCTCTGATAACAACCTATAATGCTCTTTCTCTGTGTTCTGGCTTATGGTTGGGTTCTACCTAGTGCTGTGAGCTCTGTGAGAGCTCTTAGTACCTGGTACAGGCCCTGGCATGGGATGAATGACAGGGATTTAGCTTTTATGTTTGATACAAGATATTATGGTCATCTCTTCCTGAATTTTAACTGTTTTTTCTAAATTGTGATGGTTTTGGTAGCTGATTCTAAAGAAATATGAATGAACAATAAATGAGTTTTTCTATTCTTCTTGTTCACCTAAACTGTGGAGAATTTAAGAACAACTTTTCAATAGTATATAGGAATGCAGAACTGTATAAGCAAATGCTTATGAGCCTATAAAACTATTTGTGTTACTCAACAGCTGCAATGTTGAGAAACATATTTTAGGCCTTGTGTGCACTGTGAAAATACAAATGGCCTCTCATTCTTGAGCATTCTCTCAGCTCTTAATTTTAAAATTGCTTTTAATATCATAAAAGTAGTAATGAAATCAAACCATATAATGCACGTCCTGGGTGGCACCATGTTATGGCTCAAGTACTTGGGTCCCTGTCTCCTATGTGGAAAACCTGGATAGAGTTCTCTGTTCCAGCTTCAGCCTAGCCAGCCCAGCACTGGCTGTTGGAAGCATTTGGGGAGTATAATAG
Organism: Oryctolagus cuniculus; assembly: GCF_051225735.1. NCBI lineage: Eukaryota > Metazoa > Chordata > Mammalia > Lagomorpha > Leporidae > Oryctolagus > Oryctolagus cuniculus. Next base: position 113,489,329 of record NC_142888.1, read on the forward strand.
TAGATAAAAAAAATCTTTCTCTGCTTGTCTCTGTCTTTTTTTTTTTTTTTTTTTTTTTGACAGGCAGAGTGGATAGTGAGAGAGAGAGACAGAGAGAAAGGTCTTCCTTTTGCCGTTGGTTCACCCTCCAATGGCCGCCGTGGCTGGCACGCTGCGGCCGGCGCACCGCGCTGATCCGAAGGCAGGAGCCAGGTGCTTCTCCTGGTCTCCCATGGGGTGCAGGGCCCAAGCACTTGGGCCATCCTCCACTGCCTTCCCGGGCCACAGCAGAGAGCTGGCCTGGAAGAGGGGCAACTGGGAAAGAATCCGGTGCCCCAACCAGGACTAGAACCCGGGGTGCGGGCGCCGTAGGTGGAGGATTAGCCTATTGAGCCGCGGCGCCGGCCGTCTCTGTCTTTCAAATAAAATGGAAATACTTAAATTATTTTTTAAAGTTCAATCTTCAAAGTTCCAAGCTAACTCAGCCAGCATGCCTGAAAATTAAACAGATGTTCAGTTGTTTTCAGCTAGACGGTAACAAACATCTATTTCTTATTTTTCTAATATAATAGTACAGAACTCCTTTGACACTGTTTATAAACAGTTGTATTGTCACAATATTTCTCCTTTAAACCTATCATTTTCTCAAATTCAAACTAGGCCTAAAATGATTATATACCAAATTCTGTCAAAACACCTGTTTGAAAATATTCAGATGGTGGCTTTTCAATTATGCATTTGGTCAGGATCTGTTTGATAAAGAGTAAGATAATCCAGTATTGAGGACCATATACTCATAGATCTGAATAATGCAAGCCTTATCCACTATCTTCTTTAACTATTTACCTGGGAATATATATATATATATACACACATATATATGTATATGTATATATTCAGCATTACAGAGCTTATCTGTGCTCCTGAAGCAAATACCACCCTGCTTTCCAGAAGATTAGGTGGCTCTCCCTGCTTTTCTGTCTTTTTTTTTGGGGAGGGGGGGAGTGGGGGTGAGCGGAGACAAGGGTGGTATGGCTATTATTTGTTGGCACACAAAAAAGCACCTGTTTATAAACAAGTATTACTTTAGACATCAGAAAGAATGCAATTTTGTCTTGCAGAAATGTTTCAGGATGTATTTATCCATTCACTCAACAAATACTTATCAAGCTTCTATAGGTGCCAGACACTATGCTAGATGTTGATGATATGGCAGTGAACAAAATAGACCAGGGCTCAGTTATGAAGATTACAATTTAATAGGATTTGTAACAGCAAAAGGTCTTCATGGATATGAATTGGATAAATCTGGTTGAATATCTGTTTGCCTAGCCAGCTTCATTCAGACTCTATTATCTCTGCCCAGGACTATGACATTATCTTTTTAATTAAGTTTCTTCCCTCTACAGGTCAACATTCACAGTTCATCCTGTGTTAGATTTCTTTTTATATAATTGCATAATTTAAAATATATTACTAGGACATATTACTTTTATTAAAAAACAAATAATTTCAAATCAACTGTCATATAATGAAAGCCACAGTCCACTTACCGCCCCCCCCTTACCAACCCTAGCTCTGCTCCTTAGCAGCAACCATTAAATACTTCCAGCTGTTTCTCCTGCTCATTATGATCACATTTCTTCACCGTATGATTTTATTTGTATTTCTCGATCATCAGTTTCAATCATCTATTGACTTCTTGTTAAGCTAGATGCGCACTAGAGAGATGAATGTTTAACAACCTTTTACTTTATGGTCGTATTGTATTTTAATTATATTTTTAAATAAAACAAGTTCTTATGCTATTACAAACATGTTAATGTCATTTATTTTGGAGTCAAATAATACACTATGATTATTTTTCTTTTCTTGTAATATATTTTCCTGGAATTTCTAATTATCTTGAGTTTCTTAGCTTATCTATCATACACATATTTCAGATTTTTATATCTTCTCCACAATGTTGTTCATTCTGTCAAATTCTCTTCCTTTTTCCTTCCCATGCATCAACTTCCAAGGACCTACCTTCCTGCTCCACAGGCCCATTGCATACTTCTCATCCTGAGCCTTCCCCATGCCATTCTCCCAGGTTGGAGCCAGCTTCCTGAATTTCATTTCTTTTCCAGCCATGTCTTATTCCCTCATTGTGCTAGAGTATATCTTCCAGTAAGGATCTATCTTTCAAGATAAACATGCTCTGTCTCCTTTTCTCTATCAAAGAAGTGTGTATGATTGACTCCATTCCTCACCATGGTGTCTCACAAGACTTTAAGGATCAAGTGAGTCTTGGCCAAGAAACAAAGCGAAACCATACCATTTCCCAGTGGATATGGAATCAATCAATGGTAATGGAATCAAGCACAACTCTAAGAGGAGACACTGGAGAAGAACCAAGCTGTGTTTATAAGGAGTTGCACACGAGATGGCACACATATTTATGTTGTATCAAGGTCATTATCATCATATCAGCCAAAAATGTCATCATTGTCTGAACAGTTGGATATGTTTTAATGGGAAAATGATTTTTCTTTGTTTTTGTGCTCTACACTAGGAGGTTGGTCCATTGAAAATATGTAAGTTTTTTTTTTTTAAAGGAAGATGCAAGAGAAAGTTTATTTCTTTCATTTATTTTAAAAATGTATTTATTTACTTATTTAAAGGTGTGTGTGTGGAAAGAGAGAGAGAGAGAGAGAGATTGCTTGTTCACTGGTTCACTCTCTAAATGCTGATGTGAGTTGCAGTGATCCAAGTACTTGAGCCTGCTGCATCCCAGAGTGCACATTAGTAGGGAGCAAGAATGGACAGCAGAAGCAGGATTCAAACATTCAAACTCAGGCACTCATATGGGATGTGGGCCTTGCTGGTGGCATCTTAACTATGGTATCAAATATCTACTTCCATCTCTTGCATTTTTGAAAGGATGATTAAGCCCACATTTGATTAGTTCTGTAGGTGGGAATAGAATCCTGGGTTGAATATTATTTTCCTTCATCTTTTAATGGCATCATTCAATTAACTTTTACCATCTAGTATTCCTCTTGAGAAACCTGATGCTGCTCAGATTTAACTTAATATCCCATTAAATTAACTTCAGGAGTTTTAAGGCCTTCTGTTCATCCTTGTCGTACTGACATTTCAGCCTCTTCTCTGTCTAGTTTCTTCAAGTCCTCTGCCTCTTGAGTTCAGCTGCTCAGGTATCTCTCTTGAGAAGATGTGTAGTGGCACTGTGTGATCCAGGCTGAGTGTGGCAGTGGGGGTAGAGTTGGGAGTAAAGCTATCTTCTACAGCACAGCTCCAATCATGCAACTTCCCTGCTCAAATGGTTTCATATTTCCCATTGGCCCAGTGTAACTCTTTAGCATGGCATTAAATGCTCTCCTGGACATAGCCTAACCCACCTGTGCTGCCTTAGGGATTCACTACACCCCAGTTCTTACCTCTAGGCCAACTGGGTACTAGACATTTTTTTTTAAACACAACAGATGTTTCTTGCTTCCACTTTTCTGTGCATTGCTACTCCCATCTTACCTTCACCTCCCCCACACAGCTAGAAGGCCTTTGTCACTGAAATATACCTGCCAAAATCTAACTACCCTCCAAGGCCCCAGATGGCACCATCTCCATTAAGAGATGTTCTCATCCTCATCGTAATGTTGGGTGCTTTCTTTCTTCAATGCATTGTAGTCATTGATGCACAAGTACTGAACTATGAATTCTGAGACAGTAGTAATATAAAATTTAAATTTTTGCCTCCAGCAGCACCTAGCACAGTGCATGCCATGTAGTAGGTACTCCATCAATATCTGTGAAACAACTCTTCAGTTTATGTTTTTCTAAGGTTTATTTATTTGAAAAGAAGGGAGGGAGGGAGGGAGGGAGAGAGAGAGAGAGAGAGAGAGAGAGAGAGAGAGAGAGAGTCTTCCATTCATTGCCTCAGTCCTCAAATGTCCATAACAACTGGGCCTGGGTCAGGCCAAAGCCAGGAGCTAGGAACTTCATATGAGTCTCCAAGGTGCATAGCAGGAACCCAAGGACTTGAGCCGTTATCTGCTGCCTTCCAGGTACATTAGTTGGAAGCTATACTGGAAGCAAAGGTGGGATTCAATCCCAGGCACTCCTATAAAGGAAACATGAAATCCAAGCAGCCACTTAACCCTCTGTGCTACAATGCATGCCCCATCACTTCAATTTCTGTAAGTGTGAAAGAATACTATCACAATTTAACAGCTTTATTGAGATGTAATTAATATACCAAACAATTCACTCATGGCTTTTAGCAAATCTATAGAGTTGTACAACCACCACCACTATCAATTAGAACCTTCCTTTACCCAATTTAAGACACCCTGTATTAAATTTTAACTGAAAAGTGATCCCTGTTAGGAATTTGGAAAACATTATGCTGAGTGAAATAAGCCAATCCCAAAGGGACAAATACCACTTGTTCTCCTTGATAGGTGACAACTAACTAAGCACCAAAGAGGAAACCTGTTAAAGTGAAATGAACACTATGAGAAATGGTGACTTGATCAGCCCTCACCCTGACTGTTGATGAGCAGCTTAATATGTTAACCCTCTTAGTATTTTTTTTGTTTGTTCTACTTAATACTTTTGGTTGAATACTGTAATCAATACACAATTCCTCTTAAGTGCTGAAACTTAATTGAAAAGTGATCGCTGTTAAATATAAGAGTGGGAATAAGAGAGGGAGGAGATGTGCAATTCGGGACATGCTCAAGCTGACTTACCTCAAACAGTAGACTTAGAAACATACCAGGGGATTCGAATTCAATCCCATTGAGGTGGCATGTACCAATGCCATCTCACTAGTCCCAGGGATCAATTTCTGTTCACAATTGATCATAATGATAGGACTAAGAACCAAAGGGATCACATAAACAAGAATAGTGTCTGCAAATACTAGCTGATAGAATCAAAAAGGGAGAAAATGATCCAACATGGGAAGTGAGATACACAGCAGACACATAGAATGGCAAATGTCCTAACAGCACTCTGGCCTCAGTATCAGCCCTTAAGGCATGCGGATCTGGCTGAAATGCCCATGAGAGTATTTCAGGCGTGGAAAGCCAAGACACTCTGGGGGAAAAAAAAACCTAGATGAAAGATCTCCACGAGTGAGATCCCAGTGGAAAGAATGGGTCATGAAAGAAGGAGGTACCTTTCTCTGAAGGGAGGAGAGAACTTCCACTTTGACCATGGCCTTGTCTAAATATGATCAGAGTCAGTGAACTCAGGGGGCTTCCATAGCCTTGGCAGCTCATGACAAGAGCCTAGGTTGATTACTGATGCCATAAACAAGAGTGTCAATTTGTTAAGTCAACAACAGGAGTCACTGTGCACTTACTCCTCATGTAGGATCTTTGTCCTTAGTGTGCTATACATTGAGATTTAATGCTATAACTAGTACTCAAACAGTATTTTTCACTTTATGTTTCTGTGAGGGAGCAAACTGTCGAAATCTTTACTTAATGTATGCTAAACTGATCTTCTGTATATAAAGAGAAACGAAAATGAATCTTGATATGAATGGAAGGGGAGAGGGAGTGGATAAGGGGAGGGTTGCGGGTTGGAGGGACGTTATGGGTGGGAAGCCATTGTAATCAATATTCTGTACTTTGGAAATTTATATTCATTAAATAAAAGTTAAAAAACAAAAAGACACCCTGTAGCCATGACTAGACACACCCATTCCTCCCTCCCCCCAGTCCCTGACAAGTACTCATCTACTTTCTGTCTCTACAGATCTATTCTGGACATTGCATTGGAACCATAAATGTGCAGACCTTTTGTGACTGGTTTCTTTCACTTACATGATGTTTTCAAAGTTTATCTGTTGCATAGCATGTATCAGTACTTCATTCCTTTTTATTGCCAAATGATATCCTAATTGTGTAAACTTGCCACATTTTATTTAACCATTTATCAATTGGTTGACATTTGGGTTCTTTCTACTTTTTTTGTTATCATGAATAATGGTGGTTAAATGTTACTGTGAACATTATTTTTCGACATACGTTTTTGTTTTTTTGGGTATATACCAAGAGATAGAATTGCTGGAACAAATGGTAACTCCGCGGTTAACGTTTTTGGGGAAACATCAAACTATTTTCCAAAGCATTTATACAATTTTACAATTCCACAAATAATGTACAGCGGTTCCAATTTCCCTACATTCTTGCCAACACTTGTTGTCCTCTGTCTTTTCTATTACACTCATCCTGGTAGTGTAAAGTAGTATTTCATGGTTTTTATTTATACTTCTCTAATGACTAATGATGATGATCATCTTTTCATGTGCTTATTGGCCACTTCTACATCTTGTTTGGAGAAATATCTCTTCATCTCTTTTGTGAATTAAAAAGAATATTTCTAATTATAGTAAAATGCACCTAACACAAAGATTATCATATTAACAATTTCAAGCGTTCAATTCAATGACATGAAGTACATTTCCTCACTGTGCAACCATCATCACCATATAGCTCCAGGACTCTTTTCATCTCATAATACTGTAACACTGTTCTCATTAAACAATAAATCTTGTATCAGCTCCTGGCAACCATAAGTCTACTTTCTGTTCCTCAGAATTTGGTTATCCCAGGTATCTCATGTAAGTGGAATAATGTGGTATTGGTCGTTTTCTAACTGTTCTATTGCACTTAGCACAATGTCCTCATGTTTCACTCATTTTGTAGCCTGTGTCAAGATCCTCTTCCTTTATAAGGCTAAATAATATTCCACTTTGAGTGTGTGACACATTGTTTCTAATCATTCATCCTTCTATGACACTTGGGTTGCTCTCCCCTTGCCTGTTGTGAATAATGCTGCTATAAATATGAGTATACAAATATTTCCCTGAGACCCTGCTTTCAATTTTTTGGATATATTCCCAGAAGTGAAATTGCTAGATAATATGTAATTCTATTTTTAATTATTTGAGCAACCACAAATGACTATAGTTTTGCATTCCAACCAACAACATACAACGGTTTCAATTTCTTTACTTCTTCATCAACACTTGTTATGTTATTTTGTGTATTTAAAAAAATGTTATAGTAGCCATTTTAATAGACATGAGGTAGCATCTCATTGAGATTTTGATATGCATTTCTTTAACACGAGTGATGTTGACCATCTTTTCATACAGTTATTGGACATTTGTATATCTTTAGAGAAATGTCTATTCAAGTCTTTTGCTTATTTTTAATTGGTTATTTTCTTTTTTTATTATTGAGTTGTAAGTCTTCTCTGTGTACAAATACCTTACAGCATAAGTGATTTGCAAATGTTTTCTCATATTCTATGGTTGTTTTTTCACTTTCTTGAAGATGTCTGTTGAAGCACGCAAAAGTTGTTAGTGTTGATAAAGTCTATTTTGTTTATTTCTTTTCTTTCTTGTGTCTGTTAAGAATGTTTTGTCTTACCCAACATCACTAAAATTCACTCCTATATTTTCTTCTAAGAGTTTTATACTTTAGCTCTTAATCCTAGGTCTTTAGTTCATTTTGAGTTAATTTTTGCATATGATGCGAGATGGGGTATAACTTCATAATTTTTGCATATGGATATACAGTTATCCTAGCACCATTTTGTTGAAGACACTATTCTTTCTCCCATTGAATGCATTAGGTATCCATATTGAAAATGAATATTGATTATAGATGTATGGGTTCATTTCTTGACTCTCAATTCTGTTCCATTGGTTTATATGTCTATCCTTATGTCTGTACTGTTTTGATTACTGTAGCTTTGTAGTAAGTCTGAGTCCTCTAAATTTTCATTTTTTGTTTTTCAATATATTTTGGCTACATAGGGTCCCATGTAATTCCATGTGAATTTAAGGATTGGTTTGCTATTTCCAGAAAAAACGGTTATTGGAATGTTGGTCAGGGTTACATTGAATTGTAGATCAATTCAGGAAGTTTTGCCATCTTAACATTATTAATATTCTGCTCCATGAACATGTAATGTCCTTATATTTATTCAGGTCTTCTTTAATTTCTTTGAACAATGCTTTGTACTACTAACAGTACAATATTCCACCTCTTTTGTTAAATTTCTTCCTTAGAGAGCAATTGTTTACCCTAGTGGTTAAGACATCTGGGTCCCACATCAGAGTGTCCGAGTTTGACTCCTGGTTCCATCTCTTGACTCCAGATTCTGGCTAATGCAGACCCTGGGAAGAGTGGTGATGACTCACGTAATAGGGTTTCTGCCATCCAGGAAGATGTGGATAGAATTCCAGACTTTCAGCTTTGACCCTGACCAGGGACTCTCAAGGGCATTTGGGGAGTGAACCAGCAGACCAGCAGATGGAAGATCTCTTTCCTTCTCTCTCTTTCTTTCTCTCTCCCCTATTCTCCCTCTTTCTCCATCTCTCTGCATCTCCAGTAAATAAATTTAAAAATAGATTTATTTCAAAGAATAATTTAAAAGAACAAGTATTTTATACTTTTTGGTGCTTTGTGAATGGAATTATTTTCTTAATTTTAAAAATATGTATATATTTATTCATTTATTTATTTTCTAAAGCCAGAGTTAGAGAGAGAGAGATAGAGATTGATTTTCCATGTGCTGTTTCACTCCCCAAATGGCCTCAATGGCTGGAGCTGTGCCAGGCCAAAGCCAGGAGCCAAGAGCTTCATCCAGGTCTCCCACGTGGATGTAGGGGCCCAAGAAGTTGGGCCATCGTCTGCTGCTTTCCCAGGCTCTTTATCAGAAAGCTGGATTGGAAATGTAGCAGCCAGGGTTTGAACTGGCACCGTCTGCTGGTATTGCAGATGGTGGTTTAACCTGGTATGCCACAGTGCTAGCCCATGTTTTCTTTATTTTATTTTCAGATAATTACTGTAACATTTTGAATAAAAGGTAAAAAATTCACGTGATCAATCTTTAAGTTTAAAATCAAAAGTTGTTAATATTTTTGGGTTGCTGCTTTCAGGGATTCCAACATTTTACAATAGCTTGCACAGTAATAAAGCTTAAGAAAATTATCCCATTAGTATGTTTTTGTAATGTGGAAACGATTGACTTCTCTAATGAATTTAACATTATCATTAAAATTCCAAGCCAACCTCATCCTATCTGAGCAAAGTTAATGTGCAACTGCTTGTTTTGGTTGTTCCAGACACTTGTCTGCTAATAGTTAAAGTATTTAATGTGCTTCTTGGGTGAGTGGATATTTCTATAATTATAGTTCTTTTCTAAAGGACACGGAAAATTCCTGGGTTCTAGTATTAATCTCCCTCTTTCTTTAATTAACTGAAAATCAGATCCAATGAGATTACAATTTTCTCAAGGACCAACATCGGGACTCTGTTGTTAATGCTATGGATGAGTTTTATTTTGTGCACTAGATAAATTCACACCAACCCCTCACTAGAGAAGCCACTCCTTCCATTTCTTATCCATCTTGACCTTAAGACATCACAGCTGGCATACTCCCCTCTCTTTGAATTGTTGGCTTTTTTGCTTTATGTTTACTTAAGCAGTGAAAAACTTTATTAAAACATATAGCATAGTGGTTCACACTTAAGTATACAGCGTATATCAAGGTCTTTTACTTAAAACAGTGTTTTCTCTTGATCTTAAAAAGTTTCTATGCTAATCAAAGTTTTAAATGTTTACTTGGATTTGGTGCCAACTTTTAAAAAAGAAAATTCATAGACTGAAGGCATTTGAGAAGTTGAAAAAAGAGAGGGCAGGGGTCTGTGAGCCAAGTTCAGTCTGTAGACATGTTTTATTTGGCCTCTGTGGTATTTGAAAACTATTTAAATTAGTTGCCAATGTTTAAAAATGAAGCAGTTCTCATAAAAATCTGGATTTCTGCCTTTTCTTGAAAAAAATGAGTGAACATCTGAAGCCCACGATTCAGCACAGCACATACTGGGGATACATGGGCTTCAGTTTTGACACTGAGGTTTGTAGAAATCATTACTGCCCAAAGTTGATCAATAGCGAATTATTTTATCTATTTCTCCATAATGGGTTTGACTCAGATGCCAAGAGTGTTATTTATAAAACAGATGAAGTTAGAGGAGGAGTAATTATTCTAAATTTGCATAGTATTTTCTTGCTTCAAAGGCCACCCATTGATATATTTAAACTTTTAATTTTTTAAATATGTTTAAGATATTTATTTATTTATTTTAGTTGAAAGGCAGAGTTAGAGAGAGAAATCTTCCATTTGCTGGCTCACTCCCCAAGTGGTCACAATGGCCAGGGCTCAGTCAAGCCAAAGCCAGGAGCCAGGAGCTTTTTCCAGGTTTCTCATGTGAGTGGCAGGGGCCCAAACACTTGGACCATCTTCCACTGCTTTCCCAGGCACATTATCAGGGACCTGGACTGGAAATGGAGCACTGGGGACTTAAACTGCACTCACATGGGATGCTGGCACCTCAGATGGCAGCTTAATCCTCTGTGCCACAACATCAAAACTACCCACCTTTTCCCCCCAGAAACTTTTTATTTAATGTATACAAACTTCATGCATTTCATAAATACAACTTAAGGGACACAGTGATTCTTCCCATACCGCCTTTTTTGTTTTAAAGAGTCCATACACATCTTTAATTTCTTCTCCCCTGAGCTGTTCTTTTTATTTTCTAAAAATATATTTACCTATCTGAAAGGCAGAGTGACAGAGAGAGAAGAAGAGACAGAGATCTTCCATCTCCTTTTTCACTCCCCAAATGGCCACAATGGCAGGGGCTGGGCTAGGCCAAAGCCAGGCACCTGGAATCCCATCCAAGCCTGCCACCTGGGTGGCAGGGAACTAAGCACTTGGACCATCTTCCACTGCTTTACAAGGCACATTAGTAGAGGCTTAGATAGGAAGTGGAGCGTCCAGGACTTGAACTGGCACTCATATGGGATTCCAGCATTGCAGGTGGCAGCTTAACCTGCTGAGCCAAAACATTAGCCCTTGGGGCCGGCGTTGTGGCACAATGGGTTAAGCCACCACCTGCATTTCGGCATCACATATGGGCACTGGTTCTAGTACTAGCTTCTATCCAACCAACAGATGGAAGATCTCTCTCTCTCTCTCCCCCTCTCTCCCTCTCTCCCTCTCTCTCTCCCCCTCTGTAACTCTATCTTTCAAATGAAAATAAAATAAATTAAAAGAAACACACCAGCCCTCATTTAAGCTTTTTACATAGAGTTCACTGACAGAGGATCTAAAGGAGCCACAATAAATCGAAAATCAATTACATCTAAGGTAAGGAATCACCATTGTTCTAATTTGTTTGCCAATTTTCATCTGGCTTTCTCTTTAAAATTTTCTTTCTTTTATTGCTATTTTCTTTTTCCTGGCCCTTATAATTTACCTGGATATCTGGGTAACAGTGCGTTAGGGTTTAATCATCCATTCATTCAATAAATACTTATTTGAGTACTCACAAAATGCCAGGTGCTGCTTTAGGAAGTTGGGATGGCACAGCAAACAGAAGGGACAAAAATCCCTTGTGCAGCTCCATGCTAGTGGAAATAAGAGATAATAAGTAAACAAACAAGAGCAGTATTATGAAGCTGTCAAAAGAGGATAATGTCACAGCCAAGAGGTGTTGGGTGCTATTTAGAGAGGGTGCTGAAAGAAGATTGGAAAGCAAGGAAGCGACCCTATGAGGGTATTGGGAAAGAGTGACCTAGGCAGAGAGAAAGGGAGAACAAAGGCCCAGAAGTGGAAACCTGTTCAGGACATTCAGTGAAGTAACAGGCTGGAGTGGCTGAGCAAGGGGCGGAGTGGGAGACTGGTAGAGGAGTTGAGATGGGGGAGGGAGGGCGTGCTGTCTTCTACTCCATGGTTGTTTTCTTAGTAAGCTTTACAGAAAAGCACCTCTTAGTGATATCCAAATATAGGCCTAATCTCAACCCAAAATGGTCGTCACTCCTAAATCATTGCAGCCTAGAAAACAAGTGAAGAATTCATTTTCTTCCATTTTTGTTCAGTGTTTCCACAACCATTAATCAATGGACAAATAAATTATCTAACTCTTCAGAATGTAACTGCTGTTAATATTCAGCCAACTCTAAGAGCTGTTTAATCCCAGGCTAAGAGAAGCTGTGCACATTTGTAGCATAAGCATATATGGTAAAACTCTGCATGTGGCAATCCTGACTAAGAAAACAATGACATTAATGTGATTTAACCCAAACAGAACAAAGCTCCAAAGTCTAAGCTGACTCGTCCTTGCTGGGTTTCTCTGGCCTCCCTCAATTCCCATAATTCTAAAAAAGGAAACGTTAGCCTAAGAAATTTGTGACCTCATTTTGAAAAAGAATTTTTTTTAACTTTTATTTAATGAATATAAATTTCCAAAGTACAGCTTACGGATTACAATGACTCCCCCCCCATAACTTCCCTCCCACCTGCAACCCTCCCCTCTCCCGCTCCCTCTCCCCTTCCATTCACATCAAGATTCATTTTCAATTCTCTTTATATACAGAAGATCAATTTAGCATTTATTAAGTAAAGCTTTCAACAGTTTGCACCCACACAGAAACACAAAGTTTTATACTTATCAGTGGCTTTCATTTTTGAAGTAACAGGAAAATGACTGAATAATAATTTAAATATTCTGAGTATATGTACTATTGTTTTGGTTGCTTTTTCTACAGAGATATTGTCTGTGCTTAAACAGGGAAGAACTGAACTATTAATGGCAGAAAAGTAATGTTTAATTGGCTTGCTTTTATCAAACACCATGTCTACTGCTCTAGTTGGCAACTGAACGAAGAGAAAGCTGTGGCAGAATTAGTCAGCATACCAGCCTGTTAAATATCAAAGAGCAGAGCAGGCCTTTTGTCTCAGCATTGAACCAGACACTGAAAATGCCTCTAATTTTAATATTTCCAGAGGAGGCTAAAAAGATGTGAAACACAAGAATCAGGAAAAATGTCACGCACAGCCTAAGTACACATTCGTCAGAGGAAAAATGCCAGGAGTGTGGCAGCATAAGTAAGAGATCTGCCCGGAAGCCAGAATTAATCATCACAAGTGAATTCTTTAGAATAATTCACCATCCAAAACCCAGCTCTTCCATACATGCAGGAAGAGGTCACAGGCAGTAATACGGAGTATTCAGTAGATGGCAGGGTTTTTTTTTTTTTTTTTTTTTTTTCTGGAAGTGATTTTGTGTGGTCTACTTCAGCATTTCAGGATATCATCAGTACAATTGAAGGAAAGGATTAAAGCAATGAAAGAAAAGCTTTATTTTGGGGGTGAATGTTTGTTTTCTAAAACTTTTATTTTGCGATTATACATCCAGGTATAGATGGGAAGGGAAAGCAGGCAATGTGGGAACCCCTTCACGATCCCCCAGCAATTCTAATCCATTTTAAAAATCTAACTATTATGAAGGTGAGTTGTACCGTCTTTTCTTAAAGTTTGTGTTTATTTAAGAAGCAGAGACAGGGTCGGCGCCGTGGCTCAATAGGCTAATCCTCCGCCTTGCGGCGCTGGCACACCGGGTTCTAGTCCCCATCGGGGCGCTGGATTCTGACCCAGTTGCTCCTCTTCCAGGCCAGCTCTCTGCTGTGGCCAGGGAAGGCAGTGGAGGATGGCCCAAGTCCTTGGGCCTTGCACCCCATGGGAGACCAGGCGAAACACCTGGCTCCTGCCTTCGGATCAGCGCGGTGTGCCGGCCGCAGCACACCGGCCGCGGCGGCCATTGGAGGGTGAACCAATGGCAAAAGGAAGACCTTTCTTTCTGTCTCTCTCTCTCACTGTCCACTCTGCCTGTCAAGAAGAAGAAGAAGAAGAAGAAGAAGAAGAAGAAGAAGAAGCAGCAGCAGCAGAGACAGAAAGAGTGAGAGAGAGGGAGAAGGGGAGGAATAGAAAGCATGAACTCCCATCCAGTGGTCTACTCCCTCAAGTGCCTACAACAATCTAGATGGGACCAGGCTGTGCTGAGGCTGGGAGCCAGAAATTCAATCTATATCTCCCATGTGGGTAGAAGGGACCCAACTACTTGAGCCATCACCTCTGCCTCCCAGGGTGTGCATTATCAGGAAGCTGGAGTCAGGAGCTGCAGCCAGGCATTGAACTTAGGCACTCTGATCTTGGATGCAGGAATCGCAACCAGCTTCTTTACTACCAGGCCAAATGCCTGTCCTGAATTGCATATTCTTACCAAAGTACAAAGAGAAGGATGCTTGAGCTGTGGTCAGCTGTGATAATTCCCTTAACTTATTTTGGTATCCCAGGAACCTGCAAGTAATGAGACTCAAACAGTATGGGATACTAGCACTGCAGGCCATGGCCTAACCCACTGCATCACAACATCAGCCCCCTGTAAGGTTTTAAAAAATACATTTAAAAATCAAAAAAAGGGCGGTGTTGTGGCATAGCAAGTAAAATCACTGCCTGTGAAGTCAGCATCTCATGTGGGAGCTGGTTCGAGTTCCAACTGCTCCACTTCTGATCCAGATCCCTGCTGGTGGCCTGGGAAAGCAGTGGAAGATAGCCCAAGTCCTTGGACCCCCATGTGGGCAAGTGGGATGAAGCTCTTGGCTCCTGACTTAGACCTGGCTTAACCCTGACTGTTGCTGCTATCTGGGGAATAAGCCAGCAGATGAAGACAATCTCTCTCTCTCTCTCTCTCTCTCTCTCTCTCCCTCTCCCTCTCCCTCTCCCTCTCCCTCCCTCCCTCCTTCCCTCCCTCCCTCCCTCTCTCTGACTTTCCCTGTCTCTCAGTGATTCTGCCTTTCAAATGAATAAAAATATTAAAAAAATACGTAACTATCAGATGTGGAAAAAATGGATTCAACTTGTCCAGTATATGTCAGGGACTGGAATCAGGATCCCAGGGTTGAGCCATGATCTCCTGCTTGTCTGAGGCAACAGCTGAGGCAGAAGTCTCCAGCTAGTACGAGGTCTTAACTAGTTTTGTGCCATATGAATACAGACACTAGATACAGACACTAGAAGCACTAAACCTTGCAGGAAGAAGCCCTGATCTGAGGTTTTGATATCTTCAGGGACCAAGACTGAGACATTTTCAGGAATTATCTCCATGGGGATGGGCATGCAGAAGAAAATACTCTAAGAATATTAGTTCTTGGGGCTGGCGCTGTGGTGCAGCGGGTTAAAGCCCTGGCATGAAGCGCCAGCATCCCATATGGGCGCTGGTTCTAGTCCTGGCTGCTCCTCTTCTAATCCAGCTCTCTGCTGTGGCCTGGGAAAGCAGTAGAAGATGGCCCAAGTGCTTGGGCCCCTGCACCCATGTGGGAGACCTGGAAGAAGCTCCTGGCTCCTGGCTTTGGATTGGCGCAACTCCGGCCATTGTGGCCATTTGGGGAATGAACCTGTGGATGGAAGACCTCTCTCTCTCTCTCTTTCTCTCTCTCTCTCTCTTTCTGTAACTCTATCTTTCAAATAAATAAAATGAATCTTTAAAAAAAGAAAAGAAAATTAGTTCTCAACAAAACTAGAAAATTCATGGGGGAAATTGGGCACTGAAAAGATACCAACAGACCTAATTTCTGTGGAAAACAAGAGAAAGAATGATCTAACAGGTACTTTCCCAGACAGCTATACTAATTCACGTTTCCACTAACAGTGTGCAGGGGTTCCTTGTTCTCTAGAGCCTTAGCAGCACTTGTTCTCTTTTGCCGTTCTGATAACGCCCATTCTAACCAGAGGGAAGTGACATCTCATTGTGGGTTTGACTTGCATCTTCCTGATGGTTAGCGATGTTTAGCATTTCTTTATATATCTCTGTGCCATCTGTATGTCTTCCTTTGAGAAATGTCTATTTTTTAAATTTCTTAAATGCACCATCTTGCCATTTATTTATTTTTCTTTTTTTATTCATATAAGCTGAACAAGTTTCATGTATTTCATGTATACATATTCAGGAACGTGGTGATACTTCCCACCCTACCCTCCCTCCTGCCCTCATTCCCACCCTTCCTCCTCCTTCCTCTCTTATTCCCTTTCTTAATTTTTACAAAGGTCTACTTTCAGTTTACTTTATACACATAAGACTAATCCTACACTAAGTAAAGAACTCAACAAATAGAAGGAAAAAAAAAAAAAGACTGTTCCTCAACAGTAGAGAAAAGGGCTCTAAACAATCATTGAATCACAAAATGTCAATTTCGGGAGCTGGTGTTGTTGGGTTGCAGGTGAGGCCACTGCCTGCAGTGCATGCATCCCATATGGGTGCTGCTTCTAGTCCTGGTTGCTCCACCTCTGGTCTAGCTCTCTTCTAGTGGGCTGAGAAGAGCAGCCGAGGATGGCTCAAGTGTTTGAGCCCCTGCTAATCATGTGAGAGACCTGGAGGAAACTCCTGACTCCTGGCTTCAGCCTGGCCCAGTCCTGGCCATTGTGGCCACCTGGGGTGTGAGCCAGAGGTTGGGAGACCTCTCTCTCTGTCTCTCCCTCTTTCTTTGTAACTCTTTCAAATAAAAAACTGTCAATTTGCTCATATGCATTATATTTTTATAGTCTACTAGTCGCCACAGATTAGGGAACAGATATGATATTTGTCTCTTTGGGACAGGTTTATTTCTTTTTCTTTTTTTTAAAGGGCATTTTTTTTATTTTACAGATAGAGTTAGTGAGAGAGAGAGAGACAGAGAGAAAGGTCTTCTTTCCATTGGTTCACCCCCCAAATGGCCACTATGGCCGGCGCTGCACCGATCCAAAGCCAAGAGCCAGGTGCTTCCTCCTAGTCTCCCACGTGGGTGCAGGGACCCAAGCACCTGGGCCATCCTCCACTGCCTTCCTGGGCCACAGCCGAGAGCTGGACTGGAAGAGGAGCAACCGGGACTAGAACCTGACGCCCATAAGGGATGCCGGCGCTGCAGGCGGAGGATTATCCAAGTGAGCCATGGCACCGGCCCTTGGGACAGGTTTATTTCATTCAATATAATGGTTTGCTCATTTCTAAACTGGATTGTTTTTGCTATTGAGTTGTTTGAGTTTCTAATATATTCTGGTTAGTAACCCCTTGACAGATGTGTGGTTTACAAATATTTTCTCCCATTCCATAAATTGTCTTTTTACTTAGTTTAATGTTTCTTTATGGTATAGAAGTTTTTAGCTTTATTAAATTCCATTTGCTGATTTTTGATTTTCTTTCCTGATTTATAAAAGAAATCCTTGCCCATTACAATGTCCTGAAACACTTCTCCTACATTTTTTCTATTGGTTTCATAGTTTCAGGTCTTACATTTAGGTTTTCAATCCATTTTTGAGTTCATTTTTATATATGGGGTGAGAGAGAGTCTAGTTTCATTTTTCTGCATATATATGTATATATCCAATTTTCTCAGCATTGTTTACTGAAAAGACTGTCCTTTCTCCAATGCATGTTTGTAGCACCTTTGTTGATGATCTGTTTGCTCTAGATGTGTGAGTTTACTTCTACAGTCTCTATTTTGTTCCTTTGGTCTGTTACAACAGCAATTGCAGAAAATAGTAAAATGCCCCCCCCCCCAACAAAAGAATATGAGACCAGCATTGTGGTGCCTCTGGTTAAGCCACCACTTGGGAAGCTGGCATCCCATATGGTTCAAGCTCTGGATGCTTTGCTTCCATTCTAGCTTCCTGCTAATGCACCTGGAAAGGCAGCGGATAATGATTCAGGTATTTGTGTCTCTCCCACCCCTGTGAAAAACCTGGATGGAGTTCCTGGTTCCTGTCTTTGACCTGGCCCAACTCTGGCTGTTGCAACCATTTTGGGGAGTGAACCAGTGGATAGAAAACCTTTCTCTCTCTCTCTCTCTCTCTCTCTCTCTCTCTCTCTCTTTATCTTTCTCTCTTGCTCTGCTGTTCAACTATATATATTTTAAGAAATTAAAAATAGAAATATTTTAGGACTTAGCAATCCCACTACTGGTTGTATATATTCAAAGGAAATGAAATCAGTCTTGAAAAGACTGTCATGCTTGCTGCAGCGCTATTAACAAAAGCCAAGAAATGGAAACAATCTGTGTGTCCATGAACGATAAAGAACATGAGCTGGAATATCTTACAAGGTGAGGAAGCAAGGGACGGGTGGATGGATGTAAAGAAACAACAGGAGCCAACCAAAAGTGGCCCCCACTTGACACATTTGGGAAAATCTGAGCATCAAAATGAATAAGGACAGGAATGGAGTATAACATATTGAAGAATAATAATTAAGTGATTTATTAATCTATATTGATACTAAATAAAAATTCAAAAAAGAAGGAAGAAAGGAAATCTCTTCTTTAAAGGATATTTTCATCTAATAAATGTATAAGAAGTGTCAAAAATAGAAAATCATCATTTTGTAACCACTGATAGTAATAACTGATACAGTAAAAAAAAATCTGAATACTGAAACTATCAGGTGAAATCATGTTAAGAAATAGTTAATTCAGTCTCAAAATATCACTTGAGAGACTACTTATTAATTATAAGTAATAATAAGTAATTATAAGGGGTAAGGGAACATTTATAATGAAAAAATCTGTTGGAAATTGCCTGAATTGAGGGATCAGAACTGGTATTAACAGTAATGGGACAAACTGACATCAAGTGCCTTCTGATGTGATGCACTAAGAACACAATGTCACTTCTGCTATAGTCTTGTCTCTGTTGCTCTGCCTCTCATATAAATAAATCTTTTTAAAAATAATCCATAGTTAATGGATTTTATTAAATAGCTAAAACTTGGAAGTTTTCCCTCCAAGACAGGGATGCCTATTCTTGCCATTTCTACTCAACATGGTATTGCAGGTTTTAGTCAATGTAATGAACTAAAACTGGAACTAAATAAAATAAATTTGTATTGGACATAAAGAAGTAATTTTCTGTATTTGCAGATGACATGACCTTAGACATGGAAGATCTTTCAGAACACACACACACACACACACACACACACCTCTTAGAACTAATAATGGAATTTGACATGATACAGGGTACAGGATCAATATGTAAAAATCAATTGTAATTCTACACATTAGCAGTGAACAATCTAATAATCGAATTAAGAAAGAAATTTCATTTATACAAGCATCAAACAAATAAAATACTTGATAAATTCAGCAAAAACTTTTATTCTGAAAACTAAAAATATTGTTTAAAGAAATCAAAGACCTAAACAAGTCAAAAAGCATTCCATGTTCATGGATTAGAAGATTCAATACTGTAAATATAATTATATTTCCAAGTTGATCTATAGATTCAGTGCAATCCCTATCAAAATTCTAGATGATTTTTTTACCAAAATAGATAAGCTGTTCTTCAAATTCATATGTGGATTCAAGGAACCCAAAATTGCCAATGTAATCTTAAAATGGAATAAAGTTGGAAGATTCACGCTTCCTAATTTTAAACCTTGATATAATACTGCAAAAAACAAGAGAATGTGTTGCTGTTATGAGAATAGACATAGATCAATGGAATAAAATAGCACAGATGTTAACCTTTGCATTTGCAGTAAATTGATTTTCCACAAGTGTGTCAAGACAAGTCAACTGGGAAAGAAGAGATTTTTCAACAAATCATGCTAGAATACTTGGATATTCACATATAAGAGAATAAAATGGACTCCTAGCTCAGAGCCCATGCATAAATTATCTATAAATGGATCAAAGACCTGTATGTAAGAGCTGAAACTATAAAACTTTTAGATGAAAATATAGGAGTAAATCTTGATGATCTTGGGTTAGGCAAGGCCTTCTTGGATATGATACCAAAGGTACAAACAACAAAAGAAAAGGTAGTTATATTTAAAAATAGTTCAAATTTGGGGCCAGTGCTAAGCCGCTGCTTATGATGCTGGAATCCATATCAGAGTGCTGATTGGATTCCTAGGGCTGCTATACTTGCAATCTAGCTCCCTGCTAATGTGCTTGGGAAGGCAGAGGAGTCTTCCACTCATGTGCAAGACTCAAATTGAGTTTGGGGCTCCTGGCTTCAAGCTGGGCCAGTCCCAGTTATCTGGGGAGTGAATCAGAGGATGGAAGATCTCTCTCTGTCTCTGTCTCTCTCTGTCACTCTGCCTTTCAAATAAATAAAATAAATATTTTAAAAACATAGTCAATGAGGCTGGCATTGTGGCACAGCAGGTTAAGCTACTGCTTGCACTGCCTGCCACCCATATGGGCACTGGTTCGAATCTCAGCTGCTCCACTTCTAATTCAGTTCCCTGTTAATGTGCCTGGGCAAGCAGCGAAGATGACCCAAATACTTCTTCCCCTGCACCCATGTGGGACACCAGGATGGAGTTCCAGGGTCCTGACTTCAGCTTGGTCCATCTCCAGCCATTGTAGCCATTTAAAGAGTGAACCAGCAGATGCAAGATCTTTCTCTGTCTCTCCCTGTAACTCTGCCTTTTAAATAAATAAATAAATAAATCTTTGAAAAACAAGCAAACAAACAAACTTAAGCAAAATGGTAAAGAACAAAAACAATGGAGTTGGGAGTGGAATGGGAGAAATTGCCTTGCTTTGGAGAAGGATGCAGGTGCTGATTACATTTGGATTGAATGATAGAAATAGAAATGCACAATTTCCAAAATGACTGAAAGAGAAGAATGATGAATAGAGCCACAATGTTGAGCACAACAGGCAAAAATAAGTTGCAGAATGGTATAAACTATTAGTACCTTAAAATCATAAAACAGAACCAACTTAGAATAGTGATTGACTCAAGCAGAGAGAAAGGGAAGCAGTGGCCAGTATTAAATATTTATCTATAACATTCAACTCTTTTATTTTACAAAAGAAATAGTTAAATATAAGCTGCTAACAGTAAATATAAATATAAGCTGTTAACAGTTAATTCTGGGTGGTGGGAGCACCCAGAATGTTTTTCACATTTATCCTCTGTTCTTGAAAAAATGTCTGCAAGTTAAACAAAGATACATGGGGGAACATATTGATTTGACTTTTATTGATTTCAGGTGTTATCTTCGCTGAGCCACATAACATTTTTAACGTGCTTTTTAAGCTGTACAATAATCTATTGTGCTTGTGAGAAAATAGGAATGTCAAGATTGAAAAATACAAGTGGACATTTAGCCTAGTGGTTAATATGCCCACATTCCATGTTAGAGTGCTAGGTTTGAGTTCCAACTTTTCCCTGGACTCCAGCTTCCTCCTAGTGTGCACCATGTGAGGTAGCAGTGATGGTTCTAAGACTTGGGCTCCTGCAGCCCATATGGAAAACCTGGATTGAGTTTCAGCTCCTGGTTTCTGCCCTGCTTTGCCCAGTCAGGTCCGGCCCAGACCTTTGCATGCAGCTGAAGAATTGAAGAATGAACCAGCAGCGATTCTCTCTCTCTCTCTCTCTCTCTCTCTCTCTCTCTCTCTCTCTTTCCCTCCCTCTCTCTCATCCCCTTCCTCCTTCTCTCTCTCTGTCACTCTGCCTTTCAAATAAAAATAAATTAATCTTTTTTAAAAAAGAAATTAATTTCTAGATTCTCAACTTACTAAAATTGATCGGCCTGAGAACCCTGTGTCTCCAGCTGGTGGATTCTCTTTTCCTACCTCCTCTTTCTCAAAAGCTCTTCTTCCATTTTACAAAAGAAAGACAATCCTCTTCCCTCAACACTAATCTGACTTTGAAGCATTGCTGTGGGGAAAAGAAACCTCTGAGCTCCAAACAAAAGAGCAAGCCAAAATCAGGGTGCTGGTGTGGAAAAAATGAATGACCCTAACCACTGTATAACAAGACCTTTTGCAACACATGTGGTTTCCAATTCTTTGCCTTCAACAAAATTGCTGAAGGATCTAATGGAATTGTCAGCTAATAAAACATTAAAATTAATGTTTGATTATAGAGCACAATGGGATTTTGGGTTTACAATTCAGAAAAATTTCAAAGGATTGTGTAAAAATGGTGTGAGAAAAACTCTTCATTTCCTTCTAGGTATTTTTGTGAACAATATTTTTTAGCACTTACAGTTTTTAAAAGTAAGTGTAAAAAAGAACTAAAATAAAATTGATATAGAACCCCTATTCTAAAAACAAGCAATATTTATCCATATGTGTTAACTAATTGAAAAAAAAAACTTCACCCATCTCTAAGAAATACTTTTTCAAAATAATTTCACCTTGTACATTTAAACAATTTTTCAAACTTTATAAAATATTTAAGTTCTTTTGATCAATTGTGTACTAAATATAACTCTGTTCTTAGCATGCAGAGCCCTATGGCAAGAGGAAATTGTTTTAAGAATGTATTTTATGAAGGTATTTTTTGTTGCAGAGAAACATATGAGTGATCAAAAGCAGACTCATACATAAAAATGTATTATATTAGGACAAAATTCTGTGGGAGAAATGCTGGGGATATGAATTTAAGGAGAAAAAAGGAGCAATGTGAAATTTCCAACTGTTGAGGAAGTTAATCATGTATATTTAAATATATATAATGGTGGGGATTAAGTGGCTATTGCAATTAGATTTAACTGGATGGACTAAGAAAGGGATACAGTAATTTTCTCCTAGAATGTAAATATTTACTATATATGAAAATTATGTTCCTTTTCAATGAGAAAGATCAGACTTCATAATTTGGAAGGGAATACACAGGTTTTCAAAATCATTTTAGAGATTATACAAACAAAAATATTTGAAGGCATCTGGGTTTATAATTTACTCTGGGTCACATAACCAACAGGAAGCTAAGCTCTAACTTAAAATTCTAAATCTGTCGATCCTTTAGCTATACCTGAGAGAGACAAAGTGGCACTGGTCAGTGAGGGCTACCAAGTACTCAGATCCTTCACTTGCTTCAAGGAAGAATTCAGGAGTGAATCAGAGAATAGTAAATAGTGAGCTGCAAGCAAGCATTTTATTGTAAAAGCAAACAAGCTACAGACAGAATGGGGCCTACTCCAAGGGGAGTGGCCGGTCTTTAAACTGTGGTTAACACTATATGGTCATTTAATGAAAGGAATGGTACATCCTAATAAATGGGAGGAATATTCGTGTTTTTTTCAGAAGTAGACCCAGAATCTAGCTACTGCTCTCTTTTGCTCCTTATATGTTTCCTCTCATGGTGTGTGTTATTGAGCATGCTAGTGTATTATAACAAGCATGAAATGAGTTCTAGGTCAGTTTTGGCTCCCTAAATTAGCATGGTCCTGGTCCAGGCAGGGGGTCTCTTTATCTTCAGAGTGAGGGGAACCAAACATACCCTGTAACTCTGGAGATAACAGGAACTTTTATCTCCAGGTGCCTCAACTGCTTCCTCCATCTCAAGGATTCTGTGAATGTTGTTCTTAATTATTAACTCCATTCAGTTTAGAAATAATGTATTTGGTTGTCTAATATGAGAAAGGCCCTGTGCTTGGTGCCAATAGGTACACAATATTAGGATATTTTACTTTCCTTTAAGGAGCTGAAAACCTGATAGGAGAGAGAAACTGTCCTCACAGAATCTTTGCTAGAACATTAAATGTAATAAGGGTAAGAAGCATTTATGAAAAATGCTATGTAAAAATGGAGAACCACGGCCAGCACTGTGGCTCAATAGGCTAATCCTCCGCCTTGCGTCGCCAGCACACCGGGTTCTAGTCCCGGTCGGGGTGCCGGATTTCTGTTCCGGTTGCCCCTCTTCCAGTCCAGCTCTCTGCTGTGGCCCAGGAGTGCAGTGGAGAATGCCCCAAGTGCCTGGGCCCTGCACCCGCATGGGAGACCAGGAGAAGCACCTGGCTCCTGGCTTCAGATCAGCGCGGTGTGCTGGCCGCAGCGTGCAAGCCGCAGAGGCCATTGGAGGGGGAACCAACGGTAAAGGAAGACCTTTCTCTCTGTCTCTCTCTCTCTCACTGTCCACTCTGCCTGTCAAAAAAAAAAAAAAAAAAAAAAAGGAGAGCCGCCACTTTCAACAGCTAGGCTATCAGAGAAGAGCTTGAATGAGTTCCGGCATCAGATAGATGGGTCTTTGTGAAATGGGTGGAATTTGGACTATGGAAGAAGTGGGTGAGAGAAAGCAGGTGTTGGAGGGCCAAAGGTCCTGGTTCTTGTCTCTGATACACAAAAGAATCCAAGGATAAGCTATAGAAAAAGGTTAGCAGAGGAATAAAATTTATTAGCAAAGTGAAAGTACACACTCAGAAGACACTGTGGGGACTGGCTTTCTGTCATAGTGGATAAATGTGCCACGCTGGTTTGTGTCCCACCGGCTCCACTTCCAGTCCATCTCCCTGCTAATTGTCTGGGAAAAGCAGTGGAAGATGACCCAAGTACTTGGGTCCCTGCCATCCACGTGGGAGACCTGGGAAGAATTTCCTGGCTCTTGGCTTTGGCCTGGCCCATCTGGGGAGTGAAACATTGCAGATGGAAGATCTCTCTTTCTGTCTCTCCCCTTCTCTCTGTAACTCTGACTTTAAAATAAATTTAAAACAACCCCTTTTTTCTAAAAAAGAGATAGTGTGGGGTTGCTCTAGAGCAAGCAAAAACTTATGAGGTTTGGGGTTATCCCTTTATATGATCTGGAGCATAGGGGGTAGTGTTTTGGGTGCAATTTTCCAGAAAAGGGTGGAGATTTCCAGGAATTTGGTGACTGCCCATGTTGTGGTCTTTTTCGGAAGTCTCAGAAGTATCATGGTGTCAGGTGCATGATAGGAATGGGTGTCAGCCATGGTAATTTTATTATAATGATATTATAATAAACAATCGGTCATCAAGGGGATATGGTGAGCAGCCATGTTGGATATTTTCAGCAGCATTGGTTCTGGGCGGCAGCTTGGCTACAATAGTGATTTAGTGTTGCCAGCCAGAGGTGGAGGTTTAGCAGCAACTCCAGGATAAGGGTGTGGTGATGTATTTCCTCCAGCTCTTTTATTGATCCCTGTCTCCTTATCTGTAAAATAGGAAGAATTCATTTATCCATCTATTCATTCATCCAAGAACCATTAATTACACTTATTAACCAAATCTAATAAATGAGCCTTTAAAGGTATTCTGGCTGGAATAAATGAACTGTAGAATAACTTGTGGGAGACATCTGGGGAATTTAAAAACCTGACTGGATGTTTGTTGGGATTAAGGAATTTTAGTTAACTACTATTAGGTGTGCTAATGATATTGTCCTTATGTTAAAAAAAAAAAAAAACTTGATCTTTTAGCAATATACCAAAATGCTTCTTGATGGAATGATACACCATCTTGCATTTGATTTAAAATAGTACTGTGTATGTGTGCATTGGATGGAATAAGTTGGGAGACTATAAATGAAACATAATCTATCATGGCTAATTGTTGAAGCTCAGTGTTGGATATATGGAAATTAGCTATACTATTTTTTCATTATGTATATGTTTATGTTTTCCCAAAATGGAACATACTTGTGAACAACTATTCATTTAACGCCTACCACATTCCCAGAAACTGGAAATGTAAACAGGAAGGATACATTGCCTGCTGTCAA
Source organism: Oryctolagus cuniculus (assembly GCF_051225735.1). NCBI lineage: Eukaryota > Metazoa > Chordata > Mammalia > Lagomorpha > Leporidae > Oryctolagus > Oryctolagus cuniculus. Next base: position 113,514,692 of record NC_142888.1, read on the forward strand.
GGAGCCTGTGACCTGGTAGGAGAAATAAATACATGAAATCACCAAGTATATCAAGATAACCTGCTGTGTTAGCAGTATGGACTAAATGCCATGGGCGTAACAATTCTGCCTGAATTGGTCAGGGCCAACTTAGAAGAGGAGGAGAGGTTTTGTTGTTTCAGAAGTAGAATTTACAGGACACAGTGACTTATTGGACACAAGGAAAACTTCAAAAGTAATAGAAGTTTTGGCTTTGGTACCTGGCGGCGGGGGGGTGGGGTGGGTGATATACCATTAATGGAGACAGAGAATACAAGCAGATATATAGGTTGGAATGGGAGTATTTGGCTTTGGATCTACTGAGGTTGAGCTTCCTGTGAAATGTAGAAATGTCCAGGGAGCCCTTGAAACTGTGTGCTAGGCAGAAGGAATCCCAGCGACAAAGGTTTCATGGGAAGAATGTATAGGGCGTGCATTAAGATTCTTCTAGATCCCAGACTGACAGCCCATAGGGTCTGAGTGGGAAGAAGTAAGAGGTAAGGCTGGCCTGCAAGGTAGATGTGCTTGCTGGGAATTGGATAGAACTCCATCAATGCCATGACTCATGATGATCATGAAGTAGACCAAGCGTATGTAGAATCAAAGTCCCTTGTAGAAGGGAGCACACTTAGGGAACAGCTTTCCTGTGCGTTGCATGGACAGGAAAAAGTCATATGGAGGACTCAGAACTACTTTAGAAAAAAAAATAACTTCCCTGAAAGAAGTAGCTATTTTGGATGACTGTAGCAAAAATGACGAACATGCTTTCTTGCTATTTTGGAAATACAAGTACAGGTTTGTATTGTGGGCTCTGCAGTTAACACTGCTTGATTTTCCATCCTGGCTCCAAAGTTGCTTAACTTTGAGCCTCCATCTCCTCATGTGTAAAGTAGGGCATAAGAGTTTTTAATGTGAGAGTGAGTGACATGTATCACAGTTATTTTCAATAACTTAGAATCATTAGTCCGAAAGGTACGTTTTGAAGAGAAGGCAAAGGACTAGATTACTTTATGTACTGATAAGTGCTCCATATTTTGTCCTAAAGATGCTTTAAATTCTGTTGAAGACTTTTCTCATGCTTATTTATCTAAACAGAAAGGAAGATCAGATCTGAATATACAGCATAATTTTAGTCTTTTTAATTTCTTTTTGCTTTTCAATGCTGAAAATATCGTCAAAATGTAGAAAACTTTATAATTTAGGCACTCTCTTTTATCTATTTTGCTTATCCAGCAACACAAACCCACAATATTTTGCATGCTTTAACTGGAAGTGTTCCCTTGACTCACAAAAGTTGAGTCAAAATCGAAGGACATGAAGTGTTAAGGGGCAGATAGGGCTGGTCTTGGGTGCAGACCAAGCCAGGGCAATGTGACAAATGGGGCAGCATGTCTTGTACACACTAGGAGCCTTAGGGATGTCTGCGGAAGGGAGGAAGGAAGTAGGGGAGGCTGGCAGACAGGAAGGAGTGGAGTGGAGGGTGGGGGTACAGAAGAACAAGGAAGAACAAAGGAATGGGGAGGAAGGAAGGGGTCTAGGAAAGAGTGAACAACAAGCAACACTCACTGAGTGCCAGAAGGTTCCCTGAAAGAAGGACCTTTTCCCAGTCTTCCATCTTGGGTGCCTGTTGACTATTTCTTTGGGACTATACACAGGGCTGGTACTCAAGGAGATGCTTGCAGCAGAGTTGGTTGTTCAGCGGATTCGGACATTTGCAGTTGAGGGCAGACTGGCTTCCTCTTTTCCTAGGCAGTGCATAGTGGGGACCTCTACTGCCTTCTAGGGAGACCTAACTTCTGTGCTTCTGATGGCTCCGAATGTGAAAAGAGAAGGTCGGGGCTCCTTTGCAAGGGCTTATGCCTTGGCTCAGTTTATGCACCATGGGAAAATAGGAGTCATCAGATTCTAATTGCTTTTGCCCACCACTGCTCCCCATCATCATCTACCTCCACGGTCCTCCTCACATCAGAGAATATCTTTTTTCATACTGAGGGCCAATCCAGCTCTCATTCCAGTTGCCTAGGCAGGGACCTGACTTCTGAAGATCCCCAAATACTTGGTTGCTTAAATACTTTATATAACATGAAGGTAGTGCTGCATTGAAAATAGTTGTTATACCATATTGTTCGGGGAATAATGATAAATTCAGAACAGATGCATTTTTTTTCCATGTGAGGATGGTTGAGTCCATGGATATGGCAGGCCAAGTGTACAAATAAAACTGGGGAAATCAATGCATTAGGACACAGTCCAAGATCTGGTCTCTGCCCACCTGCCCAGCCTTATACTGCAACTCTGCCTATCTCTCCTGACACCAAACACAATAATCACTGTTTAATTCCAAGACATCAAGATTTGCCCCCTCCTTGTGGCTTTCTTAGTCTGTTTCCTCTTTCTGGAAAGCTTCTCCTCGGCCCTTTATATGGTTGCTTCTTTCATATGTCTTGGGCTCACCTTAAATACTATTTCCTGCCTTTCTTAACCACAGTATCTGCAGCCCCTTTTTTGCTGCGCAGACTAAATTAGCTTTTTCTCACTTCTTTAGCGTCTCCCCCCCAACCCCCGCCCCAGGTTGGAAGCTCCCAAGGCAGAGGGATATCGACGCGACTTCGCTGTACATCCAGCGCCTGGCACAGGGCTTGGCACATGGCGAGAGCTCAGTAAACTGAATGAATGAATCGCCACCCGCCGCTCTGCCATCAGCTCTTTCCAGTGATGTAAAGCCTTCAGGAGCTTCTGGACCGCGCTCTTTCAGCTTCCTGAGGCTTGTTACTAAGGGGAGGGGTCTTCAAAACCACGGGGTTTTGCAGTTGCCGGCCGAGACGAAGGGCGCTCCGGACTCAACGCTGCTTCTCAGGGAGTGCGCAGGTTAGCGAGCCCTTCCGTGAGGCGACACGCCATCCTTAGCTCCACTGTCTTTGTTGCTCCCACCTCCCCTGCCCTGGCCGCGGTTGCCTGCAGTGACTCGTGACTCCCCGACGCCCTCGGCAGCCTGCAGCCCAGGGTAGGGAAGGGGGTGCCTAGGCACCCCCAGCTGCCCTCCTCCCCGCCTTCAGAGCCCAGCCGGTTCTGTCACCTCCTCTCCTCAGCCACCTTCCCCGCGAGCCCGCGCCTTGCAGGCAGCCGGGCTTCTTCCGAGGCGGGGGCACGTGGACGCGCCGGGTGCGTGGTGAGCCGCCCCCACCCTGTGCCCAGCAGCCTGGCTCCCGCGCGCGCGCTCCCCGCAACACAGCCCCCCGCGCCGCGGGCAGAACCCCGGCTGGCGCGCGCCCAGCCCCGCCCCGCCCCGGCCGCGCCCGCCCCCGCCCCCGCGCGCGCGTTCCCTCCCTCCCCTTCTACCCCGCGCGCGCCCCTCCCCTCGCGCCCCTCCCGCGCCCTACATCCAACGCCCGGCCGAGGGGGCTCAGTCCGCAGCCGCGCCGCCGCCGCGCCTCGGCCTCGGTGCAGGCAGCGGCCGCCAACGCCGAGACAGCTGCGCGGACGAGCATCCCCAGGTAGTCAGCCCGCGCCTCTCCCCAAGTGCGTGCGTGTGTGCCGCCCGCCCGCCAGCCCGGCAGCCAGCGTCCCGAGGGAGCCGTTGCCCTCCAGCCCCACCGACCCGGCTGCCCGGCCTTCCCGGGCTGGCTACCTGCGGCCTCGGGCTTCTGCGGCCTCGCTGGGGAGGGGGCTGGGGACGTCACGGGCTGCCGGGTGTCGAACCGGGATTGATAGGTACCCTAGGGTGGGTGTCTGGCCTCCCTTGGGCTTTCACCCTGGGCAAGCTTGGGGAGGGAGATTGTGGAGGGCGGTGGGAGTAAAAGGGGCGCTCTCCCTGTCTTCTGCGGGGATGGTGGGGAGTGGGAAGGGAGAGGAGGGTGTCCCTTGGTCTTCTCATCAACCATGGCGGGCCGTGGGGGTGGGGCGAGGTGGGGGCACCTCTTTGGTTTTTCGAAAAGCAATAGCTAGCGGGTTTGGAGGGAATCGGGGAAGACGGAAGGGGGGTTCCCCCTTGGTTTTCTCCTTTAAAGGATGGATGGGATTGGCAAAGGGGAAAGAAGGGCTCTGCCCTGGTGCTTTCAAAGAGAGTGGCAGCAGTGAGGGATGCAAGAGAGTGTAGGTGAGAGCACTGGACTGGGTTTGCTCCTTGGGGATGCTGGGGGGTGTGGTTGGAGGACTAGGGATGGGGTGCGGAGAGAATGCCGAGGCTGGGGGAGGGCCCGCTGTGGGTCTCTTCTTGAAGAGGGTGGAGGAGGTTTGGAGAATCAGGGTGGGGAGAGAGGGGGATTTCAGCACCAGGGCAGAAGGACCTGGAGAAGCCAGAGGAAGATTGTATCCTGGGGGTGAGGCTTAGAAGGTGGGTTTTCAAAACTGCAGGGTGTGACCTTTCCAGCACCCAAACTGTAAAATCTCTACAAGGTACATTCTGTTCTAGGCTCTGGGAGAGAGGTTTCTGCTTTCGAAGTTTCTCTTTCTCTTTGCTTCCTCTCGACCACTTGGCCGTGTAGGTCTAGGCAGAGGTTTCAAAATCAGCCAAGGACAAGGCAAAGACTGTGTGGTGCGTGTTGGGTGCTGTATTAGTGTCTGCATTTCAGAGTGCGTGAGTTTTTCAGATTTATTAACGAGGTTTGGTATTTCAGTTTCCTAAAGGGCAAGAGATAAACATCGTTGCAGCAGGTTGCATAGCCTCCAGAAGAATGGGAGTAGCAGAATTTACCTGTGTCTTTGCCACTAGAATAAACGTGGTCCCTTGTACTATTCATTGAAATTGTTCCATTGGGATTTTCTGAGCGTCCTTAGATTTGATTTTGGAATAGATCCAGTTTTCCTAATTGGAGCTATCATTTTGTAATTGCTTGTAATTCTTCCCTGGGTTATCAAATCTGTGGCAAGCTTACAGAACACCAGGAATTTCGTTACCTTGATTAAGGCAGTTTTAATATCAATGTTATGTTTTTCCTTAGAAATAGGTTGAACATTTGCAGAACAGCACCAGTCGAAATTAAGGGCCTCATGAAATTTTGTAAAGCCTCTTCCCTCTCAGTTAATCTCCAGGAACCAGCCCTCCCTATTCTTTATACTGAAGAAGCAAGGCTTCTGGGCTGGAAGCTTTGACTTTGGAAGCTCATACTCATATTTGTTTAAGATGACCATGTATTAAATAGGCGTTAGCCTTTAATATGGTGAGGCTATAATGTTTTCCTATTTTAGTTCCATAAGGTTAAAATCTAGTCTTTTCTGCAGTTTTGAAAAATTCTTACTGCACATTTTTAAGGGAAAATATAATCTTTGGGCAACAGAAATTTGTTCTGTTGGATGATAGTGTGTGCAAAGCGCCTCACACTTAATATGAACTCCAAGACTACCATGGAGACTGAAATTCTAGGCTACCATTCCAGTGTTTAATTTCCAGTGGAGGAAATTTTTTTTTAGCCAAGTCTAGATTTTTAAGTAAAACTTAAAAAAAAGTGTAACATTTAAGTGGGTAAATTCCGTTTATATTATACCAGAACACTGGAGTTAATATTTTTTAAACTAATTGACCACTTTAATAAGACAGATGGTTCATATTTACTGGCCAAGATAACCTATACACCATTTTAAATATTCATATGACAGGCACTCTGTGCACAGACAACAGTCCAAAAATAACATTTTTACAATATAGCTTAAGCCCGTTTTTCTTTTCTGTGTCTCAGGAATAGAAGGGTAAAAGTAAAATAGTAAAATCATTTTCAGAGAGAAGCGTGTTTGTGGGACGTGGGCCTGTTTCTCTCTAGACAAAAGGAGTAAATGAAATGGCTTTTACCTGACTTTCTAAGAACCTGTTCCTCATGTGAGCCTGGAGGGAAAAAAAGATGAAGAGATTTCAGAAATTAACAAAAAGTATGATCAAGTTATACATCCATTTGAATGTAATTTGTAAATCAGTTATCTGTGCAAGAAATTGAACTTTACTTTTAAATTTGGACTCTAAAAAATAGCAGTTTGTTGAAGTAATGCCAGCTAATCTCTGAGACTGATCCCTGTTTCCTATTCTCCACCTCTCCCTTCCCTTGTTCCACACACCCCTCCCCAGTTTCCCCTCTGGTGCCAGCAGCATTGGCTTTTATAACCTTGTGGGAGTTGAACAAATGTTCGTGCTTGCTTGAACTTTAGGCCTTATCTACTTGGCTGCTTTCCCTCACTTTTGCCAACATTTTTGTTGTTGTTCGTTGAACTACCAGTTGCTTAGATTTGGGGTAAAAGGGAGTAGACTGTAGTGACTTTCTCTTAAAAGATCTTTTCTTTCAGCTTCTCTTGGATGAGGGCAAAGAAAGTTGTTTTTTTGGTAGCAGAGTAGACTATGTGACCATTGGTTTGTTCTGAGTGACCTCCTCTGTACAGATCCAGTTCCCTGCTAATGTGCCAGGAAAAGCAGCTGAAGATGGTCCAAATACTTGGGGTCCCTGGCTCCCATGTGGTAGACTTGGATGGCGTTCTGGACTCCTGGCTGTGGTGTGACCCAGCCCCAGCTCTTGTGACCATTTCGGGGAGTGAACCAGAGGATGGAAGATCTCTGTTTCTCCCCTTCTGTCTCCCTTACTCTGCCTTTTGGATAAATAATACAATATTTTTTTAAAAAAAGAAAAACTGAAAGTTGTGAATAATCAGAAGTTGTCTGTAGTCTTTTGGACAGTAACATAATGACTTTATGTACATTAAATATGGTTCAACCACTCAGAGTGAAATGATTTTTTAATATTTATTTGAAAGGCAGAGTGACACACAGAGGGAGAGACAGAAAGAGAAAGAGATCTTCCATTCACTGGGTTGCTGTCCAAATTGCCACAGGGGCTGGGGCTGGGCCAAGTTGAAGTCAGGAACCAGGAACTCCATCCAGGTCTCCCATGTGGATGGCAGGTAACTAAGCATTTGGGCCATCTTCTGTTGCTTTTCCAGGTGTATTAGCAGGGAGATGGATTGGAATAGTGCAGCTGAGACTCAAACCAGTGCTTCAATATGGGATGCTGGCATTGAAGTGGCAACTTAATCTGTTGTGTCACAACACTGTCCTCCAAGTGGAGTAATTTCTTTCCAGTGATTTATTTGTTCACTGTATAAATTCTATACTTTGCCAACTAAGACATATTTTCATTTTGAGCAGTACAGTTGGATTTCCATATCTGTATGTTCCATATTCAACCAACCTCTCATTGAAAATACTCAGAGAATAATTGCTTTTGCACTGGACAGGTAATATTTTTTTTCTTTGTCTTTAGCAACTTTCCTTGTTAGTATAACAGCTTCTTCCATAAAATTTAATACATGTATTAAGTATTACAAATGATATGCAAATAATTTAATGTATATGAGAAGATGTACATAGGTTATGTGCAAATCCTATGCCATTTTAGTAAGGCATTTGAGTATCCACATATTTTGGCATTTGCAGGGCATCCTAATTAATCCCTGGGGATACTGAGGAAAGACTATAATACAATTTATTAGTCATCTTAGGGTTTTTGGCCTTTTCCTTGGTTTTTATTTTTTTAAAGATTTATTTATTTGAAAGAGAGATCTTTCATCCACTGATTCACTCCCTAAATGACTGTGGCAGCCAGGGCTGGACCAGGACAAAGCCTGGAGCTAGCAACTGCCACCAGGTCTCCCATGTGGAGAACAGGAACTCAGGTACTTGGATCATCATCTGCTCTTTCTCAGGCAAATTAGTAGGGAGCTGGATCAGACATGCAGAGTAGCTGGGACTGGAACTAGTGCTCTAATATGGGAAGTGGGCATCTCAAACAGTGGCTTAATTTGCTGTGTCCTGACACCCATCCATTTTTTTTATTTTAAGAAAATGTCCAGTTGTCCATTTTCAGCACAAAATGGAAAATCACTGTTAGCTGACTTGCAGATATAGCAAAACTTCACTAGCAAACAGGATACTATGGAGTAGCCAACTCATAAGAGGAAATTAAGGCCGGCGCCGCGGCTCACTAGGCTAATCCTCCGCCTTGAGGCGCTGGCACACCGGGTTCTAATCCTGGTCAGGGCGCCAGATTCTGTCCCGGTTGCCCCTCTTCCAGGCCGGCTCTCTGCTGTGGCCAGGGAGTGCAGTGGAGGATGGCCCAAGTCCTTGGGCCCTGCACCCCATGGGAGACCAGGAGAAGCACCTGGCTCCTGCCATCGGATCAGCTCTGTGCGCCAGCCGCAGCACGCTGGCCGCGGCGGCCATTGGAGGGTGAACCAACGGCAAAGGAAGACCTTTCTCTCTGTCTCTCTCACTGTCCACTCTGCCTGTCAAAAAAAAAAAAAAAAAGGAAATTAAAGTACAGAAAAGGAAGGAGGAAGGTAGCTTTCTAACTTAAGTGATGTGGGGGAAGATTGTACATCCCATAGTACTCAGCCAATGAGGAATCAGAGGAGGGACCTGTGTGATAGGGACCTGTGTGATAGGGACCTGTGTGATAGGATATAAATTGTTTGCTGTAGCTGCTGTGGGTGTGCCTGCTCCTCAGACACCTAATCTTTCAAGACTGATAGTAAGTATCATTTTTACTGTATTTTCTGAGTCTGGGTCTATTTCTTGAGTGCACAGGTGAGGATATTTCCTACAGTGCATATTTCTGGGATACAGTGTGATAATTCCATACATATACACAATATATAAAGCATCAACAGTTCTATAACGGTACATTGAATATAGCATATTTCTTTGTGTTTGAATTCAGCATTGTATGACTGTGTAGATAGATGGCCAGCGTTTCTTCCTGAGATTTAAAGGACATTCCGATGGTTTAAAGCATCTGTCTCTGGTCAGATTTGAATTACGGATAATAATGGATGAAGAAGCAAGCCCAGAAGAGTGAGTAATATTACACAGTAGCTCAAGTAAGCCTTTCCTCTCCTGCAGGGCTATCTCCTGAGGTCTTGGAGAATTCCCCTGTTTTTGGGTAGTGCTAGATTAGTGGTTTTCAACCAGGGTGGTTTTTCCCCACAGCAGTCTTTCATAATGTTCAGGCCAGGAATGCTGTTCAAACATCCTCCAACACACAGGGAAATATTCTACCATAAAGAATTATCCTGAAATGTCAGTGACAATGCTGATAAAATTTCTTCAACATAATGCAATAAAACATAATTCCAGGAGAGTAGAGAACAATGACAGTGTCTTTTTTTATATCTATGTTCAGAGCTATTAGTTCATGGTTTTAGTTTTTGGTGTTATTTTTCTGATTTGGATATCAGGTAATAATAATTTCATAACATAAGTCTGGAAGTCTTTCTTCTTCTTCTTGTTTTAAAGATTCACTTATTTATTTGAAAGGGTTTACACACAGAGAGAGGGAGGGAGGGAGAGAGAGAGAGAGAGAATCTTCCATCCGCTTGTTCACTCCCCAAATGGCTGCAATGGCAGAACTAGACTGATCTGAAGCCAGGAACCAGCAGCTTCTTCCCAGTCTCCTACATGGGTGCAGGAGCCCAGGGACTTGGACCATCCTCTGCTGCTTTCCCAGGCACATTAACAGGGAGCTGGATCAGAAGTGGAGCAGCTAGGATTCAAACAGGCACCCATATAGGAGGCTGGCATCATAAACAGCAACTTAAGCTGCCACGCCACCACTCCAGTCCCTGGCAATGTCTTTGATGTGACTGAGTAGTCGATTGGGCTCACAACCTGAGTAATTAAAAGGATAATTATATATTCTCTTTTAATAAATTAGGCACCAGGCTCAGAGAGGTAAAGTAACTTGCCCTAGGTCCCACAGCTGGTCAGACTTGGAAGTAGAATTAAAAATTAAGTTCATCTTTCACCTCATGGAGCATATTAACTTTATATTGGCTCATGCCATGCATCATTCAAAAATTACTGCATGTCCCATATGTTGTTGAGTTTGCTTGAGTGCAATTAATACCACGAGTGTTAAATTTGACTATACTTGTATTAAGCCATGAGGAGTAGGGGATAAGGGGGAACCAACATTAACTGAATAATTCTTATAATTCCAAGAATTATACGGATTCAAATTATACCCATCATCTAATTTGATCTTCACAGCAACTCTATGGAGTAGTTATGATGCACATTTTACAGATAAGAGTGAGAAAGGTTAGTTAAGTAACGTACTCAAGATTGCACAGTTAATAGGTGATAGAGTTAGGATTTGAATTGATATCCCGTGAATAAGCCACTGTCCTTGCTGCTTGCTCCAAAGGTTGGAGGTGAGTTGTGGAACCTGCTAGAGAGAGGAGAATAACTAGTTTTGGGTAAAAGGTATATTTCAGAAATAGCGTTGTAAGAGCTCAGAGTATTAAGCTGCTGCTTACGACTCTGGCATCCCATATCAGAGTACAGATTGAGTCTCAGCTGCTCCACCTCTGATCCAGCTTCCTGCTAATGTTCATGGGAAAGCAGCAGAAGATGACCCAAGTGCTTGACTCCCTGCCACCTATGTGGGAGACCCAGATGGAGTGCCTGGCTCCTGACTTCGACCTGGGCCATCCCTGGCCATTGCAGTCATTTGGGGAGTGAACCAATGGTTGAAAGATATTCTCTCTCTCTCTCTCTCTCTCTCTCTCTCTCTCTCAGTGTGTGTGTCATTCTGTATTTCAAATAGATAAATCTTAAGTAACATGTAGATGACAGGTTATACTATATTTAGTTAGAGAATTGAGTGGTGAAGTGCTATACCTTCCTCAGCTGATAAGAATTTACTTGAATATGGAATTTTTCTGCAAATCTATTCCAATTGAGACTATGATTATTGTTTTGGAGAATATCCATTTTCTTTTTTCCATAAATATTGTTTTTCTGAGATATTTTTTCTTTTTTTAGCTTTTATTTAATAAATATAAATTTCCAAAGTACAGCTTATGGATTACAATGGCTTTTTCCCCTCATAACTTCCCTCCTACCTGTAACCCTCCCAACTCCCGCTCCCTCTCCCATTCCATTCACATCAAGATTCATTTTCAATTATCTTTATATACAGAAGATCAATTTAGTATATATTAAGTAAAGATTTCAACAGTTTGCACCCACACAGAACATAAAGTGTAAAATACTGTTTGAGTACTAGTTATAGCATTAATTCACATTGAACAACACATTTAGGACAGAGATCCTACATGAGGAGTAAGTGCACAGTGACTCCTGTTGTTCACTTAACAAATTGACACTTGTTTATGGCGTCAGTAATCTCCCTAGGCTCTTGTCATGAGTTGCCAAGGCTATGGAAGCCTTTTGAGTTTGCTGACTTCGATCTTATTTAGACAAGGTCATAGAGAATATCCACTTTCTATCATACCTGAAATTTTGAGTCAGTACTTTGATAACCATGGCCCTGGAAGTCAGCTAAGTGTGTGTGTGTGTGTGTGTGTGTGTGTTTAAAAAAAGATTTATTTATTTGAAAGGCAGAGTTAGAGAGGGAAAGGCAGAAGCAGAGGCAGAGAGAAAAGTCTTTCATCTGATGGTTCACTCCCCAAATGGCCTCACCGGCTAGGGCTGGGCCAGGCCAAAGCCAGGAGCCAGGAGCTTTATACAGTTCATCCACATGGGTGAAGGAGCCCAAAGAATTGGGCCATCTTCCACGGCTTTCCCAGGATCTCCAGCAGGGAGCTGGTTCAGAAGTAAAACAGCCAGGACTCTAACCGGCGCCCATATCGGATGTCGGTGCTGCAGATGGTAGCTTAAGCTGCTAGGTCATATCACCGGGCCCATTAATTGTGTTTATGTCCTTTCAGCAGTTTACCTTTGACCTTTCTTAGGAGTGCCCTGTAGAACTCAGTAAAGACAGCATTTGGTTCTTTTTTCTTTTTACACAGTTTAAACATTGTGATTACTATACAAGTTGTTTGTATCATAAACAAATTCATTTTTTCATATGTGGGAGTTTTATTTTGATTTCTAAATATTATTTTAACTTTTGATGTGTTCTGCTTTAGAGCATAAAAAGAGGAAAAATTTTAAAAAGTCCAATAACAATCATTTTTTGTCTGGAAAGCAGTTTTTGTGTGTGTGGGCAGAAAAAGAACCTTGTGTTTCATTTCATTTACTTTAAATTGCAAAGGAATTTTAACCATGATTCTCAAGGGCCAGGATTCTGGAAAAAAAAAGAGCTGTTATTTAGATAAAATACATGTTTTGATTTCCACATAGGATTGTGAGCCCTAGATTCTGATTATAATAATAATATCCTGATTTGGACTACATCAGTCAGCCACTTGGGTAATCAACCACTGTGTGTAGACATGCATGGTGATATTGCTTGATTTGGCCTTCCTCTATTGATTGGAGAGCATGCTCGAGAGATCTGATAACATTTGAAAGAATGCATAATCCTTTCTAAGATCGAATTTTTTCAGTGACATAAGTGCTACTTTTCCATTATAGTAAAAAAAGAGAAAATACAGAAAAGCCTCAAGAAGAAAATAAAAATCAATCATAATCTGCCACCTAGAAATTAGTGACATTATTTTATTCCCTTAAATAGGCAGTAATGTTTTAGAAAGATTTATCTGTTAGAAAAGGAGAATGACAGGGAGAGAAGGACACACACGCGCGTGCGCACACACACACACACACACACACAGTGAACAGGCTAGTTGATTCCCCAAGTGGTTGCAAAAGCCAGTGTTGAGCTAGGCCAAAATTGGGAGTCAAGAACTTCATTTGGGTCTCCCAAGTGGGTGGTAGGGACCCAAATACTTGGGCCATCTACTTCTGCTTTCCCAGTCACATTAGCAAGGAGCTGGATCAGGGGCACAGAAGCTGAGACTTGAACCAGCACTCCCATAAGGGATGCAGGCGTCACAAGCAGCTACTTAACCCACCGGACCACAGTGCCAGCTCCAAAGTGAAGTAATTTTAAAATGGTGGACTCAAGTTCGTTGCACTGTCTAGAGAAGCTTTAAGATGGCTCCCTCATTTTTCTCTTCCTCCAAGTTGAGTAATATAAATTCATTGCTGTAAATACCCTTGCGACCTTCATTTTTATACCTGATTCAAGGTTATATTTTTTTCATTATTAAACTAAAACAAAATTTATAATCATCTAGCCTAATTCCAGACACTGGAGAGAGAGAAGAAGGATTTCCAGCTTTAGGAAGGATAGGTGTTGTTCTTCTTAACCCTCCGAGTAAAAACGGCACTTACTTTCTGTGATGGAGGAAAGACTCCATCTTTATGGCTAGCAGAGACCTAGGATTCCAGGTATGTTTTCTGTGCTCTGGGGAAGGATGGTGATTCTATCTGAAGATTCTGCAGTTGAACGCCAGAGCTAGTTTCAATTTTTAGGTCTTCTTCATACATAAATAAATTTGTATTTCCTGATTAAACATTCTTTCAGCTGTGAACTTTATGATGTCCTGTGTCTCAGAAGAACAAGCTTTCGTGATGGAAGTATGTTAGCTATACTAAAGGATACCAAAAAGCCAACTCTTTCTTAATTTTAAAATATGATCAGAACAATTGTAAACAGTACGGGCATTTTTCTAAAATTTTTTTTTTTTTTTTTTTTTTTTTTTTTTTTTGCTGTACTGAAATTGAACATTAGAGGAGGGGAACCTCTTGTTGCATGTAGCCTTGAATTGGATTTCCCCTGGCCAACAGGGCAAGTGTCAAGTACCACGGCTTATGTAGTATGCCTACAGAGGTGCAAAAATGAAAGACAGCTCTATGAGTCTTTAGACATGGTAGCCTGGAAGACCAGAATTAGGGCTGCTGCTCCATGAAAACCATGCTTTTAAGCTATAAAATTAGATTTATGTTGAAATTGTAGGAAAGCATTTTTAAAGATTGCATCTGTTTTCAAAACTTAAGTAGGAAGTTAAATTGTAGTGAATGCTGGCAGTGTGATGTCACTGAAGCAGACAAACAATTGTTTAATCTGGCACTCACTCAAAAATTTGGTTCTTTAGCTTTTCTTCCCTTTTTCCTCTGTCCCTCTTAATTTCTTTCTGTAGCTGTGTGGGTCACTCTGTCTTTGGGTCTCCACTGCGTGTGTCTGTCTCACTCTCAGGGTGACTTTTTTCAGTTCATCTGGCTGAGCCCACTTTCTTTGTCCCAGGCTCACCGTGTGCACTACATCTTTTCAGCTCATCAGTCTGCTGCTGTTTTCCCCAGATTCACTTTGGGCACTGTTGCTGTAATCCTAATTTGGGCTGGGCCAGAGCAGATGCTTCTCACGGCAGATGTGGAGTGAGAAGAGCTGGTGTCACTCTGTACAGAAATGTCATTGACAGAATAGAATTAAACACAATATGTGTGGCTGCTTATGTAGTCACTTATCACATAACTGTTTCAATCAATAGTAGACTACATATACAGTGGTGGTCCGATAAGATTGTAATGGAGCTTAAAAAACACCCCTCACCTAGTATTTTTACTGTACTTTTTCTATAGATAGCCGAATAATTACAGTTGTGTTACAGTTACTTGCAATATTCAGTACAGCACAGTACAGGGTTATAGCCTGAGAACCATAGACTATAGCATATGACCTATGTGTGTAGTAAGCTATACCATCTACATTTGTGTAAGTACAGTCTATGATGTTCCTGCAGTCAGCTAACAACACATTGTCCCTTATTTTTGTTTTTTTTTTTTTTCCTAAGGATGGGATAAGGACAGAAACTGCATATGTGTGTCTACATTTTTTTTTATTATTTATTTGAAAGAATTAGAGAGAGAGAGAGAGAGAGAGAGATATTGATTCCATCTGCTGGTTCATTCTCCAAATGGCCGGAATGGCCATGGCTGGGGCAAGCCAAAGCCAAAAGCCCAGAACTCCATCTGGTTCTCCTATATGGGTGGCATGGATCCAAATACTTGGGCCACCTTCTGCTGTCTATGAACACAAAACTGAACCTTCATTTTCAGTCAGGGCCCTCGCAAATGCTAAGCTACATGAAATAATAAATATGGGTTCTCATCATCAAGAGCTTACTATTTGAACAGAGGAGAAAATTGTACCCTTGCCTGAGGGTGTGGTTTTAAGTAGTTTTGCTCCTGTTCCTCATTATTGCCTGCTAATGAATATGTGCGTTATCAATGAGTGGCCAGCTCTTTCCAGCTTCCTCTAGTACACTGTGTTTCTCTTCTGAAATGGGTTTTCCTGTTGATTCAAACCACTAGATTGACTTGCACCTCAGTTTTGAAATACAATAGCTATTAAATGCACACATAGAAGAAACATATAATTTTTAAAATGCAGTGAAACATATAGAAAAAAGAATAATAAAAAAACTCAGTCTTCATTGTCAGCGTTTTACTAGTTGTATAATTTGTATTTTATTTACCAGCTTAACTCTCTGGATGTTATACATATTCTAAGACATAAAATTTTCCATAGACAGTCTTTATTTTTAATTTTCTGACACAAAAGAATTAAATATACATAGTTATGGGCTATGATGTGATATCTCAATACATATATACATTGTGTAATGTGCAATTATGGTAAACAAGTCTATGTCCTCAAACATTTAGCTTTTCTTTATGTGAACATGTTCAGAATTCTATCAGATTTTTAAAGAAAAACATACAATACACTATTTTTTTGACAGGCAGAGTGGATAGTGAGAGAGAGAGACAGATCTTCCTTTTGCCGTTGGTTCACCCTCCAATGGCCGCCACGGCTGGCGCGCTGTGGCCGGCGCACCGCGCTGATCCGAAGGCAGGAGCCAGGTGCTTCTCCTGGTCTCCCATGGGGTGCAGGGCCTAAGCACTTGGGCTATCCTCCACTGCCTTCCCGGGCCACAGCAGAGAGCTGGCCTGGAAGAGGGGCAACCGGGAAAGAATCTGGCGCCCCAACCGGGAATAGAACTGGTGTGCCGGCACCATAGGTGGAGGATTAGCCTAGTGAGCCGTGGCAGCGGCCACAATACACTATTATTCTTTGTAGTCACCCTTGCTGTGCAATAGAACATCAGAGCTCCTATCCAGCTAGAACTGAGTACCCATTACTCAACTTTTCCCCCAACCATTGATTTTTTAATCACAAGACTTTGTAGTATCTACAGGGCTGCAAATTTACTTTTCAGTACTTCAGAAATGATAGCTGGGAATACAAAGGTTTTGTTGGTAAAGGTGTTTTGTTGAGTATGATACAAAGTTAAAGTTCTACACTTGATTAATGAACAAATATTGTCACTCAGCTTCAATTTTTGGGTGAGGATAAGGCTGCTTGAGTGCTGTCCAATTTGAAATGTTTGATTTATTAGGGGGACGATCAGGACTGGTTTTGCAGTGACCTTTACGTGCCCTGGTTTTATGTGTCATTCTTGTTTTTGAAGCCAATTGCTGGCATCTCCTTATAAATGTGCTCAGCCATCTGTACTTTCATGTGGCTGTGTGAGCTGAAGAAATAGGTTTCCCCTGGGTTTCTCAGAGACTAGAGTGTGTGCACGCGTGTGCACACACACACAAACACACAGAGGCAGATATGAAAGAGATAAAGTCCAAAAATTTTTATATCACTAAGCCATAGTTTTTTCAGCACTTTCTAAAATGTGCCTTTGAATGATATGATGATGGTTTTGAATCAAATTTCTCAGTCAGGTAGATCCTAGATGCTAAAGAGGCACTTGAAGTTCCTTGTGAAAGATTCTGCTCTTCTAGATGTCAGCGTCGATGTAAGAGTTCAAACCCTAGATCCATTCCCTTCTAGACCACAAGAAATTCTACCTGTTAAAAGGCAGGAATTTCCAATGTAGTAATAACCCAATTACAACCCATTTACACTAAGGAAACAAATCAAGCAGCCAGTCTAATAGGAGGAGGCAAAAGTTTATACTTGCAACTATAGATAAAGTAGTCAGTCTTTGCTTCAGCCACTATAAATACCTATTTAGTTGAGCATTATTTATGTGCAACAAACTTCTTTTTTTTTTTTTTATAAATTTTTTTTTGACAGGCAGAGTGGACAGTGAGAGAGAGAGAGAGAGAGACAGAGAGAAAGGTCTTCCTTTTTCCGTTGGTTCACCCCCCAGTGGCCACTGCGGCCAGTGCACCACGCTGATCCAAAGCCAGGAGCCAGGTGCTTCTGGTCTCCCATGCGGGTGCAGGGCCCAAGGACTTGGGCCATCCTCCACTGCACTCCTGGGCCACAGCAGAGAGCTGGCCTGGAAGAGAGGCAACCGGGACAGAATCCGGCGCCCTGACTGGAACTAGAACCCGGTGTGCTGGCGCCGTAGGTGGAGGATTAGCCTATTGAGCCGTGGCGCCGGCCGCAACAAACTTCTAACTGATGAGTTTTGGTAGATGTATATGCCCATGATACCACTGCCACAAGTTAAGATGTGGAATGTTTATAGCACCCCCAAAAGTGCCCCTGTGCCTTGTTTGCAGTACGGTCTTCCATCTGCCACTGCCTTCTTTTTTTTAAACTTTAATTTAATAAATATAAATTTCCAAAGTACAACTTTTGGATTATAGTGGCTTTTTCCCTCCATAACTACCCTCCCACCGGCAACCATCCCATCTCCCACTCCCTCTCCCATCCCATTCTTCATCAAGATTCATTTTCAATTATCTTTATATACAGAAGATCAACTTAGTATATACTAAGTAAAGATTTCAACAGTTTGCAGCCACACAGAAACATGAAGTATAAAGTACTCTTTGAGTGCTAGTTATAGCATTAAATCACAATGTACAGCACATTAAGGACAGAGGTCCTACATGGGGAGTAAGTGCACAGTGACTCCTATTGTTGATTTAACAATTGACACTCTTATTTATGGCGTCAGTAATCTCCCTAGGCTCTTGTCATGAGTTGCCAAGGCTATGGAAGCCTTTTGAGTTCGCCAACTCTGATCTTATTTAGACAAGGCCATAGTCAAAGTTCTGCCACTGTCTTCTAATGCTCACTGATTGACTCTTGTCTGGGAGCTTCTTTCCAAACTTCAGTTTGAAAATTTGTGTCTTCTTCTCTATAATGAAGACCAGATCTGTTTCCAAAATGCAACTTTCTTCTACATGTTTAAGATAAAATATTATTACAAAGAAATTCTAGGTGTTTATTTCCTAGATTATTATACTGATAGTCTGAAAGTGAATTACTTAGTAAATAGTCTAATTACATACTTGGACCAGAGGGAAATTATACCCAAGAAAGAAACAATCCCAATAAATGTAAAAGCAGTATATATTTTTCTCAGGTAGTTACACTGAGATGTCAAGTCCCCCAGGAACAGGAAAAATAAAATAATTTAAATTTAGCTTCACACTTATTTGTAAGGAATGTGAGAATGGGGATGAAAGTTTTATATCTATATCCCAAACCTGCAGCCAGTGTGTTTATGTATTTGCATATATATGATTAACCTTATGATTATATATATGATTTTATATATATATATATGATTAACCTTATCCTTTGAGCCTTATGAAAGATTTGAAGCAGGTTTTAGAGGGGAATTTCTGTATGTAGACACTATGCCAACTTTACACAATTGCATGGGAAACCAGCTTTTAGTATGCTAAATATGACTTTCTCATGGTTTTATTCAGTTACCTGAATAATTATTGTGCAGAGATATACTATATTGAGATACAGTTTGCCCTTTCCTCTCTCACCCCCTCAACAATCTTCAAATGTACAAAACGTGTCTAGCTGACTGTCTGTCCCATCGCTGTTGCTCTGGCCTGTACCTGGTGTCCTGCTATTGCTGGTTGCTGCTGTTTCTGAACTCTCTGTTTTCCTTTCCCTGGTTTTCTTTCCCTGCAATTTTCCTGTCCTGCTGCTGCTGTTTCTCTTGCACCACTCTGTTTTCTCAGGCCAAAGTCATTTTTACAAACATCTCCAGACTGAGTGGGCAGCAGACTGACTTATCCCAACATGTCACATGGCATCTCAGAGGCTATTTTTTCTTCTCTCTTTTTTTTTTTACTTTTGGTTTGTGATACAATAATTTTTTTTATTTTATTTATTTATTTATTTATTTTTTAACAGGCAGAGTGGACAGTGAGAGAGAGAGAGACAGAGAGAAAGGTCTTCCTTTTGCCGTTGGTTCACCCTCCAATGGCCGCCACGGCTGGCGCGCTGTGGCCGGCGCACCGCGCTGATCTGATGGCAGGAGCCAGGTGCTTCTCCTGGTCTCCCATGGGGTGCAGGGCCCAAACACTTGGGCCATCCTCCACTGCACTCCCTGGCCACATCAGAGAGCTGGCCTGGAAGAGGGGCAACCGGGACAGAATCCGGCGCCCTGACTGGGACTAGAACCCGGTGTGCCGGTGCTGCAAGGCGGAGGATTAGCCTAGTGAGCCGCGGCGCCGGCCTTGTGATACAATAATTTTTTCAGACTCTATGCAAGTTCGGAGCCATACTAGAGGTTGGAGAGTTGTGAAAGCTTGGTTTTCAGATAATCAAAGTTGAATATATTTGCTGGGCTACTTTATGAAGATCTTTGAATCCATGACTCATTAAACAAATGAATGCTTTACATCATAATATTCTCTATGACAAAGCAAAAGCGATTAAAATTGTCTTGGGATAAGGCGATTTATTATTCCTCAGAATGTTCTTTAAGGACATTAAAAAAAACCCTTTAACATGTGTCAGGACCCATAAAATGCACAGCACAGAGAATGAACACTAATATAAGCTATGAATTTTAGTTCATAATAATATTAACCCATGATGTCCCATCATCCTATATATAGGACCCCTATAAAGAACTTAAATTGAGCACCTAATATACCACTTATGGTAACTTTGATAAATATTATGGTGTTGTAACATGCACAAAATTGAAAACTTGGGACTTAATGATTTAGACGGGTCCATCAATTTTGACAAATGTACCCCACTAATATAGGGAAAAGTGGGACGGAGGTGGTGAGGAGATATGTGGGAACTGATTACTTGCCATGCAGTTTTTCTGCAAACATAAAAGCTTATGAATTTGGAAAAACATGAAGCTTATGAATTTGGGGAAAAAAACTCTTCATATGTTTTAGTTTCAGAAATACAAATAATGTCTCAGTCTCTTTTTCTTATTACCTTGTAGGTTAAAAGTCAGGGTTTGTTTTTCAGTGAGAAGAAATGAAAAGGAATGCTTCTCCTTGAGTGATGTAAGTGGGGGCATGGCCCCTGAAAGGGAAAGTATGAGCTCCCAGGAGAGCTGGCCAGTACTATTGAATACTGTCTGCTTACACAATAGTCAGTGGGCAGGCCAGTGTGTCCATGGCCTGAAACTTCCCTTGTTTGCCACCCACTGGGACATTATGCCATCGTTGTCATGATACGGGCTCCCAGATTTGACTAATTTCCTGCACTACAACCCTGTGAGCCCTTTTTGGACCCTTGTAGTGTGGTTTTGCTAGTGACAATGACAGTTGGTGAGCTCAAGAAAACACTCTGAGCCAGTATACAGGTCAGACATTGGTTTGGGCCCAAGGGCATTTACTCTGTGGCTTTTCGAAGCATAGACCTAACACCAGCAGCCCTTGGCAAGTACTCAGTGTGGCCCATTCTATGGTAAATGTGTGCGAAAAGATTAAGTTGTTATAGGGATTCATGTAAATGATTTCTTATATTGGAACTGGGTAACTATGATGAGCAGCTACAAATATGTGTTGCTTTCCGGAGTTGGCTGTGAGAACTGAACTTTGTCTTGTAGGTAGTAATGACAGTGGGGTTGGCTCTAAGAGAGTTGCTGGGATTGAGAAGCAATCAGGCAGATGCTGTGGTGATGCTAAAATCACTGAAAGAGAAAAACATCTGACAAAGCATTGAGGATTAGAACACAAAATGGTTGTGTTACGGGGGACATCCACTCATGCTATGGATATCTAGAGGGTGTGGTTCTCCATGCAATTGGGATATGACCCAATGTGAAAAGCTTCATAGTACAAAAAGTTACCTGGAAAAATACTAACAAAGGGAAGAGTTAGTTATAGAATTCACCTCAGTTTAACTTATTAAACTTTGTTTTGCATATGAGAAAGTAATTCCTCATGTATGAATCTGTTATGTAAACTCCTTATTATACGTGTTATTTGATGTTTTACTTATTCTTTCCCCTTAATTTTGTTGTTAGCCTACTTGACTATACATGTGGTGTTGCCTCCGCTGAAAGCAGTGGATTTTATAATTTATTTTTAAAAATTTCAGAGAGGGAAGAGGGAAGAGAAGGAACAAATAATGTCTCCCTTAAGTCACGATCTGTGGTGGAGGCTGGGGTTCTGGTTCATTGGTGGAGATAACTGGTTACTCTGTTCCAGGGGTAAGCCATAAGGTCGCACAACCTCTGCAGCTTACTCCACTTCATAGCAGTTCCTGCTGACTTGAAAGATGGCCAGAGCAACAGTCTGCCCAACTCTGAATGCCATTGTCCCACAGCTATAGACAGGCTAAACTAGTTGTGCTTGATAGGTGCTACAATTCCAGCCATCCCTCTGGATCGGAAAGGGATTGGTTCTAGGACTCCTACCATTACCAAAATCTGTGGATGCTCAAGTCTCTTATTTACCATGGCATAGAATTTATATACACACATTCTCCTGTATACTTCAAATCATCTCAAGGTTACTTATAATACTTAATACAATATAAATGCTATGTAAATAGCTATTACACTGTATTGTTTAGAGACTAATGATAAGAAAAATCTGTACATGCTCAGTGCAGATTAATTTTTTTCCAAATATTTTCCATTCACTATGGGTAGAATGCACAGATGTGGAACCCCCTGGTGTGGAAGGATCGAGGAGGTATAGTTGCTGTGGCTTGAGGCATGAATGTGACAGCATTCTTTTGCCCCCTTGCTGCTCACCCACCTGCTTATTGGCACCCTTTGGCTCCTTTTAGTTCCCTTTCTTCTGTTTCCTTAATCCAGTTACTTTAAAGTTTTCTATTAAAGAACATTGAGAAAAAGAGAACACTGAGGGCCTTAACACACAAAAAAAATTGGCCTAAGTATTCAGACTCCCAAAACAGTGTACTTCTTCATTTCTTTGTCTGAATTTTACTGCTGTGTTGTGTTGTTTTGTTAGGTATCAGGTGGAATTCAGGGTACTTCGTAAATATTTTCTGACATAGAGCTTAAAAGTAGAATTCTGTCACCTTATAAGCTTATTTGTCATTCCTGCCACCACCGTGATTTTTCTTTATGTTTATTATTGTCCTTATGGCAGATGATGACAGCACGCGTGCTGGTGTGAAGGATTTAAATTCATTGGAGCAAAGCTGCCCAGTTGCCAAACTGTAGGGAAATAGTTCACAGAGTGCCAAACCCAGCTTATGAAAAGTATGGGGCTGAGTACTTCATAAAATGAAATCAACAAATGTTTATTGAGTGCTTATTCTGATGCGCGAAACACTTGGCTAGGCATATTAGATGCAGTGGGAAATATTAAAACCAGAGTAATTTCATAAAGCAACGACTGTCCATTCTAATTGGAGAAGCTGTTAGAGACAACAAGGATGTGGTGGGGAGTATTGATCTGGGGGTGGAGGAATCAGGAGTTTTGCATCTTAGCTGGATTGCTGCCCTTAACTAGCTGATCCCCTGGACAAATCACTGTGGGTCTCAGTCTATCAAAAGGGAATAAGACAGCATCATGTCTAAGACATTCTACAGATTGACTCATAGACAAATGTGGAACAGATTCCAGAAGATGGCACATTGTCTTGCTGTATTAGTCAGCTTTTTGTATTTTAACTAAGAAACCTAAGAGGAACTACTTAGGAGGGAAGGAGATTTATTTGAGGTAGCAGTTTGGAAGTTCACAGCCCAAGATTGGGTTGGCCCAATCTTGAACCAGCAGTTCAGGCTGCTGGTGAGGTGGGAGGATGGCAGAGGGAAAATCACATGGGGATCCAGGAAGGAGAGAGACAAGGAGACACAGGGGGCACTCTCTTCCTCCATGTCCATGCGTCTCTTTATAAATCCATCATGATTTCATCACGGGGCTCCACCTCAGCGATGTAGTCCAATCCAGTCCCTTCCCGTAGACCCCACCTTCAGACGCCATACTTGGATCAAACCCACTTTCCACCCATCATTAACATTAGTCCATTAACCATTAACATAAGACTTTGGGGATTAAATGTTTGCATCAGTTTGGGGAGCCAAGTCCTGTTCAAACCATAAGACCTGCCAAATGAGTTGCCCATGTAATAATTATCATCATATGCTTATGGTACATATATTTTTGTACTATAAAGTATAATCATACTAATTATGAGTGTAAACTGATGTTTCTCAAAGTGGGGTCTTTGGGACAGCAGGATCACCTGGCAGCCTGTTAGAAATATGAGTTTGTGGGCCCCACCCCAAACCTACTGAATCAGAAATACTGGGGATGGGGCCCAGATGGTGTTTTAACAAGCACACATCCCCAGAGATTCTGATGTCCATTAAAGTTTGACAACTATGGGCTATAGGAATTTGAGGATGTGTTTCTCAATCTTGTCTATACATTAGACTACTTTGGGGCAACTATTTGAGAGTGGGGTTTTCTTTTTTTAGGAAAAAATATTTATTTATTTGAAAGGCAGAATTACAGAAAGAGGGAGGGAGGGAGGGAGGAAGAGAAAGAGAGAGAGAAAGTGAGAGAGTGAGCTCTTCTGTCCACTGGTTCACTCCCCAAATGGTCACAATGGCTGGTCCCCGGCTGAAGCTGGGGTAGGCATTGTGATGCAGTGGGTTAAGCTGCTGCTGCTTGGGACACCCACATCGCATTTCAGAGTGCCTGGGAATAAGTGCCACCTCTGCTTCTGATCCAGTTCTCTGCTAATGCACTTTGCAGGCAGCAAATGATGGCTGAAGTACTTGGGCCCCTTCCACCCATGTGTGAGACCTGAGTAGTGTTCTTGGCTCTTGGTTGTGGCCTAGCCAAGCCCAGGCTGTTGCTGGCATTTGGGGAGTGAACCATTGGATGAGTGGTATGTCTGGTGTGTCTCTCTCTGTGTCACTCTGCCTTTCAAATACATAAATCCTTTTTAAAAAAGAGAACAATGACCTAAGTATTGGGGGAAAGGAAGTGACCCATTTGAGGTGATGCATTTCAGGGATTATTCTAACAGCTGTTTGAAGTAGGAGGCATATCCATAATCAAAAAATCTCATGGCGGCGCCGTGGCTCACTAGGCTAATCCTCCGCCTGGCGGCGCCGGCACACCGGGTTCTAGTCCCGGTCGGGGCGCCGGATTCTGTCCCGGTTGCCCCTCTTCCAGGCCAGCCCTCTGCTGTGGCCAGGGAGTGCAGTGGAGGATGGCCCAGGTGCTTGGGCCCTGCACCCCATGGGGAGACCAGGAAAAGCACCTGGCTCCTGGCTCCTGCTATCGGATCAGCGCGGTGCGCCGGCCGCAGCACGCCGGCCGCGGCGGCCATTGGAGGGTGAACCAACGGCAAAAGGAAGACCTTTCTCTCTGTCTCTCTCTCTCTCACTATCCACTCTGCCTGTCAAAAAAAAAAAAAAAATCTCATGAAGTAGCCTAGGTACGAGATGATATTGGGCCAAGTTAGCCCTGGAGATATGAGATTATAAGATTGAAAAATGTGAAAGCTCTTTTGCAGGAAGAATGGACAGGAATTTGTGATGGTTGTGGGAGAACAGCAGTCGTAGAATGTCTTTGGTTCAGGAATCCCTCTCAGACTTCTTTGTCTCTCATTGCTATGCTTTAGGAGTTCTAATTTGTGGGTACACAACAACTTATATAAAAGTACAGATTTATACTCATCTAAAAGCTACCCATGGCCCTTACTTCGGGGAAAAATTCTGTTTTTGTTAACGAAAGAATGCTTGGAGATCTGGGAAAGTTTTCAACTTGGCAGTGACTAATTCAAGCCCATCAGTCAATTAAGTGAATTTTCATTTTATTTTTTGTTTTGTTTGGATGCTGTTGTGATAGTCATTGAAAGGACATCAATCTCCATATTTAAAACAAAACAAAAATATCATTGAACATTAGAGCAAAGGACAAGAATTTCAAGATTTTACCTTTTGACTTTGGCAAATATCTGCCACCCTGTTTTTCTTACTGGATTTTGCCATTTGGTTTGTGTCTTGCTTTGCTTCCATTTGTTCCTAATGCCTGATAATTTTCATTTCCTCTATTATGTTTTTTAATTGGAAAGGCGGAGAGATAGAGAGAGAGAGAGATGGAGAGAGAGAGAGAGATGGAGAGAGAGAGAGAGAGAGCTTTTCCTCCAATGGTTCACTCCCCAGATGCCTGTAATGGCTGTGGCTGAGGACAAAGTCAATGTCAGGAGTCAGGAACCAGGAACTCATTGCTTCTTGGCCTTTTGGCTAAGATCAAGTGTAGGAACCAGGAGCTCAATCCAGTTCTCTAATGTGGGTGGCAGGAACCCAATCACTTGAACCATCACTGCTGCCTCCTACGGTATGCGTTGGTAGAAAACTTGACTCAGCAGTGGAGCTGAGTTTTGAATCTAGGCATTCTGACATAGGATTTGGGAGTCTTAACCTGTATCTTAACTGGTTAACTTATTAACCAAATAACAAATATATTTTTCTTATTCCCCTTTTATGACCAAAAAATTATTTAAGTGTGCATTCAGAAATTACCCATGGAAACAGATCCTTGGTATTTATTTGGGGCATGTTAGAGTATACTGCTAATCCTTCCACCTTTTGTTAGTTTATTGGTTGTGCCACGTCCAAAAGCAAAGACTCCTTTTAATCTATCAGTTTGAAAATCCGAATCTGGTGTTATGGTGTTGCTAGTTAAGCTACCACCTGCAATGCTGACATCCCATATGGATGCTGGTTTGAGTCCTGGATGCTCTACTTCCCGGCTCCCTGCTAATGCTCCTGAGAAAGCAGCCGAAGATGGCCCATGTGCTTGGCCCCCTGCTACCCACATGGGAGACCTGGAGGAAGCTCCTGTCTCCTGACTTCAGCATGGCCCAGCCCTGGCCATTGCAACCACTTGGGGAGTGATCAGCATATGGAAGATTCTGTCTCTCTCTCTCTGACTCTCTCCCTTTCCCCTATGCCCCCGTAACTCTGTGCCTTTGAAATAAAGTAAAATAAATCTTTTTTTGAAAAAAAAAAAAGAAACTACGAAAGCAGATTCAATATTTTAAGGAGTTACACATACTCCAACGCAGAGTTAAAAATGGCTCACTATCCTAACACTTTTGGCAAATCTGTGCACTTTCTAGTTTTCTCAAGGAGCTGCAAAAGCCTGTGGGAAAATCTAGACTAATCACAGCCTTAATGTGTAGTAGATCTACAAGGTGCTTTTCAAAATATCTTACCTATATTTTCCCAGATAAGAATAAATCCTATATCTTTCCAAATTGTGAAGAATATTGTAATTTTATCATATAAAATAAATGTGGAAGCTTTTGTTGAAGAAATGATCTCCCAGACCAAATCTTTTTGAAAAAAAAAGATTTATTTTATTTAATTTGAAATGCAGGATTCACAGAGAGACAGAGGGAGAGAGAGAGAGAGAGAGAGAGAGAGAGAGAGAGATCTCCCATTTGCTGATTCCCTCCCCAAATGGTTGCAATGGCCAGGGCTGGGCCAAGCCTGAAGCCAAGAGCCAACAGCTTCATTCGGGTCTCCCATGTGGGTTGCATGGGCCCAACCATTTGGGCCATCTTCTGTTCCTCTCCCAGGAGCATTAGCAGAGAGCTAGATCAGAAGTGGAGCAGCCAGGACTTGAACTGACGCCCATCTGGATGCTGGCATTGCAGATGGCAGCTTAACGCACTACATCACAATGCTGGCCCCCATATTAAATCTTAATTATCTTAATGACTTTATTATATTTCTATAACTAGTAATATTCTTTCAGTTTTTATTTGTTAAATTAATGTTATATATCTGATTATGTTGCACATCTTGCTTATGTTGTAAATATTCAAAATGAGGCATGTTTCATCTCAACTCTTTTTTTAATTAATTAATTTATTTGAGAGTTACAGACAGAAAGAGAGAGAGACAGAGAGAGAGGTCCTCCATCCATTGGTTCACTCCACAAATGGCTGAAATGGTCGGAGCTGGGCGGATCCGAAGCCAGGAGCCAGGAGCTTCTTCCAGGTCTCCCATGTGCGTGCAGGGGCCCAAGGACTTGGGCCATCTTCTACTGCTTTCCCAGGCCATAACAGAGAGCTAGATCAGAAGTAGAGCAGCCTGGACTCAAACCAGCACCCATTTTGGATGCTGGCGTTTGGTGGAGGCTTAACCTAGTACGCCACAGTGCTGGCCCCATCTCAACTCTTTGTGTCCAATAAATAATTTTCCTGATTAACAGCCTGTTAAGGGAAATGAGCCAGTGGCCATCTCAGTTGTGTTTATTAATAAATGTTATGGTAATATTTAAAATGTGCTTTTAATTGTGTATATACCAATATTTCTAACTCCCATAGTAATGCAAGTATTTGAATAAAAGTAACCTTACTTAGTATATACTAAATTGATCTTCTGTATATAAAGATAATTAAAAATGAATTTTGATGTGAATGGGATGGGAGAGGGAGCGGGAGATGGGATGGTTGCGGGTGGGAGGGAGGTTATGGGGAGAAAAAGCTGCTATAATCCAAAAGCTGTACTTTGGAAATTTATATTTATTAAATAAAAGTTAAAAAAAAAGTAGGACAAGTGAGAGGTCTGCCATATGTGCATCTAATTACAATGTTTGGGGTTCATCACTCCTTGATAACTTAGGTGGGAGAGAATATTGTGAAGGATGTCATTAAGGGACAGTTACCATGGTGATAAGAGTCAGAGAATTTACAGGAGACAATGGATCTGTGGAGATCATCCATTTTGTTTGATCCAACTTGTCTTTTAAGTTCATTCAAGCAGCCAGTGTCTCTGGATTTTATTTTTCCACAGAATTCACCCAATCGATTTGTGATTTAGGGATCATTTAAAACTTGGCTGTCAGTAGGATAGGGTCAGCATTGTTAAACTCGAGGAGAGTGATTGTGTATATTAAATATCATTAAAAAGTAACTACTGGATTCTTCTGGAATAATACGAATGGCTTGTCTAATTTCACTTATTAATTCTGTCAGGGTGAGTAATATTAATACGATTTATTTTAAAGCATGACCGACCCTCAAGTATTGGGGTTTTATTTTGGAGTATTTTGCTGTCATCACATGTTTTCCAGGTGTGGGTAGATGCTATTCTTATCCTTTGATTTGCACAATATTGCCAACACCAATTGTATTATGTCTGGTTAGGGTGACAGATATATGCTGCCGATTAAAAAGTACATAGTCAGATACAACTGCCGTTGAGTGTCTTCATCCTCACAAACCTAACCACAGTTCAGTGGGGCACACACAGTAGCAC
Organism: Oryctolagus cuniculus; assembly: GCF_051225735.1. Lineage (NCBI taxonomy): Eukaryota > Metazoa > Chordata > Mammalia > Lagomorpha > Leporidae > Oryctolagus > Oryctolagus cuniculus. Next base: position 113,542,958 of record NC_142888.1, read on the forward strand.
AGACAATAAGGTGAAACAGAGGTACAAGTGGAGATCACGTTTCACTGTGACTTTTTTCGGGCCAGTGAAAGCAAGAACTATGAAGGGAAGAGTGCTCTAGCAGGCCTGAGTTGGAGCCCATTGTGAGCACTTTGGGCCTTTCCCTCTTCTGCCCTCTGGAGGGTGTCAGGGAACATGAGTACAAGCACTTCTGAAAGGGATGGCCAAGGTTCTGGACTGGTCACCAGAAGACAGTTTCCCTGCCCCTTCCCCAGCAGGTAGAACTTGTGAAGCTGAGGAGCAGCTAGAGCGAAAAGTAGAAAAATCAATTCCAGAAGAATGAGTAAAATGGAGTAGGATATTAAGGCTAAAGTGTGATGGAGCAGTTTGAAGTTCAAATTGGGGTTGAGTCAAAAGAGGGGCAGACATATTTGGTGCTAAGCATTTTGGGCAGCCTATGACGTCATTTTCCGAGTTTGATAACGTTTTGATTCTTTGCCTGTTATAGTAGTAATAATTATATATCTGATATTCACTGAGTAAGTACATTTCATGGCAAGGCACTGCCAAGTGCTTGACACGTCTGTACCTCTGTGAGATAGGTAGCATTATGATGCTCAGAAGGCTTGTGCAGGTAATAAGAGGCAGAGCCAGTGGTTGAAGGCAGGCAGTCTGACTCTGACTCCCCTGCTGTGAACATCTGTGCAGTGCTGCGTTCCAGCTGCAGCTTCATGAAAGTGTGTGACACCTTCTAGAAACAGTAAGTTCCATAAGAGTGGAGTGCGGGTGGTGAGAGTAAGTAAATCCTTTGTGTATACATACTGTACTAAGCATTGGGAGATTGAAAAGGAATGAGATTTTTGTCTCTGCCACCAAGAAACCTAAAGTCCCATAGGACAAACCAGGTCCTAATATGAAACAGATTTACATATTTATATGGTAGGATATGAAAATATTGTCTGCACTTAAGTATAGGTGGGAAGAAGACTACAAGGTGTTCTTTGAATTGAGTCTCTTTCAAATATCCACTTTGGGATGCTTGCTCTTCACTGCTGGCACAACTTTGCCTTCTCCTGAGCTTATGACCTTGCAAACAAGAACCCTGTTCAGATAGCCAACATGTTTGTCTGTTTTAAGTTTGGAAGAGTTGTCTTCAACTGTGACACTTGTCACTAAGGTCTCTAAACAGAGGAACCCATTAGCCTATTGAACTAACTAGATTTCTGTATATTTTCAAGTATGTTTAAAAATCTAACCACTACTTGTTTGATTGCTAGTTTGGAGAAGGTTGTTGACAGGGGGAGAAGGTAGTTACACGCCTGGTTATTATATTTGGTTTATATTTGCCTTATTTCCATCAATACTTCTTGAGAGCTTTAAGGTGTGAGGACAGAGCAGTGACAAAACAGTTGGGGTCCGCCTCTCAGGGAGAAGTCTTTTCCTCAGATTTCTTTGCTCATGTACATTTCACAGTTGATCTAAAAGCACATTTGGTGAGTTTCAGGATTTCACACTTTTGGGATAGGTACAATGATCACAGTTATCCTTTGCCCCAGCCAGTCCTTCCTGAATATGAAAAGGGGGAGATGGAGGGGTTTTGTGGTTCTGTGAACAGGCCTGTGGGATGTGGCAAGTGGTGGCAGACTGTATTTGTGTCAGGGATGGGAGAACAGCACTGGGCACACCTGTTTGCCAGTGCTGCAGACCATCCATGCTGGGATGAGCCTGCCCACAAGCCTGCATCATAATCCTGTTGTTGGTTGACGATAACTTCAGCAGTCACACTGGCACCTCGTTTCCATGGCAACAACACTAAATATTCCTCTGGTGACTTGTGCTCTACATTCTGGCTGGATCAGAGCCCTCCTGTGGCAAAATATTCTAAAGATGTTAAAGGGGGAAAAAAGGCTCAACTAATAAATCTATTCTAAACGACTGAGTCATTTGTTTTGATTACCCGGGTGATTGCCAAATGTTAATTTAAAACTGAAATAGGCCATGAGCTCACTCCTGTAACAATGCTGAGTGTTTGAGCTAATACAGCTTGATAATGAGGGAGCCAGATTCACTGCCAGTGCTAATGTTATATGATAAACAGACGTTTGGAGAAATATGCAGAACATCTTGGCAGTTTTCCTTTAACTCTAAGGGTTGTAAATACTAAGTAGGATGTGTTACCATGAGCCATTTCAAATGAAGTTAACTTTTTTTTCTTTCTAACTTTCCTTCTTGATTCTCATTTTTTCCCTAATTAGGCACATTGGACGTTATTGTCAACTGCATCTAGCCCTGCCGAAGACATCGTATTTTTCACACATCCAGTGTGAGGTGAGCTTTATTAATTGCAAGAAATCTTACGCTGAACTCCAACCTTCCAATTTGTGGTGTTAGAGGTGGCATTACACAAAGAGCTTTATTTGTACAGGAGGTTTAAGGGAGTTCATTGTAATTGATTTTTGCTTACCCTAAATATTAGCTCTCTGGGGAATGCCTTCTCAAGGGGGAAAAAACCTCATTTGCTTTGAACTTGGGGACATGAAAGGTGAGTGTGCCAGGCATAACAACTGCTAGAAGGTCCACTTGGAAAATAAAGATCTGCTCATGTATCAGCATGAACAGTAGGGAGCAGGAAAGCTGCATGGAAAAAACGGTGGGATGGGAGAGAGGAGACTTTTGCAGACAACTAGCAGAAGGATGGGCTGACTGCATGAGCCATCAGGAGTTTTTGTGCTTGGGGTGGAAGGAGCCAAGGTGCAAGACTGCCACTGAAAATTTGCTGCTAGAAACACCAAAGACTGTTTCTGTTGGGTTACATTAATATGTGCCAGCAAAGATTTTTCTCATTTGCCCTCAAGTCCAGAGTGGTGTGATGAGACCTTTCATGTATCATATATCGGATAGGCATATGGCCCTCTTTGTTTACCCAGAGTGCCTTATTTATACTCTGTGATGGCCTAGGCTTCCTCATTTCTCTCTTTGAGAGAAGGGACTGACAAGTTTGAAAATAATGAAAGGAGAGGATCTAAAAGGTGGCTCATCCAGGCATAGTGAACGAATGGTCACTCTTCTTTTATGCCCCAGTGTGTGAATTTACAAAAGAAGATGTGGTATTTGCCAGCAGTATGCCAGTCAAGATTTCCAGTTTCCTTCATTAGAAGGTTTTTGCATTTTGTCTTCTCCACTCCCCTGTCCCCCTTTGCCTACAGTTACACATTACCTACAGTAATGCATTACATACAGTTACACCCTTATCTACAGTAACACATTCAGTGTAGCTAAGTATATCTCAGGGTAGTTACTCATTGAGTGGTTCAAGTTGCCTTTGTTACATCTACCTACTCAAAATCCATAGTTTGCAGAATATAAGTTGACTCTCCCTTGCCAGAAATGCTCAAGACCAGAAGTGTTTTGGATTTCAGAATTTTTTTTTATTTTGGAATGTTTGCATATATATAATGATATATCTTAGGGATGGAACCCAAGTGTAAATATGGAACTCATTTATGTTTCATATACACCTTATATACATACCCTGAAGGTACTTTTATATAATATTTGTAGTGTTCCTCAGTTTTTAAAAATATTTTTGAGAGAGAAAGGAGCAAGACAGGGAGACATGTACAGAGATCTCATCCAGTAATCCACTAGTTCACTCCCCAAATTCCCTCAATGACCAGAGCTGGGCTGTGGACAAAAGTGGGAGCTAGGAACTCAGTTGAGGTCTTCCAAATAGGTAAAAGGATCCAATTACTTGAGCCATCAACTGCTTTCTGCCAGGGTCCACATTACTAGGCATATGGAGTCAGGAATTGGAGCTGGGTGTTGAACCCAGGTGTTTCTCTGTGGGTCACAGGCATCTTAACGTGAATCTTAGCTTAAATGCCCATTGCTGTGTCTATGTTTTGACTGTGATCCATCACATGAGGGCGGGTTTGCAGTTCTTCACTTGTGGTATCATGGTAGCACCAAACAGTTTTGGATTTGGGAGCATTTTGACCTTCATATTTTTGGATTAGGGATACTCAACCATATATATATATATATATATAATGTTAATATGTTAATATATATGTTCAACCATATATATACTAAATATATATTTTCATTCTAATACCTAAGTACATTAAAGACTAAAAAAGGACTAAGTTTAGAAATGTTTAATCTGAATTTCTGAATTTTACCCATTTCACCAATTATGGCTGTAGTCGGAAGTCCTTCCAAGATTTTAAACTTGTCTGAGGATAAAATGTCCAGCAGTTCCCCTCAGCTGCCAGAGATGGAACCTTCGTCTTCAGGTCTGTACCCTGCTATACCTGTCATTCATAGCCTCTTCCGTAAGATGGCTGTTTTCAAACTTAGAAAAAGTGATACACACATATCTTCTAAAACAAAAAAAAATCTTAGCTCTAACCCCAGTAGAGAAAACTAAAGCAGAATTGTTTTTGCTCAAGTAGGAGACTGTGACTCTGTTACCCATCTCTGAGTCATCCTAGGGCAACTTGAAAGCACTGTGCTCTATGTCAAGAGCAGAGATTTTAGTTCTGTGCCCTCCTACAGTTCATTTTTTAAAGTTTTTCTACAGAGATAAAGACTAGATAGTTTCAGAAGTTAGGAGAAAGGGAAAAATGTCGCTTCCATCAAATTAGTTGGGAATGCCAGCTAGGTGAAACTCGGCAATTCGCATGTGTTTTTTGCCCTTAGTAATCCCACAGCAACCTGCAACTTTGACAAACTCCATCAGTAGGAAACCTCACTAGAAACTGTGTGCACAATTCTGTGTTCTTAACATGTAATTTTTGTTAAATAGTTATTCACTTTCCTATTTGAAAGGCACAATGACACACACACACACACACAGAGAGAGAGAGAGAGAGAGCGCTTCCATTTGCTGCGGGTTCACTCTCTAAATGGCCACAACAGTCAGCCCAGGTTGGGCCATTCTGAATCCAGAAGCTAGAACTCCATCTGAGTTTTGTCTCACATAGGTGGCAAGGGCTCCATTACTTGAGCAACCTTCTGCTGCTTTGCAAAGCACATTAGCAGGGATCTGGGTCAGAAGTGGAGCAGTCAGAATGTGAACTAGCACTGTGGTATGGGATGCTGGTGTTACAAGTGGCAGATTAACCTGCTGCACCACAATGCCTGATCCTAAATGGAATATTTTAATTGATTCAAAAAAACTCCCACATCTTTGAAGTGATTTTGCAATATCAAGAATACTACAATGACATCATCACTGTGACCCAAACTTGGTGTCCTTGGGTTTTCTTTTAAAACAATGAGTTTCTCAGGTGAGTCAATTAAATAGAATCTGTTAAGTTGTTTCACCGTGATGGAAATATATATGATTATGCAGTAGCATCTTGTGTTCTCTCTTCTTGTTTTTAATTCCTTCATTCACCCAGCCCTATGTGTGCCAGGCCAAGAATTTCATGGTGAGAGAAGTGAAAATGATATCTTTTGGGTCTGCTATTCATTCCTCCAGTGTAGGGTGTCCCTGAATTGTTTTCTCTTTTGCAGATGAGGAAACTGAAAAATATTTTAGCTTTTGTTTTGGCATTACATTGTATGATACTGAGTGCCCTAAGTCATAGGTTAAAAGAGCACAATACAGTACAGATCCAGGGTTACAACATAAACTTCTCATCTGTATTGTGGTCTCTTAGCCTGTGACTTAGGCCACCTCCAAATAAACATGTGCCAATAATAAAGTATGTGATAATTGCTGGGGATGCAGCTGTGCCTAGGACCCAAATATCCCCAAATGAAAACAAATGTCAGCTGTGTGTTTCACACTCTACTTTTTTAGAAGTTTGTTTGGAGTAATTGAACAGTTTGGGAAAATGGACTTTGAGTTTCCATAGGAGGATTTTTTAAAAATGATAATGGTCCTGTTTCAAGTTTAAAATAGCATTTATAATAGGTCAACTTTATAATTCAAAAATTTAAAGTTATTCCATCTGGCTACCTTTTAGTTTATGAATTATTTGGAACACAAACTTGATCACAGCATAATTCTGGTCACATGTATGACCTGAGCTAAATGTGAATACTCTGTGTTTATAACATATTAGTGACAATATTGTTAATTAATTAAACACATGTTTCACATCTAGCAAATATTTGTATCAGTGACATATGGTTATTCTTATTGATTTTGCAGGTTTTTAATATTCAAAGAACACAATATTTTAATAGACAGTAGTCATAGTGATTCAATTTGTGCCATTTATGTTGATGTGCCCTTTCCTGGTAAATGAGGAGTGATAGGAAAGTCAACACAGATGGGTTATACAGGCTTAAAGAGTTTGGATATCGTCAGTCTGAAGCCATTGTCTCAAACTGGTGGACTGCTATCTGGCACACAGAAGTGTTCTTTCAAATTTTATGTGAATTGCCAGCATTTCAAAATGGGGAGATTTCACATTTTAAAGAATCCAAATTTTTAAGCTTCTCTTGAAATATCAGAAGATCCAACACCGTTGAGCTGAATTCCTGTTTGGCTACACTAGGAGCCAAATAGCCACTGTTTTATCAGGTGGAGCATGCTGCCGTCTCTGTGACACTAGGGTAAAAGATCAGTTGCTGTGATCAAAATGTTTTATTCTTACAAGAATATGAGTTTTCCACTCCAGGTCTAGGTGAAGTTGAGGTTGCAAACTTAAGGTCATCCTTTCTCTCAAAATACCAGCTTGCTAGCTTCCAGGTGCATGGTTTTGGGTGAAGTTTATTTTGGCAGGGTGCATTAAAAGAGTTAAAGATTAACATTTCAGAGGAGGCGGGTTCCCTACAGATGGCACCTAGTCAAGAGGAGCATCAACAGGTATGGAATCCTCCAGATTGTTCTAGAACCCTCTGTCTTTCTGTGGCCTGAGAAATAGAAGAAGATCTTGGCCAGGCTATTTGGGTTGAATTTTTCCTTACAAATCTGGGTTTAATTTTAGTTGCACCAAGGTAAGTAAAAAACATTTTTTAATACAACATAGCACACATAAAAGAGAAATTGAACTTCTATTTAAAGTTTTGTATTAAATTGTTTCTAGTAAAAAACATGATATATTAAAGCTCAAATATCATGAAGTAGGAAATAGAGCTTTTAATTTTATACTTATAGAAAATATATTTATGGGGCTCTTAGAAAATTTGGTTATAAGACCAAAGAAAATAAAACAATTATTAAATCTGAATATATGATAACTTTTAAACTATGAAATTATAGAAAAAGAAAGGAAGAGATAGACAGATTCAAGTATTTACAACATATAGCAAGAAAAGGTATAAGTAAAATGAAAAAGAGAACCCACCAGGAAAAATTTGTAGCATGTATGACAAGATGATTAATTTGTTTTATACACAAAGCATAGGCCTGGTACATGGTAGGTGCTTCACAACTCTTGGCTGAATGAATCTTCCAATAGATAGATGGGTTAAAAGACATCTGAGTTCTATCACAAAGTAAATAAATGCATGTTATAATGTTCGGCCTTATTGGTATACAAAGACAAGCATATGCATACATCAATAAAGTATGCTTTTCACTTATTTTGTCAACAAAAACATAAAGAAAACTCAATACTTTGAAAGGGATATGTACTTGTAAATAGCCTTGTAAATTGGTACAGAATCTTTCAGAATGCTATTTGTCAATAATGGGGAAAGTCACAAAGGTTGCTAACTTTTGATCCAGTGATACTATTTTTGATATTCTGTGGTCTAAGGAGCAAATTATTCTAAGAAAAAAAGTCATATATTAATAGATACTGACCACAATGTTTCTTGGAGGGATACAAGAATTAGAAAGAATTTAAGTTGTGTGATATTAGAGAAATAGTTCATTTATTCAACATACTTTTTTATTAAGTAGATTGTGGTACATCTATGAAGTGGAATTTCATAAACATGTTAAAAACTACAGCATTGACACTGGCATAGCAATATGAAAGAATTTGTGTAGTATAGCCTTACTAGAAAATACAGGATGCAAAATTGTATGGATACTGATCATAACCATGCAAAGAGAGCTGTACATGTGCAGAAGAACAGGAAGATGTTTGGACAAATCTAAGTATCACTTTGTTTGAGGTTTTGTTCATGTTATGGTATTGTGGTTTGTAGGTTTATTTCCCCATGCTCACTTAGAGGCTGAGACTCTTCCACTCTACTGACTTCAATTAACTCCATATTGCAAGCAGCATATGCCCATTTCTCATACAGTAGGTGCTTAATAAATCACTATGAAACATGAGGACTTCTTCCTGGCACCAAAACATGGAGTCCTCATGATATAATTCCATCTTGTTTGTTTTGTTCCATCATCCTGAGCTCCTGTATCTCTTCAGTTGTTTCGTGGTTGGCAGAGAGGCATCTTGGTGTCCCACATGAAAAAAGTACAACTATTTGTTTTAGAGCTTTTAGCTGATATGTGGTAGTGCCAGGCAGGGAATGAATCTTTGTGTCTAAAGATATATTGTACACTTAAGGAAACTCTCAGTAGAGCTGTAATTCAGGAGTGATGGCCATCTCATCTGCTGATTTCATCTAGACAAGCCACAAAAACTCCCATTACAGTTGTGAGCCTTCTTCCAGCGGCCCCCTCCTCTTCTGCTGTACTCCCTATTTTAGATATACTTGTCTCCCTGCTCTAAGTGTACTTTTTTTCCATTTAATTAGGTCAGTTGCTTCATGTCTGTTTTTCTTTTTTGACATGGTTTCCTCTGGCTTTGGCACCACATATTTTCCCCATATGTCATTGCCTCTGCGCCTCATGTTGCAATCGTTTTTCAAGGGGAACTGAGAGCACATTGCTAAGGGGGGTAGCTCTTGACTTCTTTCACTTGCCCTTTGCTTGAATGAGCGTTCGTATTTCTTTTGGGCCCAGTTCTGTTTGGTTTTGTAGTCTTCAGAGTCAGTTGTGTTTGGACTGAAAGATACTTAAGTAAAAATAATGGTAAGTCAGAGATATGTCTGGCAAAGGTGCAGCCCATTTGTTAAGGTTACTGGTTTATTTATCTCCCTTGTCTCTATGGCGACTAAATCTGGGTTTGGGATTTAATGGACTTAATTCTGACCTCTTGTAACATCCCCTAACTTTTCCCAGCCTCTGATTGAGAAGGAATTTATTTTCACTTGATGAGACAAACTGCCTCACTTAGAAAAGTGCTCATAACTGGACCCTCAAAAGTGAAATCTCAACAATTTTTGCTTCTTATGCAGTCCTTGATCAGAGTACACATGACAATTGTTAATGAAGCTAGGAAGTCATTTGATACATACACACATAATGTCCCTGATAACCCAAGGAAATAATTTTTTCAGTGAAATGAAGTATTGTTGAGTTCATGTGAATGAACTGTCTGTGAGAGCTTTTTATAAGAGAACCTTTTGTAAGGATATTAAACCAATGGGACTTTTTTATTTTTAAGAATATCTCCACTATCCATTATAGTCTTTTAAATTTGCATGCACGTAAATGTTCAGATGTATTTCAGAGTTCAAGTGCATTAAACTGCGTCATGGAAGTGTGCAATAAAGGTTGGGTTTGACCAGGATTCCCATGGCAGAAATCAGTTTTAGACACTGAAATTGAAACCTGGTGTTCCACCAAATCTATGGATGGTAAATGGAGACATAGATATCTGATATTTAAGGTAGCTAGAGTCAAACCATTTTGGACTTCAGTTGGCTCAAGTGACTCTTTTTAAAAAAAGATTTATTTTATTCATTTGAAAGGCAGAGTTACAGAGAGAGAGAGAGAGAGAGAGAGAGAGAGAGAGCACGGATTCAAACTCAAGCACTCCAATATGGGAAGTGGATGTCCCAAGCAGCATCTTAACTGCACCAAACACTTGCCTCCTAGTTTTAGGAAATTTAATTATTTATTCAAAATCAAGTCAGAACACATTATTTAAAGCTAACATATACTGTGTTACTTTACTCATGGATAATTTATCCATTTGAAAGTCTTTTCATCTTCTCTCGGAATAGATTTGTCCATGGTCAGCTCTTCTGTTAATAGAACAAAGACTTAAGCCAACAACAGATGCCCATTTGTAAGAGATCTGTATTGGTGAAGGGAATATTGGATACTCCTTAATTTCTCTTAATTTCTTCTTAATTTGCTCTTAATTTCATGTAGCTTGACCTACATGTCTTATGACCATGAACTTAGAAAATTTATTAGGTTAAGGTCATAGCTAAATCACATAAATTTTATTAAGGTTAGTATGATAAGCTTATCCAAGGTCAGAGCTTTTACAGAAACCTCAGTGTTAAGGCCTGAAGCTCCTAATGGCACTTGAGAATGTATAACATTTTTAATCATCATTATCATTATTGTCATCATGATTATTATCAAATCAACCTTACATCACATGTTGAAAGCTCAGTGTTGAGAACTGTGCTAATAATAGTTACAATTTATGTATTTCATTATTTCTTTCATTGTTAATATTTCAATTTTGGTTAAATAGTACTGAGAGGCAAATCAGTTGAAATAAAGAGATGAAATACATAAAAAGTGTATTTAGAATAGTAGCCTCATTCTCCTTTCCTATCGACCAGATAGGCTTTACCCTTTGTAGAATATTTCTCACTGAAGGATATCCAATTAGTGCACAGTTAGTTGCTTTAGCCATTCTTCATCTGCATATAAAAATAATGGTCCATAGACAATTTGGTGACAATTAGTGATCTTTGTGAATCTGCAGACATCTCTTCCACCATGTGATGTGTATATGTGATATGACCATTTCTATACATTCTTCAGAGCTCCAAACTTATAATTTATTTCAGGCTTTCCATGTATTTACTTCCCAGAATGAGTAGAGCTTTTCCTGTGGATGATGATGAGAAGTTAGATACGTAGTTGTCAGCATACACTTGTGGGCCAGAAGATTCATGATCCAGTGTCTTTTGCTCCCTAAAGTGATTCAGACGCTGACGAGTTGGATGGGGCTCATTTGACAGGTCTAAACTTGAAAACAGTGTGCTGTAATATTTATAGTCTATCCGTTAGGTTCCCAGCTCTGCCCTCTCTACTGTCAGTCCTTGTAGACAGGATCTTGACCTGCCTCTTTTGGTCCTCTGAAGGGCATTTTCCATTTTTCTTACAGCACAGTTAAGGCACAAAGAGTAAACGGTTTGGTTGGGATTACTGTCTGAAATTGTATCTCCTCTCAATGAATTTCCAGTTTCCGAGGGATCAAGAATCTGAATATTTCCTCTTCCGTACCCCCACTTCCTTGAGAGCTTCCCTTGGTTCCATGTTCCTCTAATATTTATATTCCTGATACCATTAGTTTGTATATGCTTGAATAGAATAGTCCCTTCTCCTTCATTATCATATGACATTGTTTTCCTTCACAAAATTGTATTATGAGGTGAAATTGCACAATGAATACTCATTCCTCCACCTAGATTCTATAATTGAACAGTTCACTGTACTTGCCTTATCACATATCCATCCATCCATCCATCTAGTAGTGTTAATTTTTTTGGTGCATTTTGAAGTAAGCTGCAGGTATCTGTACGTACATATCACCTGCAAACACTTCAGCATACATATCATTATGTAGCTTCAATTTTGACATTCTTAGAGTTGCTATCAGATTTGTTGACATCCTAACATTTATTTAGGTGGTTGCTAAGAAGAAGCAATTAACTTGAATGGGAAATATGGTCAGTTTTCAGACTCTGGGGAGTCCCGGTTTGTTTCTAACTACCAGCAAGTATACAAACACATATGAAGGTACTTCAGAAAGTTCTTGGAAATGCATATTATAGAAAAAAGTGCACAAGTTTCCAGTTTTTTTGCACCAAAATAAATGTACATTTTAATTTTATTTTTCCACAAACATTTTGATGCACCTTTGTTGATATTGCTGACAGTTTCCATGCTATAGTACATGATCATGTTGTTGAAACTTAGAAGGTTGACCTAGAAATCAGTTTGTTTATAGGAATGAAACTGGAGAATTGATGTTGTGAATAGTGGGGCAAAGGATTGGAGTTAGGTCCTATAAGAGTGAGATATGAGTGGAGTTAGATAGTGTATGTGTGTGTGTGGGAGAGGGAGGGTACATTCAGAATTAGTAAGTTACCAGTGTGATACCACTTTCTTATATGAAGTCTAGAGAGGGTTTTGTAGCAGTTTATAATATCTAAATGTCATCGATTTAATAAACATTGAGAATACAAATAGACTCCTTCTAGTCTAATGGTTTTCACCTTATATTCCTTCCCTTGACATCCTAGAAATTCATAAAAATGTTTTAAAGGTTTTATCCATATGTTTAATTAGATTTTTAAAAAATACATTGAACAATTTTCAAAAAGAAAAAAAAAACAACAGACACACTCAACGGTTTTACAGTAAAGTTTAACATCCTGGAGAATACTTACTGATTGACTTTAAAGGAAGTAAAGGTTATTAATGTCAACCTAAAATAAAATTTTGAATAACACTTATCTGTCATTCATCAAAGTCAGAGTAATATTTCTGTTGAGGGAATAAAGACAAAAGGGCTACACTAAAGCCACGGGTGTTAAGGCGCTGGTCTGGGAGAGCTGAAGTTACATTTTGGTCTCCAGTTACCATGAGCTCTTATCCATCTGTTATATTTAGACTTTTTTTTTTCTAATACCTTTAGGAATCTGAAGACAGATGAGTATATGCTTTAAACTTGAAACTACCATAGAAGGAGAGAGATGGGTGAGAAGCTAGAGGCTGGCTACAGTGTCATCCCTCAGATGGGGTTGTGTGAATGCATTAGGGAACCTTCAAAAGGGTTGCTCTGTGCCCATGGTCCAAACTGCTCGACATAACTCTGGAAGTGTATGTATTGGAATTCAGTTTGAGATTTTCAGGATTTCTTTGTGCCTAGAAAACCTTAATGTGGATGTGGCAGGTTTCTTTCATTTCAGGCTGTTGTACTCACTTGCATTCATTCCTTTCAGATTGTACCACACTCTGTGCTCATCGTCTGAAATACCTTTTGAAAACCAGTATCACTAGTACCTGCTTCTGTGTAGCTACAGTTGATTTTTAATGATTTTAACATATCTATAATTTAGTTTTTCTCTGACATTTTATTAAGACGATTTTCAAAGTGGAAATAAGTTCGCAGCAGCCACCTGTGTAATGCTCATGTAGAGTCTACCATTAATATCTTACTCTCCTTGTTTTATCACATCTCTCCATTCTGCTCTCTATCATTCAATCTTATTTTTGGATTTCCTTACTAGTTAACTTCATACAAGGGTATTTTAACAAGTTCATGGAAAGAATTAAAAGGTTTTTTGGTGCAAAAAATTTGAAATATATGCCTAGTTTTTTTTAAGGATGTATTTATCTTATTTGAAAGTCATAGTTAGAGAGGGAGAAGAAGAGACAGCACATGACTGAGATCGATCTTCCATCTGCTGGTTCACTCCTCAAGTGGCCACAATGGCTGACACTGAGCCAGGCTGAAGCCAGGAGCCAGGAGTTTCATCTGGGTCTCCTATGTGTGTACATAGGCCCAAGCACATGGGCCATGCTCTGCTGCTTTCCCATCCTCGTTTGTAGGAAACTGGATCGGAAGTGGGGCAGCCAGGACACTAACTGGTGCTGACATGGGATGTTGGCATTGCAAGAGGCAGCTTACCCCGCTATGCCACGACACTGGCCCCAGTTTTTTCATAATATGCATTTTCAAGAACTTTTTGAAGACCTACAGGGTTTCAGAAACTTGATGTCTGGCTTTTTGAACATTGCACAAATATGTCTAAATTGGCATAGAATACTGTGAAAGAAGATGTAAAACAAACAGCCCAGTTTTACTGGGAAAAAATTTAGGAGTTACTTTAAAAATAACAGGTTTTCTGGAATTCTGGCATGGAGTTGGAAAAAAAATACTGGTGTATTTTAAAATATGAACTTTTATGTGACTCAGACATAACTGATCCCCAAATAAGGATGGGGTACACTTGTAAATTTTACTTTAATCAGAGACAGAAGCTGACTAACCTAACACTTCTTATGGAGAGATGCAAGAGGATCAAATGAATAAAAAATAAATCTTTTTTTTGAAGTGTTATACCTCCCCTTACCTGGGACCAGGAGGCAGTACTATGTAGCCATTCCCCTTTTCGAAGCTCATAAGGAGCCTGGGGAAGGGGAGGGGCATTCTCTCTTTTCCCTCTCCTTACCTCCTGGACCCAGAATGAGCAGAGCAGGGTATGAAATTCCCCTTTTTACCTTTCCTGGTCCACTCTCCCTAAATGAAGTCCTCATGTACTTATGTGTTATTCTCACTTTCTAAATAAACCTTACCATGCTGCAAAAAAAATTGTTATAAACATCAAGTATTGATTATTCCCACAAAATCTATTGCATTTGGAAGACAGAGGAGCAGTGAATTGAATTGATATATGCTGGCTCTAATGTCAAACATCCGTGTCAATGTGATAAGTGCAAATTATTTTAAAAAATCCCACTCTTGTTACAATTCAGGGAGAATGGGATGAAGATGAAAGGTTCTAGTGAGTGACCTTTGACCCTATTTATGTGGAAACATTCCCTACATTTCTGCAAAGCTGTGTTGTTCCTTTCATTCTCAGTCCCCAGAATTGTGTCCAAACACTGTCCTTTGGCCCAGTGGGTTGGCTGGGTATATTTCCTTCTGGAAGTCTTCACTAGCACCTTTGGTTTAGCTGGCAGGGGATCCATTAAAAGCAGTTTTTCCCACTCATTAGGAGCCGAGCCTGTTCTTTCCATGTCAGTTCTAGCTGCTGTTACTTGGGTAGAAACAGATCTTTGCAATGTTACCAATCTCTGGAAAGTCCAAGAAAAGTGAATGTATAGGAAAAAAAAGAACAGAAAAATATTTAGGGCAGGGATTAGGTGAGGGATATGGATGTGGAACTTGGAGATTAGATTTATGAGAGGACATCAGAACTTCATGGAAAGGGGATGACATTGTGGCATAGCGGGTAAAACTGCCACCTGGGAAGCTGGCATCCCATATGAATACCTGTTTGAGTTCCAGCTGCCACTTCTGATCCAGCTCCCTGCTAATGGCCTTGGAAAGCACTGGAAGATGGCCCAAGTACTTGGATTCCTGTCACCCTAGTGGGAGACCTGGATAAGGCTCCTGACTCCTGGCTTCAGCCTGGCCCAGCCCCTAGCCATTGTGGTCATTTGGGAAGCGAACCAGTGGATGGAACTCTCTCTCTCTCTCTCTCCCTCTCCTTTCAGTAATGCTTTCAAATCAATAAATCTTAAAAAGTTCATGGAAAAATGATGTTAAAATATAGGTTTATTTTAGTGCAATAAAAGGGAACTTCTCACATAATTTTATCATTCCATGAACTTTTTGAAAACCATTCTTATTTTAAATGTATCAGAGTGTGAGTTTTAAAATATATTTATAGGGAACTGTGAAATAATTTACCAGTCCCACGAGATGGGACTTTAGAACCCATAAAAACTTGGTGGGTTGATGGAATAACATGGACTTTGGTCTTGGAAGACTATTGGGTTGCAGAGTTTTTGATTCTTTCACCACTGACTTGCCTCTTTGATCTCAGAATGTGACTGACTTGTCCTGTGATTGTTTTCTAATCACCAAGAATAAAACTAATTTACTGTATACAGTGTAAGAATTAAGTTTCAAACTCCGGATTCTGTTATAGCTCAGGTTTATGAATTCTTTTTTATATTAATTGCTTTATTGTATACTTGGACATGAACATTAAGCTTTTCACCGGTGCCGCGGCTCAATAGGCTAATCCTCCGCCTGCGGCACCGGCACCCCAGCTTCTAGTCCTGGTCGGGGCGCCGGATTCTGTCCTGGTTGCCCCTCTTCCAGGCCAGCTCTCTGCTGTGGCCCGGGAAGGCAGTGGAGGATGGCCCAGGTGCTTGGGCCCTGCACCTGCATGGGAGACCAGGAGAAGCACCTGGCTCCTGGCTTCGTATTGGCGCAGTGCACCGGCTGTAGCGCGCCAGCCGCGGCGGCCATTGGAGGGTGAACCAATGGAAAAGGAAGACCTTTCTCTCTCTCTCTCTCTCTCTCTCTCTCTCACTGTCCACTCTGCCTGTCCAAAAAAAAAAAAGAATTTAATTGTATTCGAAAAGAGTTGTGTATGGATACTTCATATTTTATAGTTCATATCATTGTACTGCTCTCAAACAAATGATGTTTTCACAAATCTGAAAGGTTAATTATCGTACTGTAAAGCATATTTAAAATACATAAAATCGATTACATGATGTTCTTACGGCTAGTTGGAAGGTGAAACAGTTTTCTAGATTTATGCTTAGGACAGATGACACTACTTGAGCTTCTATTCTTAGTCTGACATCGCCCCCCCCCTTAAGACAAGACAGTTAATCTTTTAAATGTATCACTTTATCCATCTGTAACACCTGTAGTCTTAGTTCATGAAAATAGTACCTGGTTTATATTTGATAGTATTGAGGACTTGATATAGAAGGCGGCACAGAAGTTCAAATTACTACATAGAGCGTATTTGTATGCCGAATGATAATCTTGACAAATTACTAATTACTACATTTAGAAAGTTACAACTCTGGAGGGAATTGATATTTGATATTGTTGTCCTGTGTGTTCTAAGTTACCATCATAACAGTAGGAAAATAAACCCTGTCCTGGCTGTGTGACAAAAGGATTAACTCACTCCTTCAAGTTGTTACTAAAGCTCCAGCCCTTTCAACAACAGATATAAAAAATGTTTCATATTTAATTTTTTTCTGAATAAAAGTGGTAACCTTAATTTTTTATTTTGTAGAAGGTTTTCCAAATTATTTTCTCTGTAAAGAATGATCAACCATGTCAGTTACTTATATCAACTAAAAATACCCTGTAGAACTATGCAGAGGAGTATGCTTTTGATTTTTAGATCAAAGCAAAGAAGCACGATTATGTGGTGCTTGCTTGGTGTACATTTGCGCCCAGTTCCTTGTACCTTTGCAAAGAATTAAATATTAACGAAATACAAGAAAATTAAATTGCTAGACTCTTAAGAAAAGCTAAAATATCCACATTACTGTTTTCTAAATCCTATATCCTTAGAAGTTTGGGATAAATACAGAGAAGCTGTATCATGAAGTCTGCCAGTTTTTTTCCAGTGATATGTCACTAGACTTTATAATGTCTGATAATTGTGTGTGTGCTTATTGTGAAAATTGTATGAGTCATGTGAAAAATCAGGTGTACGTGAAAAATCGGAACACATCACCTACTTAGGTACAAAGGATGATTTACGTAGATGTAATTTTCTTTTATACCTATATAATTTTATATTATTTTTGACAGATACAGTGCTTGTAAACATATTATTCAACTTTGTTCTTAAAACAATTCTGTGAGAAAAGCAGGGCAGGTATTAGCATTCCCATTTCATACATGAGGAAGAAAAAGAAGAGTGACTAGTAAGTAACTCAATAGAGGCAGAGATTATATCTGGGATTCTTTTATTCTGAGTGTAATGGCTTGAGTTGTAACACAATAAAGTCAACCAAAAAATTTGCTGTTCTTTTCATTAAGTGAGAGCTTAAAATTAATGTGACTTTTAAACTGTTATCTAATTTTTAACTGTTATCTAAATTTTATTAAGTTTTAATGAACTTTGAACCTTCTAAAAGTATTTCAGAATTAAATATCATGGGGCCAGCGCCATGGCTCACTTGGTTAATCCTCCGCCTGCAGCGCCTGCATCCCATATGGGTGTCGGGTTCTAGTCCTAGTTGCTCCTCTTCCAGTCCAGCTCTCTGCTGTGGCCAGGGAGTGCAGTGGAGGATGGCCCAAGTGCTTGGGCTCTGCACCCGCATGGGAGACCAGGAAGAAGTGCCTGGCTCCTGGCTTTGGATCGGCACAGCGCCAGCCATAGCGGCCATTTGGGGGAGTGAACCAATGGAAGGAAGACCTTTCTCTCTGTCTCTCTCTCTCTCACTGTCTATAAATAAAAAAAATTAAATATCCTGTGTTACAGCTCCTAAATTAATCTCTTCTCTGTTAATTTCCTGGTCAGATGTGTTAATTTATATATGCATTTAACACTTACTTGTGATATTAAATGAGTAGACAGTTTAAAGGTTAATAATGTTTTGTAGTCTTGATGTACTCCCAATTTACTACAGCACTGTGACTGGAGATCTCCGTTTTAATACATAACAAAAATAGCTAGTATACACACTTTTAAAGTGGTTTCTATGTATGATCATAGCTGATTTATAAACATCAACCCCTTCTCTGAAATCCAAAGAGTGAATTTGTTTAAAGTGCCCTGTGGGATTGGAATCATGTGCTGGTGACACTTCTTTCTCTCCTTTGTCTATAGAAACAGAGAAGTACAATCTAAGTTGGTAACTTAGTGACAAACAGCCATAGAACACTGGTCTCCTGGCTTCAGTTAGTTATGTGACCTTTGAAGAATAAATGTCCATTTTAGAAAAGACTGATCTTTGAGGCTATAGACATTGAGATACTCTTCTGCTTTAAAGAAGAGACAATTACAGGTTTAATTTAAAACTCGGAGACAGATATAGTTGAAAAAATCCGTGACAGATTTATATAACACGGGAGGATGGTGTTTTGCTCTCCCAGCATGCAGTTTTAAGGTCAGATCTGTGACTCAGAGCTGTGCACTTCCCTGGTGGTATGCATTGATGACATGGTGCCAGTCTAATAGTCCAGAAGGGCTTGTGCCCAGCTCAGGTTGCTCCATTATAATCCCCAGCTGAGAGGCCACCTTTCGTTTTTTAAAATAGAGAAGACAACATGAACATTTGAAAGTCAAATACCATATGTACTTGATAGCTTTTCAGCCTAAAGACTTGCTGATGGAACATTAAGGTGTTTCCTTAATTTGGAGGGATAGATCCTGCTTTGCCATGAGTCTGTCATGGTGATTACGTGAGCATATATGTTGTGGATGTTGTCATTGTAAGCATTTTGTAATAAGCTTATGTTTTTTCATTTTTAAAAATTCGTTGGCAAGGCATTGTGGTTTAGTGCAAAGAGTACTAGACCTGGAATCAGAAAATCCACTTCCAGAACTTCTTACTCATATCTAACTATAATTTCGCGCCCAACTTGTAGGGTGACTATAGATTGTGATAATGCACTGTATATTTCTCTAAAAATATACTAGAAGGACTTTTGAATGTTTTCACCACAAATAACTCTTAAGTGTTTCAGAAGATAGATATGTTTACCTTGATTGAACATTATGCAATGTATACATGTATTGAAACATCACATGGTACCCCATAACTATGCACAGTTTTTCTGTTAGTTAAAAATATTAAAAATTATTTTCAAAATCCACTTCTCTAAGTGGCTTATTAGCTGAGTGCAACTGAAGCCTAGTTGGCGTGGGATTTCCAGATGGCATTTTCTCTGTATGAACACAAATAACCTGCCATTTCAGTAAGCTTTGGTGGATGCTGCTTGGTCCACTTGGGATCTTTTTATTTTTTCCATTTCTTTATAAATCAAAACTCTTGTTTCCTATAGTGTATCAGAGGAAGGCAAACTGATTAAACTTAGTACTTTTTATAGTAGTTTCATTTCATCTTTTAAACGCTTACATGTTTTAACACTATTTCAAGTAACTAGACTGGAAACAAGTGCCTTTCAATAAGCAATGGATTAAGTAAATTGTGTTATGTTGACACGGTTGAATGCTGTGTATGTGTCAAAAAAAGAAAGATTTTTATGTGCTGATGTGGATGGTTCTCTAAGAATATTGAATAAATAGGAAAAGCAAGCTGCAGAAGAGTATTATAGTGCACATCATTAGTGTACATCATTTATGTTTTTTAAAAATAAAAAATTTATATAGCTACATACTTTTTATATGCCCAGTATCTCTGGAAACACAAAGACAACAATGATATTATTGGATATCAGTGAAGATGGGTACTAGATGTAGGGAGAAGGAGGGACAGAGAAATCTTCACTATAGATGCTTATATACTGTATGTTTTTTTTTTTTTTTTGGCCAGGCAGATTTAGACAGTGAGAGAGAGAGAGAGACAGAGAGAGAGCTATAGACAGTGAGAGAGAGACAGGGAGAAAGGTCTTCCTTCCATTGGTTCACTCCCCCAATGGCCGCCACAGCCAGTGCTGTGCCAATCTGAAGCCAGGAGCCAGGTGCTTCCTCCCGGTCTTCCATGCAGGTGCAGGGGCCCAAGCACTTGGGCCATCCTCCACTGCCCTCCCAGTCCACAGCAGAGAGCTGGACTGGAAGAGGAGCAATCGGGACAGAATCTGGCGCCCCAACCGGGACTAGAACCTAGGGTGCTGGCGCCGCAAGTGGAGAATTAGCCAAGTGAGCCATGGCACTGGCCTTATATACTGTTTTAAAGAGATTTATTTTTTATTTGAAAGGCAGAGCTAGCGAGAGAGAGAGAGAGAGGAGGGGAGAGGAGAAGAGGAGAAGAGGAGAAGAGAAGAGAAGAGAGAAGGGAAGAGAAAAGAGGAGGAGAGAATACAAGAGGAGAGGGGAGGGGAGGGAAAGAGAGGAGAAGAAGAGACAAGAGGAGAGAGGAGAGGAGAGGAGAGGAGAGGAGAGGAGAGGAGAGGTCTTCCATCTGCTGGTTCACTCCCCAAATGGCTACAATGACCAGGGCTAGGCCAAGCTGAAGCCAGGAGCCAGGAGCTTCTCCCAGGTCTCCCACATGGGTGCAGGGGCCCAAGGACTTGGCTCGTTTTCTGCTGTGTTCCCAGGTCATAGCAGAGAGCTGGATAGGAAGTGTAACAGCCGGGTCTCCCATATGAGATTCTGGTGCTGCTGCCAGTGGCTTTACCCACTACACCACAGTGCCGGCCCCTTCCTATGTACTTTTTCAAAAATATATATTCAAAACCAAGGTAAATCTGTGCAAAAACGAATGTTCACAGCAACATTATTCATAATAGCTAAAAAAGTAGAAACCCAAATGTCTTGTCAGCTGATGACTGGAAGAACAATATGCAGTGTGTCTATACTATGATATGTTATTCAGTCATAATGAGGAGGAGTCAAGTACTGAGTACATGCTGCAACTCAGATGACTATTGCAAACAGTCTGGAAAGTGAAAGAAACCAGTCACAGAAGGTCATATATTGTATTCTTCCATTGATATGGAATGTCCAGAAGAAAAAAAATCCTTAGAGACACAAACTGGAGTAGTGGGTTCCTGAGGTTGGGTGAGGGGGCGAGAGTGCTAAGAGGTCTGTCCAGGCTTTTGTTGGTGGTGTTCTAGAATTAGATGGTGGTGATGGTTGCCCAACCTTTTGAATATGCTAAAAAAATAATGAATTGTACACTTAGAAAGGGTGAATTTTGTGGTGTGCAGATTATATCAATAAATAAAATTTTAAAAACTTGATGAACTCATGAACACAAAAAGTTTAAGAGTCACTGTAAACATATAAAACCAAGAAAAACTTTCTTACATGTTTCTACCTAGGAACTATTTCCATTCTAAGTTGTGTTACATGTTGTCACTGATAATGCCAAAGAACTTCAGTACTCTTTTCACTAAATTATGAATTTTGATAGAATTGTGGCTGCAGGCCTTCCCCAGGGTTTGCCACTAGGAGAGGCGGTTAGGGGGGAGCTGACTCTCATAGTCTGAGGAGTCCTTCCTGATGGGAGGGGATTAACTCTGGGGCTCTGGGGTGAAATTTGTGCATCTGGCAGTACAACTTCTCTGATAATCACTAAGTGCTCAGAGGTTCTAGATCCAGCAGGACAACTGACATTATAGCATCTGGCCTGTTCACAGTTTGGTCAGATGACAGTTTTCTGACAGTCTTCCCAACTCTACTTGTTTTAACCTGGGGGGTTGACCACAGTGTATCTTTGAAGACTGGGGTGGACAGTGCCTACTTTGGTTCTGCAGTATCTGAACCCTCAAGGGGTTGCTATGCTTTCCCAAGCTATGTCTCAGCACAAGCAGCTGCTAAGTCCATCCTGTGAGTGGCCTAGCAAAATAGATCTTTCAGGTCCGTGGCTGTGGCATTCATTCAGTATTAACTCACCTAATACAAAACTAATCTGCATTCTAACTGGAGCTGCTTGATGGATACAGGGAGCCTCCTTCCACTGTTGCTCTTTCAGACCAACTTAAGCTCAGAGTCCCTAGGGCTTTGAAATTTTTGTCTCTGGTATTCTAACAGTTCTCAGGCCCATGGTCCTTACAGCTAGGCTCTTGGTCAAGATCTTAAGTTCTTATCTCTTTTCCCCTGTGGGTTGATAAACTGGAGGATAATGTCTGCTTGCAGGAATGTGCTGCTTGGGGCAGCTGTATTTTTAGAGAGTAGTTGAATAACTAATAATATATAGTACTTACTGTGTGTCAGCCACTGTTCAAAGTGTTACAAATATTTACTGCTCTATTTCTCACAGTGACCCTATTATATAGGCACCATTATTATCCTCATTTTGCACACGAGCCAATTGAGTCACAGGGAAGTTTAGGAAAAGTCTTCAATGCCATACTTCCAGAAAGTAGTGGAGGCTGCATCTCTTTCTCAACATCCTACTTCCAATTCCATGCTCTTAGCCACTATACTATGTTCTCATGCAACTTTAAAATAGACACACTCGTTTAAACTCAGGAAAAAATTCCATATTATTTGTGTTGGAACTAACAGTATTAATGGTCAACCAATCAGAAAATTAAACCTTGACTTTCTTTCATGGAAGCTGTCAAAAATGTATATGATCCATTCTGATCCATTTTCTCTACATTTCATTGACAGCAATAAAATAATTACCATCACTCTGTGTTTTCTCTATCTTGTACGATCTGGTTTTATTTACACTGGGCACATACTTGACATAGTTGTTCTCTTTGATTATCACACTGCTTGAAAATTCGTAAGAAGGGTTGGGATTGGAGGCAAATGTAGTATAATCTTTCCAAGTGCCTGTCCTTCAGTGGTTTCTGCTGTTCTTGTCTCAGACTCCCATTGCATTTTGTTTGCTGGACTTCATGTTCCTGTCATTCTCTGTCATGTACTTGCTGCTTTGCATGGTGGATGTACTGCTTGACTTCAAGAACATTGAAATCACTCATTTTGTTCCTTGAGAGTCAGCTGTTTTAGGTAGATCTGCTTCTCCATTCAACCTTGACCTTGTCTCTTAGCTTTACATTAACTACTGCTTCCAGTGATCTTGGCCCAAGTGTATGGTGGTCTCTTTGACTTCACTCTTGCAATAGCATGGGAGAAACTACAAAGTGTTTTCATCTACAAGTCACCTAGCTATCCCTTAGTCTCAGGGTCTGTGACACAAATTTGCCTCTGCTGGTAACTGCCAAAGTCAAGGGACTGTGAACCCCATTTACTATAAACAATATTCCCAGGTTGTGCATTATAATGAGTAAGGACTCCTTGCTGGAAACAGCTTGATAGGATGCCAGGGATGATGCCTTCATAATGCAAGTGCAGACAACCACATTCTAGATCTGGAGCTGCTGTTAACTCAGGGAATCAAGTCATCTCCCCATCTCTGGGCTTCAGTTTTCCCATGTTCAAATGAGTTGGTTGATGTAGATGGTATTGAAGATCATTTCCAACTCTGTCATTAGGCAATTTTTATGAAGGTGGACATAAAGCTTTTAGAGGAAGCTATACTTTGTCCTCACTCAGTGCAAACTGACTAACAGGGAAGACAAACTACTGTTGGGCTAGTAATCTAACAACAGATCACACACCAACAGCTTAGGATCACTCTGGTCCTAGCACTGGCTGTTCGCAGAAGACGTGGTACAGTAGCTGAGTTCTTGCCACAGAAATTTACTTATGTTTGCTTTGTCAGACACTAATCACTGTGGGCTACCACCCTCCTTGGTCCCTCTGTGGTTACTCTTACATGGAATCCAGATTGAGACACTGCTCAAGCAGACAAATAGCAGTCCTCAGGGAAGCTTGGCAGATGAGAGCTAACCAAGCTCTTAACTCTATTTGCTTTTTCAGTTCTCCAGAAATCCAGATTGCTCCTGCCATCAAAACTCTATTGTCTACCAAAATGTGGACTTCTTTAGTGACACCCAGGTCACTGCTTGGTGTCTTTCACCTGCCATGCTCATACTCCCACTTGTGTGCTCCATGTTAGTTTCAGATGTTCTGCTGACCAAACCCACACAACCACTCATAAGTTTTTCCAACCTTTACCTTGAATTCTAGCATTACCCTGTTTCGGGTTTGAAAACACCACTGAGTAATAAAGTAATGCATCAATTAGAGCCCTTTGGTACATGAAAACAGATTATATGTTACATTCTTGATATTTCACGCTAAGAATTAGGAAAAATTATGGTAACATCTCTGAGCAAGGCAAGTGGTCTTAGTCATCAGCAGTAGGAATAAAGATATGGACTGAAGCGCATTTGATTCATTCTTCTTTCCTATTATGGCTATTAATCAGCTGAGTAAATTACAGAGTAGGCTCATGGAATGTTTAGCCTTCAAGCATCTAATGGAAGCTTGAAATGTCCCTAACAGGTGGGCTTGGTGAATGCCAGGACTTAGCAGGGTTGAAAGGGTGTTTTGAGTCATGGCACATGGCAACATGGAAATAAAACAGATATATCACAAGTGGGTGGTAGAAATAGACTGGAAGAGAATTTTAACACCTAAAGTATGACAAAGATTTGTCCCTACCAGCTTCTTGGTTTCACGAAGCATTCATCTTCCCTTCATTTGAGATTCTGTATTTGTATTCATATTATATATTTAATTAATTCTGGTTTCTATTTATTTTCTTCTTTTGCTTTTCTCTTAACTTCTCTTTCAAATGTCACCTCCATTTTTTAAATCTGAGATCATCATAATACATTGTTTTGAAAGTCCTATTTGTTCAGTCATCCTGATAGTGATTTCTGATTAGAAGCCCCTAAAAATGTCTTTAGGGTGTGATTGGGATAGTACCTACCTCTTTATGAGAGTGTGTTAAAAACACAGGAAAGGGCAGACTTTGAGGACAGGGGAGAATTAAAAAGGCTATGGGGGCCGGCACTGTGGTGTAGCGGGTAAAGCTGCTGCCTGCAGTGCCTGCATTCCATATGGGCGCTGGTTTGAGTCCTGGCTGCTCCACTTCCTATCCAGCTCTCTGCTATGGCCTGGGAAAGCAGTGGAGGATGACCCAAGTCCTTGGGCCGCTGTACCTGCATGGGAGACCCAGAGGAAGCTCCTGACACCTGGCTTTAGATAGGCTCAGCTCTGGCCACTGTGGCCATTTGAGTAGTGAACTGGTGGGTGGAAGACCTCTCTCTCTCTCTCTCTCTCTCTGCCTTTCTTTCTCTCTCTGTGTAACTCTGACTTTCAAATAAATAAATAGATCTTAAAAAAAAAGATTACTAATCATGGGGTGATGTTTTCCAAAAATCAAATGACGGAGGCCATGGCACATGTTTAAATGTCTCAATCCTTGAGGGAAACCTCCTAAGCCCTGGTCAGTTTTGAAATGAACAGGCCTTCAGTGGACTTAACGAGCATTTTCAAGGTGCTTTGCTGTTTGCAGAATGTCTCACTGCATGCATCTTATCACACTTGTAATAGCTCTTCCTCTTTTCATAGCCACACTTTCCTTTTCTTTGAGATTCAGAGATCCTTTTAGGCAGGCACAATTCAGGATTTGCTTTCATTTGCATCTTGCCTAATGAACTCACCCCTCATGTGATTCTGAGGGTGCTCCTTCATTTTAGTCTTTGGCGGGTATGATATGAATTATGACATTTAAGCAGTGACTTTGCACAATTGGACTTGTCAGTAGGAAAAAGTACTCTTCCCACCTTAAAGATTGACAGGAACATGAGATGGCTGAAGCTGTCTGTACTGGGGTTTTTCTGGCAGGAGTACATAGGACAAGAAATACTTCGAAGAGCTCAACGTTGAATCACACCATATCATAGGGCATGACTAGATGCCTTAATCTTGCAGTTGGAGTCACTCAGGAGAAATTGTTGGCAGAAGAACTAGTAGCCTGATAAGACTTTATTGAGGAAAATGCTTGCAGTGTATTAATTTAGTAGTAGCAAGCATGAAAAAAAGAATGTCAAAAAATTAAGATGAAGCAGATGCTATGTTTGGCTCTTTAGTTGGCCCACTTTGAGCCTTTTTTTGAAAGATTGGTTTATTTTGAAAATCAGAGTTACAGAGATAGATAGAGAGAGAGAGAGGGAGAGAAAGAGAAAGAGAGAGATAGCTTCCATCTGCTGGTTCACTACCCAAAAGACTGCAACAGAAAGCGCTGGGCCAAGCCAAAGCCAGGAGCTTCATCTGGGTCTCTCACATGGGTGGCAGAGGCCCAGACACTTGGGGCACCTTCCACTGCTTTTTCCAGGCCATTAGCCGGGATTTGGATCAGAAATGGAGCAGCCAGGTCATGAACCAGCACCCAATATGGGATGCTGGCATTACAAACAATGACTTTACCAGCTACACCATAGTGCCAGCCCTACCACTTTGAGCTTTGAAAATGTGATCCTGCCAGTGGTGTTTCTGAGTTGAAACACCTAGGATTATATTGCAGTGCAAGAATTCCCTCCAACAGTATTCCATTGTCATCTTACTGGTCTTTCTATTAACAACTTGCATCCCATTAAAGCAGAGGTGGGAACATCTGACCACTTATAAGACCCACTAAATCATTTGGTCTAGCCCTGCTGAGGCAGAACTCGAAATTCGGTAACTCTGTAGCAGGCTAATTTTTAGGTTGATAATGTTGTATGGCCCACGAATGGTGTTACAAATATTGAAATGGGCCTTGGCAGAAGCAAGATTCCCTACCCCTGCATTAAAAGGAATTCACTATTGACATTGCTGAAGAACCTCATTGGAAAGTCCAAAATGGAGGATCCCCCTTCCCGCATACTAGCTCTACCTTCCCAACTTCCCATTATTTTCCATATCAGCCACAATCTGAATTTCAGAGGGATCCTTTACTCCTTCCCCTCCTTTACAGCTAACCAACCCTTTCAATCCTGCCTCACAGTGCCCTTTCCATCTCATCTTTCCTAGAGGCCCATTGCCACCACCTCTTGTTCCTTCAGTCCTTCCTAACATCTCATCTGCAGTGCCCGTGTTGGCTACCACCCTGCCTCCAGACTCCCTTCCTCTGAGATCTAACC
Organism: Oryctolagus cuniculus; assembly: GCF_051225735.1. Lineage (NCBI taxonomy): Eukaryota > Metazoa > Chordata > Mammalia > Lagomorpha > Leporidae > Oryctolagus > Oryctolagus cuniculus. Next base: position 113,570,065 of record NC_142888.1, read on the forward strand.
TCATCAGTGCTTGCATCAATCTGATATCGTCACCCTTCCCTTGCACCCTTCTGTGCTCTGAATTTCCTGTCTCTAACTTTGCCTTCCATCACTTTCTTATCCTGTGGTTTTGTCACCCCCCAGCCCACCCCCATCTCCATCCTGCTTCTGGAGCAAGCCTTGAATTCTTCTTATACATTTGATCACAGTATGCTTTTTTCTTGGAATGTTCTTCTTTCCCTGCATGTTACAGTCTTTTTTTTTTTCTTTTGACAGGCAGAGTTAGACAGGGAGAGAGAGACAGAGAGAAAGGTCTTCCTTTTCTGCTGGTTCACTCCCCCAAATGGCAGGTATGGCTGGCGCTGTGCCGATCCCAAGCCAGGAGCCAGGTGCTTCCTCCTGGTCTCCCATGCGGGTACAGAGCCCAAGCACTTGGGCCATCCTCCACTGCCTTCCTGGGCCACAGCAGAGAGCTGGACTGGAAGAGGAGCAACCAGGATAGAATCTGGCGCCCCAACCGGGACTAGAACCCAGGGTGCTGGCGCCGCAGGCGGAGGATTAGGCAAGTGAGCTGTGGCACCGGCTTCTTTTTTCCTTTTATGACAGGCAGAGCTACACAGAGAGAGAGACAGAGAGAAAGGTCTTCCTTCCGTTGGTTCACCCCCCAAATGGCCGCTACGGCAGGCGCGCTGCACGGATCTGAAGCCAGGAGCCAGGTGCTTCCTCCTGGTCTCCCATGCGGGTGCAGGGCCCAAGCACTTGGGCCATCCTCCACTGCCTTCCGGGGCCACAGCAGAGAGCTGGCCTGGAAGAGGTGCAACCGAGACAGAATCTGGCACCCCAACCGGGACTAGAACCCGGGGTGCCGGCGCCGCAGGCGGAGGATTAGCCTAGTGAGCCGCGGCACCAGCCTGCATGTTATAGTCTGAACCGTTCCTCAGCAACAAGTCAAATGCCATGCCATCCATCAAGTCTTTCCTGATCCCCAAACCTGATGTGATCTCGTCCTGTGATAAATCTTGATAACATTAGGGCTGACATTGTGGTGCAGCTGTGATGCTGGCATCCCATGTGGGTGCAGGTTCGAGTCCTGGCTGTTCCACTTCTAATGCTTTCCAATGTGCCAGAGAAAGCAGCAAAAGATGGCTCAAGCACTTGGGGCCCTGCTTCCCACATGGGACACCCAGATGGAATTCCAGGCTCCTGGCTTCAGCCTGGCCTAGCCCTGGCTGTTGTGGTTGTTTGGAGACTAAACCAACAGACGTAAGATCTCTCTCTCTCTCTCTCTCTCTTTCTCTCTCTCTCCCTCTCCCTCCCTCCATGATACTTTTCTCTCTGTACCTCTGCCTTTCAAATAAATAAATCTTTAAAAACATCTTGATAATACTATATCTGTCTTCTACTACTTTCTCATGCTCTGCTATGCATGGCAATCATTTATATATTTATTTTGGCATACTTGGTAGTAAACTGGGACTCCATTTTATTCTTTGTAACCCACAATATATCTTGCACCACATAGTAGAACACCTGTTCAGTTAGTGTTTGTCATACAAAATAAATGAATGTATAGGGTGGCATTAATCTACAGGTAGACTGTAATACATCTGCACAATGTTGGAAGAGAAGGATGTTTAGATAAACTCTGAAGTAAATGGTTCTCAGAGGATTACATGCAAGAGGGAGCTTAGAGGTTTTGATGCCTAGCACTCACTGAAAAATCATCCTGATTTTGCTTGTGCCTGAGAGACTAGAAGTTCTGAAACGTAGCCTTCCGACACTAGAGAGAGTTGTTCACCAAATGCCAGCCAACTCCACTGATGATATTTTAAGGCACTTTGTAAACAGTATAGTGATCATTCAGGATTTTATTAAATATCATACCATTGATGTGTAACAAGACTGGCTCAGACCCCAATTAAACTAGTGAGTGTTTGGGATCTGCTGAATACCCATCAAGCTTTCTGAGCCATGGATAAAAGACAGGAAGAAGTTACTGACTGTTCTGAGAAATTGTTTTCCACATTGGAAAGAGCCTTTTCTCTTCTGTGCTTGTGAAACGGCTGGGTATTGTGACTGGAGGACATCAGTAGTGGGGACAGGTGTCAGAGCAGTGATCATGCATGGAGTTTGTAGGAAGGCAGAGTTGCTTGGTTGATGTAAATTGCAGCTGGGGTAAGTGCAGTTGTTGGACCCATATCCCAGCTCAGACTGCCTTGTCATAGTTGACTGATTCATTAATGGTCAGAAAGTAATTTTCTTGTCTTTGTATTTTTCTAGTATTTCAGGCAAAATAGATTTACGTTTATTTGTTAACTTTGTAAATATGTATTGGGTTGTTGCCTTTTTTCAGATTTATTTATTTGTTTATTTATTTATTTGAAAAGTAGAATTACAGAGAGAGTACACACCCGCTGGTTCATTCTCCAAATGGCTGCAATGACCAGGGCTAGGCTAGGCTGAAGCCAGGCACCTGGAACTGCAACCGGATCTCCCGTGTGGGTGGCAGGAGTCCAAGCACTTGGGCCATTTTCCTCCGCTTTCCCAGGTGCATTAGCAGGGATCTGAATTGGGAAGTGTAGCAGCCAGGACCTGAACTGCTGCCCCATATGGGATGCCCACATTGCAGGCAGCAGCTTAACACACTGCACCACAACACCAGCCCCTAGTTGTTGCTTTTCAAAAGGATCAGACACAGAAAAGAATGTCTATGTTTGCTAAAAGATACACCTCTCATTGTACAGCTTGAAACTAGAACTGACATCACAAAGGAAAGCATTTGGTGGAGTAAGCTTTTTATTCAGACACTTAAAACATATGGACTCTGCATGAAAATATACCACACTAAAATATAAAATTTTCTATGGTTTGTGAAGTTTAAGCATCTAATGAAATAAGAGTATTTTCCCAGGTGAAAAGTTTAATTATATTTCAAGGATGCACTATCATTAAAACTGATCAGTCTGTCATTTATTGCACTAGGATAGGAAAGAGACTAGAAAGGTGTGGTGGGAGACTATTGCCACAGCCCTTGTTTTTCCAGGCTCATTTGCTTAAAAGAAATATTAGTTTTTTAAAAAAATATTTTAAGAGGCTGAGAGAGTCCACATTAATGGAATCTAGAGTCAGGAGCTGGATCTGAGTATTGAACCCCTCTGATGTGTGGGATGTGGGTATGGTTGTTTTTAAAGATTTATTCATTTATTTGAAAGAGTTAGAGTGAGAATGAGTGAAAGAGAGGGGGAGAGAGAGAGAGAGAGAGAGAGAATGCAATCAGTTGTTCACTCCCCAGATAGCCACAACAGCTGGGACTGGGCCATGCTGAAGCCAGGAGAGAGGAGCCAGTAGCTTTTTCCAGGTCTCCCATGTGGGTAGCCAGGGTCCAAGCATGTGGACCATTTTCCACTATTTTTCCACTGCTTTTCCCAGGCCATTAACAGGCAGCGGGATCAGAAGTGGAGATGCTGACATTTCAAGGCACAACTTTGCCTGCTACACCACAATGCTGGCCCTAGGTTGTGGGCATCTTTAGTAGCCTTTGAATTGCTATGCCAAATGCCTCACCCCAGCTAATGCATTTGCTGTAACGTCCTGGCTTTTATTTTACTACATTCTCTAGCTAACCATGAGTTACTGGCAATTTTCAGTGATCTTTCAGAGAAACTTTTCCATAAAGTTTGGAAGAACACAGAATTGGAAACCTTGTTCATTCATTTATCTGTTTACCTACTGTGTGCAGTAGGAATATGACGACAGGCAAAGCCCTGCTCCAGCTCTTAGCCTGGTAGGGGAGATGGATGCATAGAGCCTGGGGTGGTAATGTGCACTTTTGACAAAACAAGTGACTATAAAGATACTAAGCCCAAGACCTGTCCCAGAGTGAGAGTCAGCTGCCTTTTTGAAGTTCAGTGGTCAAAGTCACTTTCAGGATTCTAGGTGCAACCTTATTTTGGGGGTCTTGACTGACATTTTAAATTTCTTTGAATTCATCCTTTTGACAAATAGTTTGTGAAGGCCTCCTGGGGCCTGGGCAGAATTCAAGGTGCTGGATTCCCCAAATCCCTGCCCTCATGAAGCACAAGGGAGAAGCAGACTAGTGAGAGAAATTCAAGTGATGCCTGCCATGGTAGAAGGACCTATGTACTATGGGGAGCAACAAATTTGGAAGAAGAGTAGGAGTCTGTTTTGGGGGTGGCATGATTGCAGTTTGAAGTAGGGTAGTCAAAGGAGACTTCACTGATCAGCTGTCTTAGAGAAAAGAGTTGAAGGGGTTGAGAAGCAACTGTGAGAGGTTTTGTGCTGAGGAGGGGACAGGGCATAGTCAGGTGGGAGAGGGGTGAGGGGTAAGGCCAGAGAAGGGCAGGGGTCCTGGAGGGACTTGCATGCTTTTTCTCAAGCTCATTTCTGGTTGCCAGTCTCCAGTCCTATAACAGAGAGCTGTTACAGCATGTTTAGTTGATGCCTTCACTTTCATTCATGCTTTTACTTTTATCATTCTTGAGGGGTGGAAAGCAAGAGACTTAGTTTGTGGGGCAAAGCACTTCTGCATATGTAGTGTGGATATGCATCTGTGTCTCTGCATCCTGTTCTGGTCTATCTGATGCTAGGGAGATGGGATGGCTAGAATTGCTCCCCTTTTCAGTAGTCTGCTCATCTGTGGTACATGCCAAGGAGGACATAGAGTTAAGCATCTATAATGCTTTAATCACTACTAATTCCATTTGATTACACTGGTAATGTAATTCTATCTCTGACAGTTACTTTTATCATTAACAGCACAAAAATGTATTATTTATAGGGCCAAATGCAAACTCTTGAAGCATATAAAGTGGATTAATAAGGTTGGCTCAGCGTTAAGCTATGCCAGCACTGAGTCCAAATTTTATTCCGGTACAAGGATGACTTTCTATGTGGCCTCTCTAGCTCTGGAGCTAATTTGGATGCTGAGTAGCCCTGCAGGTATTTATATGTAGCGCTTGGTATTTTTACTGGGTCCTATTCTTCTCCCTTGGATCACCTAAAATGGTTAAGAATTTTCTAGTGGGATTAAGGTTGTGATCTCTGGGGAGGGGTGGGACATCTGCTTCGGTTATTTTTGTGTTAGCCGCTTCCCCTTAAATGTATGTTCACAAATGAGCCACAGCCTTATCAGCTGGGGTTGAGGGAAGACTGGTCTAGGTGCCGCTCCTGAACTTGGTCTCTAAGCCATGGCTTCCCATCGACACTCAGGTAAAAAGCTTCATGTTCTGTTTATCTCATATTGAGCACAATTTTGTTAGGGCGATGAATCTGTCACTTGGCTAAAATACAATTTTTAATTAAATGATTTTAGTCATGGCTAAATAGTAAATATGTTATGGTTGTCTGTTTTTATCCTTGTCTTCTTATGCTATTTCCAAGATGAAAGATAATTCTCACTCCAGTAAAATGAGCAGTTTGATTTACTTTTTGTGTGTGTATGTGTGTGTGTGTGTGTATATATATATATATAAATGGTACTATGCTTTACATTTTTCAGGACATCCTATGAAATGAAAAGAGATTATGTGAGGAAAGAGGTGTTTTTTTTTTTTGCTTAGAAATCTTTGGTTATTTTTATAAAATACATTTCTTTGTCTTGACAGTGCTTTAAATCTATTTTAAGGTGTTTGGAAAAGGTAAATCGAATATGGAGTGGGAAAGAAATATTTGTAACTAAGAAAGTCTGTAGTGACTTGCCACATCTTCCATGTCTCTGAACAGTGTTTTTAAACTTCACGAAGAAACACATAGGATCCTTTTGATAGAACAATTATGTTATTAATTGTTCTCATCTGAAATGGATCGGAATTTTGGATCCCCTACAGTCGTGATCATAAGTCTTGCTCTGTTTTGTAAGCTGATTTAAAGGAATCATTTTGGCCATAGACAAGAAACCCATGGATTAGGGAGGACAGAAGCCCAGTTCTTTGAAGTCAGCCTACTGCTTGCCTCTCCCGAAGCCAGGAATGTGGCTGTTGCTCTGTTGGACACTGCCTAAGTAACGGCTCCGTTTCTTGGAGCCGGTGAAGTAGCGGTTGGGAGGAAAACAGACACTTTGTTATATCTCCCAGCTTTTAGATTAAGGGACAAAGCATTTATTGGTGGTAGTTTTTTGGGGAAAATTATTTTTGAAAACTTGTAATTGCCTGTCGATATCCCAACATTGGAAATTTCTCTTTTGGTGTTTTAAAGCAAATGTGCTGCAATGGAATGCCTTACTTTAATGAATCTATGTGCAGCGTCTTCCCATACGCAACTATTCAAAAGCTGTCTGCTTATTTCCTCCCAACCCTGAGAAGCCATTTTTCAGACATGTTACTGCATGCCTGGAATTGTGGTTTATCGGCCAGCATACACATTTTCTGGACATGGGCAGACTATTCAGCTGTACCAGTTGTCCTAATGGACCTTGAATGCTTGTTCACTGGTAGAGCGACTCCACTTTTTCTTTACTAACTAAGTGACAGAATGGGAAGATACATTTAAAAGGAGATATATTTTATAGCATACCAAACCTTGAATTTTAAGTTGCACAAAATCCTGTTATTTTTGTTTATATGAATCTGGAGGCTACAGCTGCTGTTAGGTTAGACCAATTATTTATACCTTTTAGATGATTTTCAAAATCAGGAAACAGCATTTTTTATTGTATTAGCTTCCTAGGTCAATAAAAGAGAAGTTTTCATCAGCAGAAAATCAGTGTTGCCCTGAAATGGACTTCACATGCACAAAAAAGAGGTTAGGATCATTGGATCGGAATCTATTTTTAACGACCATCTACCTACTAAGAGGACATTTCAAGGGCAAACATTATACTTTTGACATTGAACACTTTCAGTCTGCAGACTGGTGTAGCTTCCATTCCTTTATCCTTTGACCTTTCAAGTCACGGACCAGGATGGGAGTGTGGAGGGAAATAAGCTCATTTGCCGTCTCATAGAGCCATTAACCTCTTCAGCAGCCGTGCCACAGGAGGTTCCATATACCCTTCAGTCTTTTCTCAGCGCAGGGATGGAAACTGAGACAGGTGGGATGAGTGGAGAATGATCAAATTGGATTGACTTCAGGAGTCAGGAGGTTGAGTTGAGGATGAAACTGAACGTTTTGCACTTCTAATGACCAACAAATTCCTACTGCTTCACCACAACCGGAGAAATTACAAACATATATTCTGTTGCTGTCAGGTTGGAAGCACCTTTTCCTATAGGAAAGACAGGACATGCTGCACAAATTTGAGCAACATTAAGAAAAGGTTTGTATATGGGCAAAATGGTGTCAGAGAATCTGCCCTAATAGAAATTGTGACATATAATATTTCATTTAATAATCTATACCCAACCTTCCTGATACTAAATATAATCTAAAACCAGTGTTATCTATACATCAGTGACCCAAAAGGAACTGATGTTTTTTTCCTAAATGCTGCATACCAGCAAAGTTGCTAATAACATTGAATCATTCTGGGCATGTTCTGTTTTGAAGGGAAAAAACACTTTATGCTTTTTCTATGGGATTCTGTGAACAACTACTTCTCAGCCATGACTCATGAGCTCCATCACATTGCAGCTATTTAGGTATTTATTCCCAAATGTCTGACGACACCTCCAGGTGCATTGGCATGTTTGCTGCACAAGTGGCCTATTCATCAGCTAAAGGCTTCACTCCATGTGTTGAATATTCTCAGGAAAGCAATATACGCTTTCGTTAGAAGCCAACATTTGCATGTGGAGTCACTGATGTACTGGTATGTCGGACTTTGCAATTAGCAGGCCAGAAATAACTGAAACTGTTTTCCATTTGGGTTGGTGTTCGTTGTTTACACTACATGAGACCACTTGGCAAAAACACGTCCTTACAAACATGCTACCTCATCAAAATATTTGCTTTCTCCTTAAACATTCTCATTTTTGAGCTACTTAGGCATGAGGAAAGAATGAACATTAGCAAGAAGTACATGAGAAAATACGCATAAAACACAAGACTTATTAACTACAAATTGAATCTTCTCTAATAAGAAGTTTATAGTAGAAAATAAAAAGCAAACAAAAGTTGTAAAATGTTATATCACTTGTATATGCACATAATTCAATTGCAAGCCTGAACTTTTTATTGAGATATTGAGGTTTGTTTAGGTACCTCTTAGCCTGTTGGATGTAGTTCAGGAATTTTCCTGAAAGAGGAAGCTTGTTTATTAAGTGAAGAATGATGTGTCTTTTGAAGCAGACATAGAAAGTCAGGCCTACTATCTATTAATAATCTCTAAAATGTGATCACTCAGCCACACTTCTAACTGCATTCTAACTAAGCTTCTAAAACTTCTTAAATTAAATTTATTTTATCATGAAGTTTTCTTTTAAAACCAAGGGACAGCTTATGTGACCCTAAGGTGTAAATTAGACTTCAGCATCTTAGGGTCATGGGGGACAATTTTAAAAATCAAGAAATAGGGGCTGGGGTTGTGGCACAGTAGGTTAAGCCACTGCCTGCAATGCTGATGTCCCATATGGGTGCTGTTTTCACTGCTGGGTGCTCTATTTCTTCAGGCTTCAGAAGGCCTGGCTGTTGTGGCCATTTGGTAAATGAACCAAAAATGGAACCTCTCTCTCTCTCTCTCATAAATTTAATATAAGCTAAAATAATAAATAAAAATCAGGAAATAGCATTTGTACTGTGTTAGCTCCATGAAGGCAGAAAAGAATAGGTCCATGAAAGAGAGAAGTCCTCACAGAAAGAAAATCAGGGTTGCCCCAAAACAAGCTTCACATGGACAAAATCAAGCCTCAGAATACATTGTGATTATCCACATCCCGAAGGTGTGGGAGCTTAGTGGTGGAGACTTATCTCCATCTGCCAAGCAGCAGGTGCTTGTACTGTGTGACTCCTGTACACAAGACTGTGGATTCTTTACCAAGAGATTCTAAGTGTATTGACAGAATTCTCTCTGACAGAGAAACTGTGTACATATAAGGGCCATACTGAGATGGTAAAATTAGCCAGAAAGCTTATGACAAACATGTCATTGTAATTATATTTAGCAAATGTTTCATTTGATTATAAGCAACACACTTGCCCAGATAACAATAGGTCAAGACAGAAATATCTGGAATTTTTGGAAGGTTAAAAGGTTTCAAATTTCATGTACTCAGAAACTACAAGGGATAAAAAAAATTATCCCTTGAGATAAACATGTAAACACATGTAATTCAGTAAGATTAAAGAGACCTCCAAAGAAGAGATAAAATGCCATCTTCAGTTTTCTCTATTGTCAGCTCATTTCTAACAAAGGAAAAGAGTAAGTGCAAGCTTTTCTCTCCTTCTGAAGTCCAAGGTGAACTGTGGCTCAGTCTGGTGGAGCCCAACACTTGGGATATTTGCATTCTTTTAGGAACCTCTCTCTCACCATTGCCGTATATAGGCTGACTTCTTAGAGTCATTAGCTTCTTTGAAGATAAGTAATAGCAAAATAATTTTATCTTGCACACATCATCCATGTTTTCTGTCAAGTTTTGGTATGATAACTATCTCAGTAAGGATATATCACTACAACTTCTTCCTAAACAGGTGATATAAAGATTTGAAATATTTCTGTACCAAATAATCACAAGGTTAGAAGAACACGAGTTGAGCTAATTTGGGTTGCCCAAAGTTCCACTTAATTCGATTTATTGCAAAAAAGTACTAAAGTTCATGAATTTGACATATGCATCGTTAACACACTTTGAGAATTTCTCGCCTTTTGACTTGTTAGGCAACAAGGCCAACATTCCTAGAAATGCCTATTTTATCTTGATTAATGAGTGTTTCCACACACATAAAAATGACTTATGTCAACTGTCAAAATCAATTCTAACAGAATATGGCCTTTGGCATCTGTTTGCATATCTATGCGGGTACTTCAAGATGTTAGTGGAAAATGGAATTTAAAAAGGACTTTGTTTTGGTGCAAACCGTTTTTGAAATCTGTTCATATAACGGATCTTCACAAACTTCATGGAAAATGTGTATTATGAAAAAAAGTGCATGGATTCCAAAACTATTTGGCACCAAAATAAACATATTTTAGTGCTATTTCCATGAACATTTTGAAGTCTCTTCATAAACAGTATTTTTTTATTTTAAATTTTTATATATTTGAAAGGTGGGGGTGGGGAGTGTCTCTCATGTACTGATTCACTCCCCAAATGCCTACAAAGACTGGGTGGCTGGACCAGGTGGAGGCCTAGAGCCAGGGACCCAATCTAAGTCTCCAGTGCGCATGGCAGGAACCTAGTCACTTGAATACCACCACAGCCACTCAGGATCTGCATTGACACAATGCTGGAGTCAGGAGCGGAGCTGAGACTCAAACCCAGGCACTCTGATATGTGTCTCAACATGCCAGGCTAAATACCTGCCCCAGGATTCTTATTAGCATTAACTTTGGGTTTGTTGAGTGATTTAATTTTACTTATGCTCATTTTAAGACCTTGTGCTAGAGGAACGATACAGTGGTGAGCAGCTTCATTGACTAGCACTTTAACACACTTTGCTACTTCCATGTTCATTGGTGAGCCACGGATTATTCCATTATCTAGATGTGAGCGACTCATGCTCTAGAACTATAAAGGTAAGCAGTGAAGGACTTGGCATTGGTACTATAACATGCAGTTCTCAGAGTGTGTGTTTCTGACGTGAGAAAGATTTGGCAGGTTAGACCAGTATGGGAGAGTGTGGGACTTCCTAATATGGTTCAAGAGTATAGAGTCTCTGTAAGGCTAAACCCACCAATGGCTACTAGCCAAGCAGGAAGCCAGTACTATCTAATCTTACAATTCTGTTTTCCTGCCAGATGGCATTTAGGAGCCACTCATAATTTCCTGGCATTTACTCTGACTAGATATTATTGGTTTCTCAGCTCTTAACAAGAAAGCGTATCTTTGTTGACAGTACGGCTTCACTATGGCACAGAGAAGCCAAGAACTCTATGTGACACAGGAAAGACCAGCAGGAATGAAGTAAGGAGAGTGATTTTCCACATGCTGCCACCGTGATGGGTGTTTTTGTCTGTAAACGTGGAAGTTAAAGGCAATTGAAAGGCTGTCTTCCGAAAGTAGCTCAATGCGAGAGGCCCTGGGGTCACATTTGTCCCCTTTTTGTTGCCTAAGGGAACATCCCTGTGTTCTTTTTAGGGGAAAAGTACAAGCATGAACCAGCCCGTGCTCTTGCTGAGTCTCGGCTCTGAGCCAACTGTCCTCAGCAGTGGTCCTTGCCAAAGAGTGCCACTCACTTGGTGCCCTTGCCTGCTCCGTGGGGATGAAGGGGTCGGTGCATGTGTCAGCATGGGGCAGAAGCGCCAGGGCTTGGAGCAGTGCTGCCCTTGTTCCGTGGCCTGACTTCCTTTGCTTGGTGGCTGGCTGCCGAGACTGACCAGGGTCTGAGTGAGAGTTCAACAGCCTTCGCCCAGGCGGGTTTGGAGACACAGGGTGTGGTTTCCTTAGCTCACTCTCTGCTATTTGGTTGCCTATGGCAACAGGATCCAAACAACTTGAACATGTGTTTGTATAAAAAAACCTGGGAATGGAACCCACAGCAGGAGTTTGGGGCTGTTCAGATGGTGGAAGGCGCTGAGCTGCGGTGAGTACCCGGCAACTGCTCCTTTCTTTTCCCTTTCTCCCTAAATTACACTCTCGATGTTTGCTGGCACGGGAACCCTGTTTGTGGATAGTCGGAGGAACTAGTCTCAGTTCTTGTCCTGTACAAATTAAATAATTGGTGTGTGTTTACCCGTGTAAATTTCTTTTTCAGCGGAAAAGGAACAAAATAGCATATGTCTAAAGACGTTAAGAGCTCACAGAAACTCAGGCTTGGTACCTTGGTGCTGGCAGGATTCTGTAGGAAGTGACTTGACGGCCTAGGCAGTACTTCGGGCTGCGCAGACCCAGTGTCTAGCTTCACAGTGTGGGGCGGGCGGGCTGGGGAGTGGGAGTTGGAAGCAGTTGGAAGGGATTCATGGAATAGTCAGCTTAACTCTTTTTTAAAAAGTCATTTTTCCCCCATGGATACCTTAAAATTGCAGTTTTTTTGAAAAACAGGAAATATCTCATAGGGTAACACTTCAGTGAATAAAATAGATGGATACTCACTTAGTGGATCCAAGACGGATTGGATTTTAGTATGTCACAAAAGCACCTATCACGGTGGCAGCTATCTCGCAATTGTGGAACTTGCCAGTGTCAGCCCAGAGTGCCATGTTTATAAAGTCAATAAACTCTCCTGGACAGAACTTTTTAGAGACTATTCTGGAATTAAAGACTTTTCTGCCAGATTTTAAGTGAATTCAAACATCTTTACAAATTAGGATTGCCTGTGTGCCTGGCACAGTACACTCAGCTGTAAGTTTTTGTTTGGATGACTAGACTTTTGTAGATAGCAGAAAAGGGAAGCCATTAGAAGTTAACAATCCTCCCCCAACATTACACACACACACACACACACACACACACACACGGGATCATGGTGGGCAGCCATCACAGTGTCTGCCTCCTCTTCCAGGCTGCCAGCACTGGAGTATGTATGCTGGGGAGCTGCTTGGTGTGGACGGCATGCCTGGCTCGCTTTCCCACTGCCATTTTGACCTCTGCCCAGTGCCCTTCCTCTGTGGAAACTGAATTATTCCCTTCTGGCCTGCTCCATCACACTCCACTCGTTCATGTCGCTGCTCACGGCAACTGCACCTCCCAGAATCTGTGTCCGTTGGTTCCATGGTCCAGCCAACACCAAGAGCTAATCTCTTTGTTTTTTTTTTTTTGTTTGTTTTTTGTTTGTTTGTTTTTTGACAGGCAGAGTGGACAGTGAGAGAGAGAGACAGAGAGAAAGGTCTTCCTTTGCCGTTGGTTCACCCTCCAATGGCCGCCGCGGCTGGCGCGCTGCGGCCGGCGCACCGCGCTGATCCGATGGCAGGAGCCAGGAGCCAGGTGCTTTTCCTGGTCTCCCATGGGGTGCAGGGCCCAAGCACCTGGGCCATCCTCCACTGCACTCCCTGGCCACAGCAGAGGGCTGGCCTGGAAGAGGGGCAACCGGGACAGAATCCGGCGCCCCGACCGGGACTAGAACCCGGTGTGCCGGCGCCGCTAGGCGGAGGATTAGCCTAGTGAGCCGCGGCACCGGCCCAAGAGCTAATCTCTTTGTAACCCTCTGTGCCGCCTTGTGAAATAGCACAGTGGTAGATCCAAGCAGGGATTTCTGCTGTCTCCCCAGGGAGTTACTAGCCATTGGCCTCTGGGCCTTGGGGAACTGGACTTTGGAGGCACTTTCCTTCTCACGAGTCATAAGGAAGTGACTGTTGCCTTAGCACCTGGTGGCCAGCTGGGCTCCAGGGGGAAGTGGGCCCTGGTCCCCATACCCCATGGACTTGTTGACCTCACACACAGCATTGCCCAGCTGCCTCTGGGAATCCAGGCGGCAGAGTGCCCCAGCATTTCTGGAGGTCATTTGTTCTGCTCACTTGCTCCCACAGGTCCCTCGAGCTACAAGGTAGGCACCATGGCTGAGAAGTTTGACTGCCACTACTGCAGGGACCCTTTGCAGGGGAAGAAGTACGTGCAGAAGGATGGCCACCACTGCTGCCTGAAGTGCTTTGACAAGTTCTGTGCCAACACCTGTGCAGAATGCCGCAAGCCCATTGGTGCGGACTCCAAGGTAACAGTTGTCCTCACATGCAGTCAGGACAGGCTGGGCTTTCCGTGCAAGTAGGACAGCAGCTGCCTGTCATTAGTTCTTGTCACTGCAGCCATCTTGAGGCCTTGTGGCAGCCCCTTTCCATTGCTCAAGCCTTTGTGTGCTGTTCTGCGGGGTGGGGGTGCGGGGTGCTGGGACTAGAACGTAGAGCAGCCACCTCCGGCTACTCCCAGTTATAAAGGATTGTGTGATCTCAGGAGTCAGCCCCGAGGCATTCAGCCACTGCCAGGGACCCTGGCCATGCTCTCAGTGGTCTGCCTGTTCCTCTTGGTTTCCAGGAGGTGCACTATAAGAACCGATACTGGCACGACACCTGCTTCCGCTGTGCCAAGTGCCTTCGCTCCTTGGCTAGTGAGACCTTTGTGGCCAAGGACAACAAGATTTACTGCAACAAGTGCGCCACTCGTGAGGACTCCCCCAAGTGCAAGGGCTGTTTCAAGGCCATCGTGGCAGGTACTGTTCCCGTTCCACTCCGGGCTGCCAGGGAGGAGGCCCTGCGGGCAGACGTGATGCAGGATGGCTTGTCACAGTGGGGCTAACGTTTGCTGTGAGCTGCTTTGAGGTTCTAGCATATATATGTACACATATACATGCCCATATGTATGCGTACACATATATGCTCGCACACACGCACACACTCGGAGACTAAGAACACTGGCGAGAACAGCCTGTGGCAAGAGAAGGAAGTGAAAAGTAGGTAGCGCTTTCTCATTTGGGTGTAGAAAGGGATCAGAGCATGCGGCTTGGTCAGGACGTGATTGTGGGTCAGGCAGCTCCCCGTGGAGTCTCTGCATCCACACAGGGTTGTAGAGGTGGGGGAACTGGGAGTCAGCCATCTTGTCCTAAAACACTGTGGGGGGCCCCGCCCACGACAGAATCCTGGGTTGGCAGTAGCGCAAGTAGCACCTGGGTAGGTGACTTGGGGGGCAGGAGGCCACTGATTGCAGGGCCTGCATCCCCTCACCTCTGGAGGGCTGGGGGAGGGGGAGCTGAGTGGATGCAGCCCCCTGCAGAGCCTGTCAGTGGGGCTATCTGGTTGTTTCCCCCTGCAGGAGATCAAAACGTGGAGTACAAGGGGACCATCTGGCACAAGGACTGCTTCACCTGCAGCAACTGCAAGCAAGTCATCGGGACTGGAAGCTTCTTCCCTAAAGGGGAGGACTTCTACTGCGTGACTTGCCACGAGACCAAGTTTGCGAAGCATTGCGTGAAGTGCAACAAGGTACGTTTTCCAGGGAGTTCTTTGCTGACTTGTTTCGAGAAGTGTCTGACAGTTTGCAGAGCACTTGCACACACACTATCCCATTCCATCCTCACGACAGCCCTGTGACGTAGGAATTATTATTAGTCTCGTTTCACAGATGAGGAGACTGTAGGGATTACAAAGTGTCATGGCCCAGTCGGGCTGTGAGGGTGCACCCTCACTGAGCTGGCGCGGGCGGTTTGCACAGAACTCTGAGCCACACAACCTGGCTCCAGAGGCTTGCCTCTACTGCTCAGTTGCTGTGTGACCTCGCAAAGGGGCTCTCCTGCAGGCCTCAGTGTCTTCATCTGTAACTCGGGGATAATAATAGCCCCCGCCTCCCATGGCTGTTGTGGCGATTAAATGAGATACTGTCTACCAAAGCGCCCAGCACAGTGCCTGGCACATAGTAGGCATTCAACAGAAAGGTTGTTGAATCTGAATCCGGTGCTACACTCCCTGGTCTAGGCCATCACATCTGGAGGAATCACTTACCAGGATCAGCCCTGGCATGCCGATTGCTTTGTGTGTGTTACCTGCTCTAAGAAGCTGGCTGGGCAGCGTTTCACCGCTGTGGAGGACCAGTATTACTGCGTGGATTGCTACAAGAACTTTGTGGCCAAGAAGTGTGCTGGATGCAAGAACCCCATCACTGGTAGGCTTAAAGAGTCCTTGCTAAGTCTGCCAGGCTAGGTTTTGCGCATGGTAACCATCTCTCATTTTCCTATGTCGTCGGTTTCATCCACAAAGGCCCCACAGAATGCCCTTCTCCCCCTGTCATTGTGGTCCCAAAGGCCCCCAAATAGTTTGGATCTCCCATCAAGCCAAGTTAGCCTTCGCAATACAGAACACTTCCCAACTACTGCTGACTAACTAACAAGGCCGCGAATTCACAAGCCTGAGACCCATCGGGCCACAGGCAGGCAGTGCACTGTGTGGGGGTGGGGGTGGGGGTGGGGAAAGACTGGAGGTGGGATGGGGAGGATTGCTGGTTGGGAGTGGAGGATTCAGAGGGGTGGGTTCAGGGGGAGGAGATTTTTGAGGAGAGGGAGTGGGGGGAGAGAAGGGGAGGAGGAAGGGTTGGAGGAGGGGGGAGGGGGAGGGCCAGGCTGGGGAGCCATAACCTGGGATTCTAACACCCCGTAGCTGAAGGGCTAGCTCAGGGGTGCCTGTTGGCAGGGTTTTTTTTTTAATTTTTTTTGTTTTTGCGATCAGAAACAAAGCTAATCACTTCATTCCTCATCTCGCGGCCGCGATCCACGTGCCCTGGGCCCTTTCCCCTGCCTCCAATGTTCCCATCTCCCCCGGGGAGCCTTGAAATGTACATTTGAGAAGACTTTTGCCATCCTCAGGGAAAAGGACTGTGTCAAGAGTGAGCCACCCAGTCTCTAAAGCTAGGAAGCCCCCAGTGTGCCACGGGAAACGCTTGCCTCTCACCCTGTTTCCCAGCGCCAACCTCCGGGGCAGGCATCCGGGTGGAGAGAGGACTTGTCCCTCGTGGGTGGTGGTTCTTTATAGAAAAAATCGAAGCTTAGCAGCTCCTCGAGGCCCGGTAAGTGCACACCCTACAAACAGCCCAAGTTTGCCTCCTGGTGGCCACTTTGATGCCATGGCCCTGACCTAAATCAAAGAAACTGGTTATGCTGGGAGGTCCGTGCGCGACTTAGGGCGATAGTGGTGGCGTGGGAACGTGGGTTTTTTAAATCAGGGAAGCCTTTGGCTGAGCTCCGGCATCTTCTCAGGTCCTGGGGAGCCGTAGCAGGGTTGCGGCGGCGGCATGGGGGACAGTGGCGGCGCGGGGGACAGCGGCGGTGTAGCGGCATGGGGGACAGTGCGCGGTGGAGTTGGGGGGGCGGTTGCTGGGAGCTGGGCAGACACTGGCTCTGTGTGCTTGCGGCTCTGCGACGGGGGCAAGTCGTCCTTTTATCTCTCGCAGTCGCGGCTTCCTCACCTTGATTCATGCAGCTGTCTCTCTTGTTCTCTTTTGTTTTTCCACAGGGTTTGGTAAAGGCGCCAGTGTGGTGGCCTATGAAGGACAATCCTGGCACGACTACTGCTTCCACTGCAAAAAATGCTCCGTGAATCTGGCCAACAAGCGCTTTGTCTTTCACCAGGAGCAAGTGTACTGCCCCGACTGTGCCAAAAAGCTGTAACTTGCCAGGGGCTCCTGTGCTGTAAAATGGAAGTTGAATCATGTTCTTTGTGTCCTTGCACTCTGCCCTACACCATCAATAGGGAAAGAGTGGCCTTCCACCTGTTTGAAGTTGCTCCTTCTGTCTTTTCTGCCATTTTACAGTAGTGTTTCTCCAATAAAGGCACATCGTGATCACACTAGGATTTAGCAAGAAGCAAACGGTGCAGCAAAGTTCATTTCGCGCCAGCTGCCATTAGAAAACACGTTAGCTAGATTGACTCTTCTGCATGTTTATCATAGAGCAGAACAGTGCTAATAACCATTTAGCCGCTTAGTGATGTAAGCAAGAAGCATACGCGCTAAAGCCCCTGCGGAGATGCCTGTCCGGGCTCAGCCGGGCACCCCGGTAGTCATGCGACCTGACATGGCAGAGTTGCAGCAGCTGCTCCAACTCACTGCTCACCCTCTGACGGGAGCAGAAAGAGAACTAGCGGAAATGCATGGTTTCACTTCCTCAGCAAAACTCTTACCTCCCTTTCTGTTCTTTTGTGCTTTCAGATGACGAATATGAATTTCCAGAGCATTTAACAATTGAACTTAGCTGTAATTCCCAACTGACCGTTTCCCCCTACACTAACCTTTGATTGGCCCGCGGGGGCAATGTTTGCTGAGCGTTCCTACTTTAAAGCCTGGGATGTGCAGGTGATTTGGGAGGTGCAGGCAGATCTGAGAAAACGAGCCTGTTTCAGAGCAGCGCCGTGACGCTGAATACTTCTGGAAGCTTAACGATACTAACCCTGCTGCCCTTTTCATTTTTTTTAACTAATTTTTTTTTTTCGTTTTAATGGATAGCAAACTAGAGTATGGGTTTGAAAAGTTGCATGAAAAATATCTTAGCCCCCTCACGCGCTCCTGCAGCTTTGACATTCACCCTACAGAAGTAAGCGCCAAGGTGGCGCAGGCGGGGTAGCTGAGCAGGCGCCACAACTGATGTCAACATGGATGTAATATGGATGTGATGCGTTTGATTCCCTTGTAACATAGTAGTTGTCTGCTCTTTGTCCGTGTGTTAAAGAGGACTGCAAAGTCCCTGCTTTTGTGATTCCTAGGACTTTTCCTCAAGAGCTTAGCTGGATCTCTGGGGGAGTGGAGAGGCCAGCGTCCTCACGGGCGGAACCGGATTTCCACCTACCACTTCCCTGAATGCAGGAACGCCTCCTTACTGTATTCCACATTCTATCTTACATAGTGTAATGAGACAATATCAGAAATAAACATGTAACGACAATGCATATTCACATTCTCGTAGGAGTGTGTAGAGAAGCTGATGCCTCATCGCGCCATTCTGTCATTGGCTGTTATCATCTAATGTTTTCCGTGTATCCTGACAAATAAAGCAGCATATGACTAACTCGCCTCCTGTCCTTTATTCCCGTCCAGGGCAATGGCTAAAGGTGAGGCTTTTGACCCACACACCACAATGCCACTTCTCCATAGTTCACGAGGATCTTCTAGCCTCAGTGCCATTGCATGCAGCATAGGGCTAATCAACCGAACACAACTGGAACATTGCTGTGATCCAATGGGAAAAAACAAGACCCTGAAAGTACTCTGAACCCACCTCCATCTCCCAGATTTTCACGCCCCCTTACAAAAAAAGCATGAACTTTCCTGGCCGGGCTGCCGGAGAGCAGGGAGGGAATCTCCTCTCCTTGGAAGAGAAGTCGCCCTCTGGAGTGTGCAGGATCCACGCCGAACACGGCCATACCTTCAACTGCCATCGCGTGGCCTTGAGCAGGCCCGTGTTCCTCCTTGTGGGGGAACTTGTGGGGAGACTACCCATTTGTGCCCTTGCCCTTCAATTAGGGCTGAGGGCTGGGGTGGCACAGGTGGAGGGGGAGGCTGGCCTGGCATCGTGGCTCCCCAGCTGCCACTGCTTCTAGCTCAAGGCCCCACACCAGCAGCAATGTTTAACCTCTGAGGCTCATGAGCGGGGGTCACCCACCTCAGTCACACTCATGTGGTCATTTCTGGATGGCACAGGGAGCCCAGTGTGATAGGAGACTGGCAAACTCTCCTTTCACTGGAGGCTCTGTAAGGCTTCCGCCGATGCCTTTCAGCTAAAGGCATGGGAGGGAGGAGGGGATGTTGGCTTTGATGGGCCCCATGCACAGGGTAATGAGAGCAAAGCGCAGGACCCCTTTGGAGCTAACATTAGCCAGCTAAGAATTAATTCACAGCTTCTTGGCAAGAAATGGGAGCGGGGGTATTTCAGATTGTGGATCATCCTCTTGTGTGTTTCCCTGGAGGAATTAGCCTGAAAAGCCTTAAACCAATGAAGAAAGTGGATCTAGCTATCTGAGGCCCAGGGACCACAGAGGTGAATTAGGGAGTTGAGAGCAGCTTCCCTCTGTGTTCCTGAGACCACAGCAAGGAGAGGTGCCAAGAGGGCTCAGGCCTGGGATGAGGAGGCCCTCAGCACCTGGCCCAGCTGCTCCCTGGGCCCTCCATCTCTGCTCACAACACTTTGGCCAAGCCCTGGGCCTTGTCAGCTTACAGACAGGTCTTCCCTTCCCAGAGCTCGGACTCCTCCCTCCCACAGCAAGACTTCTGTGACCTCCAGCTGCTGAGTGCTGGAATTCTTTCTCAGCCTCTTCCCACCCTCGCATCCCTCCTCATCGCTCCTCATCTCCCTAGGTCCTGTGCTCTAGCCCTTCAACCGTTCTATTCCCACATCATGCCCGTTACCTCTTGGCCCTTTTATCCCATTTGGCCTGCAAAACCCGAGCTGCTGGCCAGAGCTGTGCTGAGGGAAAGCTGCACTACCTGCCTCCAAGTCCCCGTCCCACCTCTGGCTCCATACTCGCACCCTGATGCCTGCCTTTGCGTCTCACACACACTAGTTCTCATCTTCACAGCCAATGCTGGCACTGCTGTCCCTGTATTTCAGATGAGAATGAGAGTTGAGAGAGCTTGCTTGACATCACTCCCTGGCACACCTCCAGCCCACCCCTTGTGACACTGTGTTGTCATAGAAGGAGTGCATCACTGTGAGGAAAATACCACATAAGAGCTCGGTGTTTAGGAAGCACTTGTGTTTATTGAATACATGGTTTTAAGAGGGCCAGCCATAAGGCTCAGGGGAATGCAGGAGCATTTCTAGTTAGCAAATTGTCAGCAGACATTTTCTCCCTCGTAAGGACAGAGACCAGGATCTCAAGAACATAATGACTTTGGCTCAACAGAGGGGGTTCTGGAACAAGACTGCCTGGGGCTCAAATCCTGGCTGCACTGGCTATGCTAGTAAGAGAGGGTGGGCAAGTTACTGTAGCCTCTTTGCGCTTGGTTCTTCACCTATGAGACTTGAAGTTCCTGCCTTGTAGACCCACACACAGATGCCATGATCATCTAAGTGCTTAGTAGGGTAGCTGGCACCCAGTACAAGTGCTCAACAGTGGTTTTAGCCCCAGCACCAATGACACTGCTCCAGTGTCTCAGGCCTACTCGACCAGCCACTGGACACTATTTCCACTCCCCAAGCAGAGTGGGGAATCAGGTTGAAGGGCCAGGCTTGGGTCTGAATTCCAGCTCTGACTCTCTCCAGTTGTGTGGCCTAGAGCTGATGCCAGTCTTCATAAATCACAGTGTTCTAGGGAGAAACCAACACCCATAGAATGATGCCTCTAAAGTGCCTGGCCTATCACAGGTGGGAACCTAACTACGATTTGAACAACTGTTGCACGAGCTGGAATTAGATGAGTGGCTAGGGTCCACTTGGAAAACTAACTAGACTGCCTGGGGAGGGAGACAGAAGGTAATGAGGCTGCTGGGCAGTGACATAGGGAATTGACCACAACACTGCCTGCTGTTTCATGCCTCCTAATCTTCTGGCTGCAGCCACAATGTGAGTGCAGACTGCAGTGCCATTGCGGAACTGATAGGGCCCGTGGAGGCTGTAGTACAGCCCCACACTTGCCAGATAGGAGCAGGGCTCAGAGAGGGGAGACTTGCAAAGTCATGCATAGCAAGCTAGCAGCCATCTTGTTTAGGATTCAAATCTTCAGGATCCTGTCTAGCATTTTCATGGCACTCCCCACTGCATTGTGGTTTCTAGTGGTTGAAGCTGTTAACAGCTTCCTAGCACTGTTAACTCAGTGTCCCTGATGACATAGTCATAGGCAACATGATAATCTGCAGTAGCTACTGGTAGTGGCCAAGGATCTGTGCCTCAGGGGAGAGAACACTGAAAGGCTATCCAAAGAGGAAGGGAGACATGAGGGGACCAGCATGTCCCGGGAGAAGGGGAAGGCTAGGTCAGTGTCCGTCACCTTGGAGTTGTAAACAGGAACCTCCTGCTGTAACAGTTCCAGTAGATGGAACCACAGCACCTGGTGCTAGCCTTGGTAGTGAAGACTTTCTGGAGATGAGGCATAGGAGTTGGTATGACTAACACGAACAGAATATGTCCAGAGTATATGGAATACTTTGGAATGCTCAGTGGGTGGCAGGAATCTAATCACTTGAACCATCACTGTTACCTCCTGGTGAGAAGCTAGAGTCAGATACTGGAGGTGGGAATTGAACCCAGTCATCTGATGTCGGTTAACTGCTAGGCTAAATGTCTGCTCCTCCCCTAGCCCTTTGAAAACTTGTGTTGCTTCTGAAAAAAAAAATATTTATTTGAAAGAGTGACAGATGGAGAAGGAGAAGAGGGTGGAAGAGAGATTGATCTTCCATCTGCTAGTTCACCACCCAAATGGCTGTAAAGGACATGGCTGGGTCAAGCTGTACCCAGGAGGCAGGAACTCCATCTAGATCTCCTATATGGGTGGCAGGGGAGCCTCTGCTGCTTTCCAAGGCACATTAGTAGGAAGCTGAATCAGCAACAGAGCAGCTGGGGCTGACACTGTGGTGCAAATGGCTTAAGCCACTGCCTGCAAAGGTGGCATCCCATGTGAGCACTGGATCGAGTCCTGGCTGCTCCACTTCCGAAACTGCTCGCTGCTAATGTGCCAGGGAAAATGGAAGAAGATGACTCATGTGCTTGGGCCCCTGAACCCACATGGGAGACCTGGATGAATCTGCTGTCTCCTGGCTTTGGCCTGGCCCAGCCCATGCTGTTGTGGCCATTTGGGAAGTGAACCAGTGGATGGGAGATTTCCCTCTCTGTGTCTCTCCTTCTCTCTCTCTCTGTACTCTGCCTTTAGAATAAATAGATCTTTTTTTTTTTTAAAAAAAAGAGATATTTTGGGGCTGGCACTGTGGTGTAGTGGGTAAAGCTGCCACCTGAAGTGCTGGCATCCCATATGGGTGACGGTTCAAGACCCAGCTACTCCACTTCCGAACCAGCTCTCTGCTGTGGCCTGGGAAAGCAGTAGAAGATGGTTCAAGTACTTGGGTCCCTGCACCCATGTGGGAGACCCAGAAGAAGCTCTTGGCCTCCGGCTTTGGATTGGCACAGCTCCGGCCATTGTGGCCAATTGGGAAGTGAACCAGCAGATGGAAGACCTCTCTCTCTCTCTCTCTCTCTCTCTCTCTCTCTGCCTCTCCTTTTCTCTATGTGTAACTCTTTCAAATAAATAAATAAATCTTTTTTAAAAAAAGAGATCTTTTAAAAGAAGAAGAAAAAAAAATAAATGGCACAGCTAGGACTCAAACAGCACTCATAGAGGATGCCATCAGTGGTTTAACCCACTGTGCCACAACACTTGCCCTGGTACTTGCTTTTGAAGTCTTTGTGTGCTCAGGCAATTAGTGTGTTCTTTTATACGCACATCTCTTCATGAAAAAAAAAAAACACACAGTCATCGGCCTATAAATGTTTAGTTTCCAATCTTTTTTTTTAAAAAGAGGTTTATCCATTTATTTGAAAGGCAGAATTAGAGAGAGAGAGAGGTCTTCTATCTGCTGGTTCACTCCCTAAAAGGCCACAATGGCATGGGCGAGGCCAGGCTGAAGCCAGGGGCCTGGAAATCTTGTCTGGGTCTCCCACGTGCCTGGCAGGGTCCCAAACAACTTGACCATCTTCTGCTGCTTCCCCAGGTGCATTAAGGAGCTGAATGGGAACTGGAGCTGTCAGGACTCAAAGCAGCACCCATATGGGATGCTGGCATCGTGGGCTGAGGCTCAACCCACTGAACCACAATGCCAGCTCCTAGTTTCCAATCATAAAAGCATGGTTTTTGACACAGCCAGGTCTTAATTTCACTTGAATCTTTGGGGTCTCGTGCTTATGAGAATGGTAGCACCCATTCCGCATGTCCCACATTGGAGCGCCTGGGTTTGATTCCCAGCTCTGCCTCCTGACTCCAGCTTCCCACCAATGCAGACTCTGGGAGGCAACAGTGATGGCTCAAGTGAGTGGGTGCTGCTAGACGGCGTTCCTGAGTCCTAGTTTTGGCCTAGTTTAGTCCAAGCTGTTGCAGGCATTTGGGGAATAACCCAGTAGATGGGAGATCTCTCTTGAATGAACTAGTGCATGGATAAGGGCTATCTCTGCCTCTGACTCTTAAATAGTAAAAAATAATAAATAAATTTTTAAAAGGTTAGGGGCTGGGGGACTGGGTTTCTTTTCAGTGTGATGATAATGCTATGGAACCAGACAATGGGGATGGTTACTCAATCTTGTGGACTGTACTTTAAAATGGCCAAAGTGGTGCCTTTTAGACTAGCTGACATTTTCCACAACAAAGATACTTTAATGACAGCCTTTAACAATCAGTCAGAAACATCACAAGTAAGAGTAACCAGGATTAACAGAAAACACATCTAGTGTGCCAGGAGTAGAACTGCCAACTCACCAGCTTGAGAAAGAGGGGACTCAGAGCATCTGATGATTATTTACTGAGCCTGCTGGTTGCTTGTGTTCAGAGCTTGCTTAACCATAGGTGTTACCCTGATATCACCAATACATTTTTTTTGCTATTAATCATGAAAACTTGCTTTTATCTGCAAAGTTTATTTCATATAGCACAAATTAATAGGGAGCTGTAACCAAGTATTCCAATATGTAAGATTTGTATAGAAAAATATCAGAAACTCATTTGTTAGTATGATTGTTTCTGCCCTCCATTTGAACAAGAGCTAGTACATGAAACAGTTTTTAGAGCTAAGACACCTTGCTCTACCTGTAACAAAGATACAATTCTCTGAGTCAGAAAGAAGGGAATCACCAAGAACAATTCTCTCCTTTACTAATTTAAAACTGGTGGCCAAAAGGAACACTGGCCTGATCCAAACTCTTCAAAATTCAACACCAAAAATGCATTAGGACAATTAATGTGCATCCACATTTTTACGGAATTATATATATCGTGCGTGTGTGTGTGCATGTGTGTCTACATGTGGGTACCTATGTATGTGGACATCTGTGTCCTTATCACAGGTACTGGGGAATAGCACCACACCTGGACTCACCTTCAGCCAGTGCCCAGAGAAAGGCAAGTCTATTTTGGTTACAGATAAGCCTGAGAAGATAATGAAGGACACAACTTGTGACTACACACAGAAGATTGCAAAATTGAACATTTAGAAGAGTTAAACATGCTCCACAGACAACAGCAAAGCTGTCTGCTATCTAAGTAACACACATTTTGGCAGAGATACTCCATTAGGTACTGCAAAAAGAAATACTGACAAGAACAGGAGAGATGTTGACTGTTCCAAGACTCTGCTTTCTTAGCGCTCCTGGCCTCTGGGGGCATCAATGCCTGGCACCAACAATGACAGAGTTAGAAACATACATATATCATGGTAAAATATGTTTGGTGCTATTTTGTAATCTTTGACATTTGTATATTAGAAATCTGGCATGGCTCTTGGGAGCAATCCTGAGTCATTCCACATAATCCATTATGTTTTCTACCAGATCAGATTGAGCTTTTAGTTGTTAAAATTAATGTCACTATTATACAGAAGAAATATTATGTTATGATTTCCAATATATACTCAAAGAGAATCCTTCCTTCAGGAAGATTCTGTAGAAAGTTGGCAGTTACCACTTTATGCAAGCAGCTTTGAGATACATTCATGCCAGCACATGTGCTGGTAAGCAAATACAAGAATGAAAGGCACTGGTGATTTTTCAATGAAAATAAAGACAACACTTTCCTTAAGACTCTTGCTTATACACAAGAGATGATAGGAATATCTTTGGAGTTATATATCAATGCAACCTTTGGATTTTTTTTTTTTAATGTTCATTTGCTTTGCCAGATTTAACTCCTGAGCAGAGAAATTTGGGGAAACAGGCTTGGGAGTTGAGCTAAGAGAGGTGGAAGATTCACTTCCCAGGTCCAGCGAAGCTTACACATCTGATGAGAAAGGAAAAGAAAAGAAAGAAGATTAGTAGAGAACATACCCATAGTCTCATGACCCTGGCCTCCTTTCAGGGTGGGCCTGAGACCCTAGGCCACCTTCCTGACAAATGTCTCCCTCTTCCTCAACTCCGAAATGGGCATTAGGTACCTCTCTTAGTTTCAAAGAGAGGTTCTCAAGGAAAGAAAAATGAAAGCCTTTTGGTTTTTGGAAACCCAAGTTGAAAGAACAATTCCAAACACCACTCTAATCCCTGTGCTCTGCAAGAATATCTGTGTGCTGGGCAAGCAGCCGGCAGAGCAGGAGCTCAGGGAATCTGGGTCTTGAAAAGAACTTTTTATGGCTGACAGGAAATGCAGGACATAAACATGAGCAAAACTAACTTAATGAGACTCTTACATCACCCCTATACATCTGCCACTGCTTTCCCCCTCTGCTCCGAAGTTACATGGTGCAAAGGCTGTCCTCGGAACAGACTGTAGGAAGGGAGGGTTCAAGGTCAATTGCCCTTCAATCAAAGTGAAGGTGGGAGGAAGCCTTACCAGAATGACCTGAAGAATCAGGTTTGCTTTCTTTCTTCTCATCAGAAGGTGCTTCACGTCTTTGGGCAGGTGTTGTGGAACCCATTGCATTTTGTTTGCGGCTCTTAGGAGGGATATTTGTGACAGGTGATTTGGTATTGTGACTTAGGTCAACAACAGTGCTGCAGCCCAGTTCTTGGTTGGGTTTGAGGCATGGAGTGGATCTGGAGGTGGTGTTGGTTTCATGTGCTTTCCCGGTTTTTGCTCTATGTGTGGATGCTCTTTTTTTGGATGGTCTGGAAAAACAAAAGACATTTTGGTTACAGTTCTGATTATTCCAAGACCAAGGTTCAGTCATGAAAGAAGCTTTATCTTTGAATTCACTTCTAAGAAATGCTATGGAAACAAATGAACATTTGTATGAGAGAAGGGGAAGGCTGGAAGGAACCTTAGAGATCACAGGACACACTGGGTTTCACATTATATTCTAGAAGGCCTAAGGGTGCCATGAGAGCACCAGAGACTAGGAGGCGCTAACATGCAGGGCTCTGGGGGGCCTGTCTCCCTCCTTCAAGCTGCTCAAAGACACTGAGTAGGGTGCAGTTACAGAAGCGGAGCAAATTTTGTAGCTCTCATGTTCTTTCCACACCACCACTAAGCCGCTCAGCAGACCTGTTTTTCCCATGGGCCTTGCAGGTTGATGTCTTTTCAGGCAGCCCTCCGGGGCGGGGGGGGGGGCGGAGTGACTTCCAAGACTCTCTTCCTGCTCTCCCAAGGTAACCTTGGGCCCTGCTTGCCCTCATGTAAGATGAGCACATTACTGTCAAGTTCAATGTTTCCAGGAGAATTAAAACAGGTAATGTAAAATGCCTGGTATACAGTACTCACTCAATAAGCATCCCCTCCCCGGTTTATGAGATATTAACCAGTCTGAACAAAAGCACAGTTTGGAGTCAGATGCATCTGGGTTTGAATTTGGGCTCTGCCACTGAAGAGCGGGACACTGGACAAACAAGGCCCTTGGCCTCTGTACCGCAGTTTCTCTGTAAGAATGGACATGATGCTTCTTACCTAGCAAGGCTGTTGTGGGGATTCATTTGTTTCTGTTAGGTCAAGTGCTTGGTACAGACAAACCAAGAGCTCAATGGGTAATATCATTCAGCACTCTACAAAGGCCAATCATAATCCCAGCAAGTGTAGTTGGGTCAGCATGCTGAGTGACTCACCTACAGCTTTTTCCTTGAGTTAAGTGGTCTTTCTTGCTTTTTGGTATGACACTGCCGATACCACCATTAACAGATATGTTTGTTTCTTTATAGATTAGTTCAGGACTGTCCTTCAAAAACACCAGCTGTTGAGTCATTTTCTTTGGCTTTCTGAAAGCCATTCTGAGCTTGTTAGATGAACCTTGGCCATTTAGAATGGCGAAAGGGGGAAAAGGAACAGAATTCAAGTTGGACTTTCAACCAGAAATACATGGTAAAGCAGAGGCTGTGAGCCTGACGAGTTGGGGGAGGGTAAAGGCTGGTCTGGCAGCAGCACTGTGGGGCAGCAGGCTCAGCGCCCCCCGTGGCTTCATGTTCCCAAGCCATGGCCTGGGCCACTGTCCTGCAAACACACTCTAAGCATGACAGTGTTACCATTGCCTGAGAAGCCTGATGGATCAGAGGGCAGGACTGTTCCATGCTTGTCACCCTCTCCCCAATTAATCATTGAGCCGCTCCTGCCTGCTAACTTCAGCTTTTCTCTGTGCCCTGAGGTCGACCCAGGGGCTCCTGTTGCTGTTCTCATTGCATTTGGACCAAACTTCTTTGAACCAAGTCATCCTGTGGCAGTGTCACTGTTTGCTCCTACGTCTGCCTCCCTGCAGCTGTGGCTCCTAGAAGCTGAGGGCCATGGCTTTCCACCCTGGCTTCCCCAGCACCTGCTAGAGCACCTGATTGAGCTGTTCAGTATCCATTTGCAGGATAAACATGGTGTTTTCTCAAATGCCAACCACTGCTGTGCTTAAGTGGTTCCCACTCATAAGGGAGTCAGTGATATGTTTCAGAGGGCACCTACATTGTGACATCATTTCAGTTTTTCTTAATGAAGTGGAAAGGAGATTTCCACCTGTGGTCAATCACTGATGACTTATGAGGCCCTGAGTTGTGAAGTACCAGCAATCCTTATAGTCAACTGAGAAAGAGCTGCCACTTAGAGTCTCTTAGCAACTGCAGCTGGCATGATTCTTAGCAATGCACACATTGATCTCACTGAAATCTCATGCCCTCCCTAGGAAGAAGACATAAGCTTCCACTGTGTCATATGGGAAACCAGTACAGAGGGGTTTGGTGACCAGGCCAAAACCACACAGCACAGAAGCAGAGGAACTTCTCTACGTGAATGGAGACAGTATGGCTCCTGCATGGTGACTAACAGAACCACTGGGAGCAAGCAAACCTGGTGGAAACAGCGAATCCGAGGAATCCTTTTCACTTTCGCTTGCCGTTGTGTCCTCATCGTCAGCCTCGTCCTCCTCATATGTATCATTGCCAGATGCTTCTGCAGCCTGTGAGCAGAAAAGAAAACTGTAATCATACCTCTATCGTTCTGGTCTGGAATTTCAAAGAAGTCTAACTTCAAGGCTGGATTGACAGCTCACTTTTCTCATTTCAATTGAAAGTTAAAGAAAAGTTCACCTCTTTAACTGGCCCTAGGAACTGTAGCAGAGTGACCCCCAGCACTTTTCAAAACTGACACTTCTAAATTCGCATGCTGCTTAATGATAGGAATGAGCACAACTGGGACACTAGCTAGGCAGCACAGGATAGCTGGGGAGCAGAGCATGTCAAAAACACACAGAATTCGGAGGACAAAGGCCTTGAATGCACATGCTCTGTCAGAAGACCCAGCACTGGGGCAAGCAAAGGGTTATGAAACAGACCCAAAAGGCACTTGTCATAGGGACAAAACAAAGGGGGGCTGGTGAATTTGAGTTTGTCAAAATGGAGAACTCTGGCTCAACAAAAGACATTAAGAGAGTGAGGCATACTACAGTGTGAGCGGAGATACCTTCAGTACATGCATCCATAGGCCTCCTAAGCAGAGAGGGGAAAAACCCCTACAAATCAGTGAGAAAAAGGCAGGTGATAAACTAGGAAAAGACACTTCACCAGAGCAGCTGGCCAAATGGCCAGTAAGTAAGTATGAAGGCACCTGACCTCCTTAGTCATCAGAAAATATTGCTAACTTCAACATCAGTGAAGTCAGGTGCTCCAATCCAGCAGAAGATACAAAAACACAAGTCATAGGCTCGGAGCAGATGTCTACGACACAGAATCAAAAACGAAGTGATAGCTAGAACAGTGAAAGAACTTCAAGTAAGAAAAAGGCAAGCTGACCAAAATTTGGGGTCAAAGACTGAAAGAAGTATTTTGCCCAAGAGAAAACAGGCAAGCTTAAGAAGAAAGATAGGAAAACCTGCTTTTTCGAGAACAGACTGGTCAAAATGCAACAGCTGGCAAGAATGTGAAGCGACAGGAATTGTGCAAGACTGCTGGCAAGAGTACACACATCACCTTTGAGGTAGTCGCATCTGTCTTTCGTGTCCGCTTCATTATTTCCTCAATTCTCTATTTAAATGACAAATAAAAATGCAAGCATGAAAACGAGTTAAAAGCCAAACAGCGATCCTGCAGAGTTCATTCCCTCCATTTCACACGGTAGACAATGTCAGCAGTTGCTCCCAAACCACAGATTTTACCAGCAAAAAGCCTTGGGTGGGTGGGGTCCCTATTCAGATCCCCCTTTCTGCTAGAAAATGCTTGGAACGATGACAGCTGTTTTTCTTATGATAACAGAGATATGGAAACAACATCGTCTTAATCCTAATTGCATGGATGTGGAAATCCATTACTTAGACTAAGCACATACTACTGCAAACCAATTAGAGGCCAAACACGGTTCTAGTCTAACAGACCATCCCTGAAGCTGATGTTAATGAAAATAATGCACCTCAGGGAAGCCATACTGTCTAAAATGAAAAGACAGGAGGCTGAGGAGGGCTGTGTCCTGGCAAGGGGTAAGAACTGTCCCCAACTGCACATGCTTCTTTTCCCAGAGCTGAGGAGGGCAGCACTCTCCGGCCTGCTCACAGTAACGGCCCTACTGACAGAGGAGCCTCCTGCTGCCTAAGCCTGCACCCGGGCCCCCAGATGAGCCAGGTGAGCTGTGCAATGTGTGTGGCCCCACTTTGCAAAGCAACTTGGCTTCTCAGAGACACCTGCACTTTCTGCTTCTTCCCAAGAAGCTGCTGCCATTTTCAGCTCAGTTTAGAAAACACTCTACCTCCCAGCAACCCCTCCCAGGACCGGAATACCTCTGCCCACAAAAGGAGCTTTGCTTCTAGGGGTCTGATGTATCGAGACGTTTGCTGTGATGGCCACCAAGGGTCCATGAGGGAAGAGTATGGTCAGGAAGAAAAAAGCCCCCGTACGCAGGAGAGGTCAGCTCCTTGGCCAAGGAAGAAGAGTGCAGTGGGGAAAGCACTAGGGGCTGGCATCTACTGAATTTGGGATTTCCCCAAACATACTGGGATATAACGTGCCCAACACTGTTTTAAACAGAAGTCAAACCTCGTAAAGCAGAGAGCGAGTACCTTTTTTCTCTCCAGTCTTTCTTGTAAGTTCTGCAGAATAATTCTCTCATGTTCCTTTTTACGATTGTCAGCTTCTTGAGCTTTTATTCTGATTGCCCCCTTCTAGAAAATTTGCATGAAAATAGTTTAATCTCAGTATAGCTGAGTGACATCAGAGAACACTAGTTGAAAAAGTGACACAGTATTATGTTATCTAGAACATCAAAACAATGTAACCTTTTATTAAGGGTCCCTATGTATGTGACCAATTCACTGATTAGCAGTTTTCATTACTTGGAACGCAAAAAACCAGGCTAAATGATATCTGGAAGGCTTAGGATCTCAAGGTTATCATTATGAATATCAGGACCACCTTACTTTAAAAGTCTTTAAGTGAGGGGCCAGCACCATGGCGCAGTAGGTTAAGCCTCTGCCTGAAGTGCTGGCATCCCATATGGACACCGGTTCTGGTCCTGGCTGCTCCTCTTCTGATCCAGCTCTCTGCTATGGTCTGGGAAAGCTGTGGAAGATGGCCCAAGTGCTTGGACCCCTGCACCTGCGTGGGAGACCGGAGGAAGCTCCTGGTTCCTGGCTTCGGATCGGTGCAGCTCCAGCCGTTGCGGCCATTTGGGGAGTGAATCAGCGGATGGAAGGCCTCTCTCTCTCTGTCTCTCCCTCTCACTGTCTGTAACTCTACCTCTCAAATAAATAAATAAAAATCTTTTTTTAAAAAAAGTCTTTAAGTGACTATGGCACTATCCACTAACATAGCAAAAGGAGCTAAAATCCTACATCTCAAAAACACTCAGAGGATTTTTTTTTAATATTTGAAAGGCAGAGTTACAGAGAGGGAGAGGCATAGAAAGAGACAGAGACAGGAGAGATCTTCCAACTACTGGTTCACTTCCCAAATGGCCACAATGGCTAGGTCTGGGGCAGGTCGAAGCCAGGAGCCAGAAGCTTCTTCCAGGAAACAGATGAGGACATAAACCCTTATGAATACCTCTAAAAGCTTAAAATCCTCGAATTCAACGTGCATGCAGGAGCCCAAGCCCTTGGGCCATTTTCCACTGCTTTCCCAGGTGCATCAGCAGGGAGCTGGATTGGAAGTAAAGCAGCTGGCTGCCCATATGGGATGTTGGCGCTGCAGGCAGCAGCTTTACCAGTATGCCACAGTGCCAGATCCGTGAAAAGATTCTTAAAGGCACTCTCCTGAGGAATGCAGGTGCCTGCATTAATGGAACATGCAACCGATTTTTGCGAAGGGAATATAAATTGTGCTATGGTCATAACTCACAGTGAGTATAGGCAGAGCTCACTTAGGGGATTTACTTCCCCATTGATCGGGATTTAGATGGGGGAGGCATTTTATTGTTGAATTCGAGGATTTTAAGCTTTTAAAGGTATTCATAAGGGTTTATGTCCTCATCTGTTCATGGGGGTTGTGAAGAGCAGGTGTGAGTGTTGTGTGTGGGGCACCACGGAATGCAAGATGGGGAAAGCTGACCTGGGACCTTTGATCTTTGCAAGCAAGTTGGATTCCAAACTAAGTGACTGTTAATCTAATTTGCTGTGTTCTGCTTTCTGTTTTCCCTTGGAGAATATTTTGGGATTTTGCCCTTGGTGGCTGAAGTGACCAGCAGTGATGGTGGGCAATGGTGAGACTGTGATGTAAAAATGTGGCCAGAGAACAGTGCATCTGTTTACTTTTTTCCTCAAAACACAGATTTTCTGATTTGGATTCCAACTACATTTTATAACCTGGTTCTTATCCCCTGATTAAGCATCAAACCAGCAAACCTGTGGCAGGGTCTCCTGATCTTTTTGATGTGCAGATGCTTTTTTCTTTTCAAGCTCCTGTTGCAGATTCTCATCATCAGTCTTTGAGACTTCTTGTGCTTGGTCTTCAATCATTTTCTTTGTTATGTCTTTTGCTTTTCTAACAGTACTGAGAGTATTTAAATAACTGTTAGTAAATGTCTTGGTTGACACCATACAGAGTTGGTAGTATAGTACCTGAGCTTTTATAGTGAAACAGCCTGCGTATTGTAATGCAACTGACATTCACATCAGAATAACTGCTTTTTTTACGTTGTTACTATACAAGATTTAAACAGTTGAACCTTTTTAAATGGGGAAAGGGAGTAGAATAATATTTGAATCAAGTAGTGGACTACTTTGCATTTAACAAAAAACACACATACACATGCACACATACACTATAGATATAATCACTCCTTAACTGTTTTAGAGACAGGAGACCCTTTAACAGGCCTTACTGACACATACTCATACCCAGTGTCATTTAGAGGGTCTGGTGGTGCTCAAGTAGTGCTCTCAAACACTAAGCCAGCTCTGTTTACAGGAAGTGATGAACACACTTCTTCAGGTTATATATAGTTTCTTGCCAGTCACAATTTCCCCTTTCCTCCTTTCCCTCAGCCTATCTATATGGAAACTATGTGACTATTTCAAAGAACGCTTAATACTTGCACACAAAGTCAGTACTGTAGTTATTCCTTGAAGGCCATGGACAGAGAAGGCTTACATTAAAGGACCCAACATCAAATTAACCTCAAGATGCAGGAGCAAGAAAAATTTCACTCAGGTCCAAATGCATGCAATTGTGCATGCAATTTGCTGCCCATAGCAAATATGCAATGATATCTTAACAAATACCATAGGAAATCC
Organism: Oryctolagus cuniculus; assembly: GCF_051225735.1. Lineage (NCBI taxonomy): Eukaryota > Metazoa > Chordata > Mammalia > Lagomorpha > Leporidae > Oryctolagus > Oryctolagus cuniculus. Next base: position 113,603,304 of record NC_142888.1, read on the forward strand.
TTTAGCAATGACTCACTGGCCTGATGAGATTCAGGTGTCACAAAGGTCATTGGAAAGCACCCAAAGTTACACATGAGGAAGTTTAATCACCAGGTTTGTGAATCCTGAAGTTACAAGCTTTTAAAAATAAAGAAGGGGGTTGCCATCCATGAATGAAAAGCCCCTGGACATGAGGCTGGTCTCTTTATGCCTTCTACCACGTCTTAATGACATCCAATGTATGGGACTAACAAGGATTGCACCATTGATGCACACACCAGGGTCCTCTGTGCTCCGCCGGTTATAGGGGTCAGAAATGCTTCCTACCCACTCTTTACTTGCTTAGAAGGCAGTGAGGCATTTCTGCTCCTCACTGAAGAAAAAGACAGTTGCTCCTTGACAAGTTGTACCGAGAGGGTAAGAGTTTGGACTTTCCAAATCTAGGCTCCAAAGTGTACAGCATGGGAAAGATGATTTTGTGCTCACCTTGGTTCTGTATCTTTTTTTAGTCTTTCTTCATCTTTGAGTTTTTGTTCACGAGCAAGACGGCGTCTTTCTGTTAATATTTTTGTAGCCTCCTCAGCACTCATAGTCCCTGGTGTGCTTTTAATACCAGGCTCTGGTTAAAATAAATGTGCCAAGCCATTAGTGTAGGCAACTAACTGCCCTTCAGTCTAATAAAGAAGTACAATGCAACCCAAAACATTTAACGAAGTGAGCAGCAGCATGTGCACAGACCTAAATTTATAAACTGAAAGCAAACTCCTGGTGATTTGTTCAAAACCCACCCCAGTGACACATCTCCCAGTACCAGAATTAGCATTTTTTTTAACAACTATTTGTTCCAAAACAAAAGAATGCAATTCTGCTTTAGTTTTAGTTGTTAGGAGATAACTGATTCAACTGACTGTATGGTACAAGATTAAGATATCCTGAACACAGGGGAAGACAAGCTTAGGCCTGGTCCAAATGAAGGGTAAAATTTTTAAATATTCAACTAAACAAAAAAAAATATCTGCCATACATTTTGAGATTTGTGCATCATTTCTACTATATAATTACTCTTCAGCTGAACTCTGAGAGCAGTATATGCACTTAGTTGATCATAAAGTGTCTAACAGTAGATAACAAAGGAAACCAAGTCTATTAGTAAAACGAGGTGACTACATGGAGAGAGATTATAATATTTTAGTCTATTTAGTGAACTTTATTGCAAACAAACTATACAGGAAGTGAGAATTCTAAAATATCTCAAGAATTAATAATTTGTAATAAGAGATTATTTCTGTCACAAAAAAATTCACTGTGGGATGCCTTAAAAAGAAACAACTCCCTAGTGTTTGGAATTGAGTAATGTCTGTAGGCATGGAGCTTGCCTGCGCCAGGTGGAATAGCAACAAGGCACTTTCAGGAACCTACAACCACACAAAGCAAGGTGTACCACATGTTATGGCCCATGTCTGGAAACTGACCTACATCTTCGGAGGAAAACTTGCTCATCCACACATGGCTGGGATGTGCTCTTTCCCTAAATGACCCATTATCAGAGCTAGACAGGCCCCTAGGGATCATTTGGAGCAACCCTTCCATCCAATATATATATATATATTTTTTTTAAAAAGAGTTATTTATTTGAAAGGCGGAGTTACAGAGACAGAGGGCAAAAGAGAGAGAGAGAATTGTTCTTCCATCCATCGGTTCACTCCCCAAATGGCTACAATGGCTACAATGGCCAGGGCTGGGCCAGACTGACGCCAGGAGCCTGGAGCTTCATCCAGGTCTCCCACATGGGTGCAGGGGCCCAAACACTTGGGCCATCTTCCACTGCTTTCCCAAGTGCATTAGCAGGAAGCTGGATTGAAAGTGGAGCAGTCAAGCCTCAAACAGGCACCCATATGGGATGCCAGCATTGCAGGTGGTGCCTTTACCAGCTACACCACAACACTGGCCCCCCAATATTTAACAGCAGCTGTAAACATGGGTTTTTTAAAACAAAGGGGTAGGGCAACAAGGACAAGCAGCCAGAGATGTGTTTCCCTGAGCCAGGAACTGGCTACATTTCCTTCCAAAGAAAATCATCCCCTAATCAATGGGAGAATACAATGAACATGAGCATTCCCAAACTTACCTCAAGATACTCTGTGTTGCTAAAGCAAACCCCTTAGTGAAAGAGCTTACCTTCAGACACCATATGCCTTTGGCTCACAGCCTCACATTTTCTTATTGTTTTGGAAGCAGTTTCTCTTTTCTTTGGGAAAGAACCTAATGCACTTTGTGAAAATAGGGCACGTTGGTCCGGTGTCATTTTATAGAACAGAGAACTCTGTGCTGACTGTTTTGACATAAATGGTGAAGGTGACAGGGGGCTGGTCTTATGGCTCTGCCTGCCGAGAAAAAGTAACAAATGTGTGCTAATTAATTTTTAGTGTACATTTTGTGAAATGTCAGGTCTTGATACTATGAGATAATATCATAATCTTGGAATTAGACATTAGAGACAAAAGTAAATCCACTTTAAAGGGTTTTTCCTTTAAGTTATCTTGCATACTTTAGTTATGGAAATCTGACATAAAATTTGTCCTGGTAGACACCTATCAGGAACAGCTACAAATCAGCTACTTACTTAGCATGTTGAGAAAATGGGAGTTGGTAGCCCAGTACAGATGACGACCAACTAGGACATGGTGGGAGTGACGATGGGAACTTCTTGGCAAGAGGGTATGAGGCCAGTATGTCCTTGACTAGATTCTGAACAGATCAGTGCAAAAGACAAGAAATTATCAGCAATAACTTTACTGCAGCTGGCTTTTGAAGAACAAAAATTACTCTGTATAAAGGCCAATTACGGCTTCTTAAACTGAGAATTTGGAATTTGCTTTTAGACTAACAAGTTATATTACACAATTCAAGTAGGGCACAGAAATAATTAATCTAAAAGAAATCTTTTACTTCACAACTTAATTCTGCATCTAAATCCTATGGGCTTGGAACATCTCAAAAAGAACAGAACTGATAGATACTGTTTATTGATATATAAACTCTTGTATCTTCTCCCTTTTACTAAAAATTAATATTCTAGTTTTCAGGGGAAACAAATATGAGAGAATTACGAATAGTTTAAGTGAGTTGTCTCATTTGATTAATTTTAGTATTTATTATAATATTTATAATTTATTATAGCAAAATACTAGTAGTAAGTCAGTTATGCTGTGATATACAATGATGATATACAAATTTTATGGGAAAATATGTCAATAAAAGGCACTTGACAAACCTACGGAGCTCTCACTTTCGCTTACAAGATGCTTCCACACTCACCTCAGGGGCTGCCTTGGGGGGCACTTCCGCACTCGGCTCAGGGGCTGCTTCCCTGCTGTCCTCCGGTGACACTTCCACACTCGCCTCAGAGGATGAGTGCACGCTCACCTCAGCAGAGGAATCCCCGCTCACCATGGGGGCTGCTTCTACGCTTACCAGGGGAGAGGCATCCACGCTCACCTCGGGAGGCGCTTCCTCTCTGGCCCTGGAGAGCACTTCCATGATCACCTTGGGCGGTGCTTCCATGTGTGCCTTGGGGGGCTCCTCTGCACTCGCCTCAGGGGGCGCTTCTGTAGTTGCCTGGGCAGGCACTTCTGCGCTGGCCTCAGGGGGTGCTTCCACGCTCACCTGGGCAGATGTTTCTACTTTCTCCTGAGCTGTTACTTCCAGTACAGTCTGAGATGGTGTCTTCACTACCGTCTTAGGAGGCAGGAAAATCGGCTTCAGTTCATCACTGCTGTATCTACGCAAGGGCACGTGTACATAGCGGAATACAGTGGTGCGGGTGCCTGTAAATGAGTAAGGACAGAGAGGGAAATTCCATAAAGTGAGTGATCTCACAAGGCAGAAACATGCCAGGCACACAACGTAAGAAGAGAACCAGAGAAAAGAGAGGCTGTTAGGAAAGCACAGGCATTACACACATAGCAAGTACTTAGTGACACAGATCACAGACCCAGGAGAAATCTAGCACTTCAGAAGTTACGCCAACAACAGAGTAGATGTGAAAGCGGTAGTCTACTCCAGATGAAAGCGAGCTGTTTCTCTGAAGCTGTTGCTGGTAATAAGCTATTTCTATTTTAATCACACTATATGTCAGGGTTATTTTCATGAAAAATAATCTTCAACACTGAAACAAAATGATCATAGTTGGGATTGGATCAAGTTGAACTGAGGCCTTGGTTAAGGTTGAGGCGCTTGAGGCTGGTGTTGTGGTACAGTGGGTAAAGCCACTGCCTGCAGTGCCAGCAGCCCATATAGGCACCGTTTCGAGACCCGGCTGCTCCACTTCCTATCCAGCTCTTTGCTATGGCCTGGGAAAGCAGTAGAAAATGGCCCAAGTCCTTGGGCCCCTGCACCCACGTGGAGGAAGCTCCTGGCTCCTGGCTTCGGATCAGCCATTGCAGCCACCTGGGCAGTGAATCAGCAGATGGAAGACCTCTCTCTCCCTCTCTCTCTCTCTCTGCATCTCTTTCTCTCTCTGTGTAACTCTTTCAGATAAATAAATAAATCTTTAAAAAAAAAAAAAACAACAAAAGTTGAGGTGGTTGACATACCAGCCTCAGATGCTTTGGCAACTGGAACACACCAGGGCAAAAATGTTTTAAGAATTTTTTTTTTTATTGAATTGAAATGCAGAGTTAGAGATAGAGAGAGGGAGATACAGAGAGAAAGAGGTCTTCCGTCTGCTGGTTCCCCAAATAGCCACAATGGCTAGGGCTGTGCCGATGAAAGCCAGCAGTCTGGAACTTCTTGCAAGTCTCCCATGTGGGTGCAGGAGCCCAAGCACTTGGACCATCTTTTGCTGTTTTCCTTGGCACATTAGCAGAAAGCTGTATCAGAAGTGGAGCAGCCGGGTCTTGAACCAGTGCCCATATGGGATGCCAGTGTCAGACGCCACAACACCAGCCCCAGTCAAAGATGTTTTAATCAGGGAAACAAATATGAGGGGAGTAAATAATCAACAGAGGCCAAGCAATAAGTGATTCATCTGCTGTGTCTTAGAGGGAAGGGATAGGATGGAGTCCAGAAGGGTTCTGGGCCTGAAGGGAAGTCTATATGTGTTAGGATGAATGGATAGACTTCTAATGTCAGATGTACAAACATCTGAGTCATGGGTAAACCTCTTGTATTATCCACTAACTTGGGTCACAATCAAGAGAGATTATCAATAAATGTTTGTAGGTTAAAAAAAGTAAACATCTGAATACCTCTGCCAGAAATAGAGATCTTACCATTGCAGTGATAACATAAGACCCTCCATACCCTCCATATTAGATTTTTTTAGAATAGAATGGAAGAAATAACATTTTCTCACACATATTTACTGAAATGTCAGTAATCAGACTAGGTTGGTTCTCCAAGATTCCTCAAAGATTTGACAATCTAAGTTTATCTATTTTATGCCTGGGAAATGGGCAAGAATGATAATACTGGGTGTGTCAGCTAAGATGGAGGAAAATTATAATTCTAATCTTTGGAGCCAAGCAGTTTCATACACTGTGGTAGATGTGCAGATTTGCATATGTCCCCTAGGTGGCATCTTGGCAATATGTATCAAAAGCCACTTAAAGAGTACACACTTGGAGAGGCACCAAGATGGCGGAATAGGGAGGGCGTTACTGCTCTAGTTTAGGAGAAGATAGTTAAAAAACGTGGAGAGAATACAATCTCAGGGAAGAGTTAGAGAAAAAACAACAGAAGAAACTCCATGCAAATTAGAGGGACACTATGGATATATGTGGAGGTTGTGGATACACAGCATGAACACAGACACAACTCAGCCCCCCAGCAGCCAAGAGCCTCAGCACCAGCTTTGGAGAGTGAGGTGAGACCAGACTGCAACAGCCCAACCCACTGGCAATAAAGCTGTGGGAAGAGCCTGGCATGAGTCAGGCTTGGAGCCCTGTGGGGGACAGTGTACCTGCCAACCTAGAGGGAAAAAAGGGGGCATCTTTCTTTCTTTCTTTCTTTCTTTCTTTCTTTCTTTCTTTCTTTTTTTTTTTTTTTTTACAGGTAGAGTTATAGACACTGAAAGACAGAGAGAAAGGTCTTCCTTCCATTGGTTCACTCCACAAATGGCTGCTACGGCCGGCACTGTGCCGATCCAAAGCCAGGAGCCAGGTGTTTCTTCCTGGTCTCCCATGTGGGTGCAGGGCCCAAGCACTTGGGCCATCCCCCACGGCCTTCCTGGGCCACAGCAGAGAACTGGACTGGAAGAGGAGCAGCCGGGACTAGAATCCGGCACCCATATGGGATGCAGTCGCCGCAGGCGGAGGATTAATCAAGTGAGCTCCGGCACCGGCCCCGGCACTGGTGTCCAGTAACTAGCTGAGAGTGGGTGGGTACCATTTAGGACATATACAACAGCTGTGCCTGCTTGTGTCTGTGTACCCAAAAATCAACTGAGAGGAGAAGCCTGAGTCTGGCTGGGAGAACTGTCAGGGGGCTGGGTGCTCATACTTTGGGAGCCTTTTGTGCTGGGACTGTGAAAACACTGTGGCTGCATGGGAGAGCATGGGATGTGGCTAGGTCTTTGGGCATTCACTGTGGACAGCTCCACATGCTTGGGACTCCCTGATTTCCTGGTGAGGGTCATTGCTGAGGGATTTGTGCTCACACTGAGGACTGCGCAGATCCTTTGTGTGGTTCTTGTGGTAACACAGATGAATGGTATACCCACTGGGGCTAGCACCCAGGCATTGGTCTCCTTGGAGGAGAGCAGGTGAGCATGAAACTATACCAACAGAGCTGAACAAAAACTTTTCTCTAAAGGGAGGCGAGAACTTCCACTTTGCTTATGGCCTTATCCAAATACTGATGGAGTTTGTGGATTCAAAAGGCTTCCATCACCTAGGCAGCTCATTTCAAGAACCTTGGTAGGTCACTGATGTGATGTCATGCATAAAAATATTGATTGTTAAATCAACAACAGGAGTCACTGTGCACTAACTCCCCATGCAGGACCTCTGTCCTCAATGCATTGTATTATGAGAGTTAACTGTAAAATTTGTTCTCAGTTTTTTTTGTGTTTGTGCAAATTGTTGAAATATTTACTTGGTGTAGAGTTGGTCTTCTGTGTAAAAATTGAATTGAAAATGAATCTTAAAGGAGAATGGGACTGGGAAGGGGAGAGGGAGGAGGAGAGGTGGGAGTGTGGATGCGAGGGCGGGTATGGTGGGAAGATTGACTATATTTCTAAAGTTGTACTTATGAAATTTGTATTCCTTAAAAAATAAATTAAAAAAAATTAAAAAGAGGATATTTAGGGGCTAGCACTGTGGCGTAGCAGGTAAAGCCACCGCCTGCAGAGCCAGCATCTCATATGGGCACCGGTTTGAGTCCCAGCTTTCCACTTCTGATTCAGCTCTCTGGTATGGCCTGGGAAAGCAGAAGAAGATGGCCTAAGTCCTTGGACCCCTGCAACCCCAATGAGAGACCCAGAAGAAGCTCCTGGCTCCTGGCTTCGGATTGGTGCGGCTCTGGCCATTGCAGTCAATTGGGGAATGAACAAGTGGATGGAAAACATCTTTCTCTCTCTCTCTTTCTCTCTCTCTCTCTTTCTCTCTGTAACTCTGACTTTCAAATAAATAAATAAATAAAGAGGGTATTTACCACACCCAATTTGGGAGTCACCTTGAATAGTCCCCTCACCTTGGAGCCCTGAACAGAGCTCCCTGGCCATCCCCAGCACACACCTCAGGGTATTCACTGAAAGAGCAGACACTCCAGTAAACCACAGAGCCATAGTCCAAAGATAAAAGCAATCACAGGAGAAAAAATAAACCAACAAGTATCTCCACAAATGCCTAAGAATAAATGCAGTAATTCAAGAAACAAAAATAATGAAGACAACATGATGCTCCCAAAGAACACAACATGCCAATATTGAATGTGAAAATGAAGAAATTGGAGAAATGCCAGAAACAGAATTCAAAAAATTGATCATAGGATTACTTAGAAGTAGTCAGAAAAAAATCCATAATCTAAAGAAATCCATACATGACATGAAAGAAAATTTTTCTCATGAAATGGAGATTTTAAACAGAAGTCAAAACAAAGTGTAGGAAATGAAGAATTCAATAGAATAAAAAATGTGGTGGAAAGCCTTTACAACAGAATCTGTGAGGCAGAAGAAAGAATATCCAAATTAGAAGACAAATCTCTGGATATTTTATAGTCAGATCAAAAAGAAAAAGAAATTAGAAAACTAAAAACAGTGTTGGAGATCTACAGGATACTATCAAATGACTCAACAATGGGTCTTAGGAGTTCCTGAAGGCATGGAAAGTGAGAATGGATTAGAAGGCCTTTTTAGTGAAATGATTACAGAAAATTTCCCTAGTTTGAGAAAGAAAAGGATGTCTAAGTACAGTAGGGACACAGAACTCCTAATACGCATGACCAGAAAAGATCTTCACCACAACACATAGTAGTCAAACTCTTCACAGTAAAAGATAAAGAAAAGATTCTAAAATATGCATGAGAGAAACACCAGATTACTTTCAGAAGATCTCCAATTAGACCCACAGCTGACTTATCAGAAACGCTAAAGGCTAGGACAGAATGGAGAGACATAATCCAAGTCAAAAGAGAAAAAATATCTGTCAATCCAGAACACTGTACCCTGCAAAGCTCTCACTTATGAATGAAGGTGAAATAAAGACCTTCCATAACGAACAGAAATTGAAAAAAATTGTTACCACCCGTCCAGCCTTACAGAAGATGCTTAGGGATGTGCCACACACAGAAACACTGAAACATGGTCATCACTATGAAAAAAGGTGAAGGCAGAAAATCTTGCAGTAAAAATACAAAGGAAATCCAAAGTAAACAACAGGAATATTTATGGAAAAATGGCACGGCCAAGTCCTTACTTCTCAATAGTCACCTTGCACGTTAATGGCCTCAACTCCAGTTAGAAGATACAGACTAGCTGAGTGGAAAAAAAAACACACATCTATTTGCTGCCTACAAAGAAACACATCTCACCAACAAAGATACACACAGACTGAAAGTGAAAGGATGGAAAAAGATATTACATGTTAAAGAAACAAAAGACCTGGTGTAACCATCTTAATATCAGATAAAATAGACTTTAACACAAAAACTGTCAAAAGAGACAAACAAGGACAATATGTAATGATTAAGGGATCAATTCAACAGGAAGATATAACTATTATAAATGTATATGTGCCTAATTACAGGGCACCTGGCTATTTAAAAGATATGGTACGGGATCTAAAGGGAGATTTAGACTCCAATACAATAGTAATGGGGGACTTCAATACCCCACTTTCAGCAATGGACCGATCAACCAGACAGAAAATCAACAAGGAAACAGCAGAGTTAATTGACACTATAGACCAAATGCAGCTAACAGATATCTACAGAACTTTTCATCCTACAGTTGCAGAATACACATTTTTTTTTAATTTGACAGATAGAGTTAGACAGTGAGAGAGAGAGAGAGAGAGAGAGAGAGAGAGAGAGAGAAAGGTCTTCCTTTTCCGTTGGTTCACCCTGCACGCTACGCTGATCCGAAGCCAGGAGCCAGGTGCTTCCTCCTGGTCTCCCATGTGGGTGCAGGGGCCCAAGCACTTGGGCCATCCTCCACTGCCCTCCCGGGGCACAGTGGAGAGCTGGACTGGAAGAGGAGCAACCAGGACTAGAACCCAACACCCATATGGGATGCCGGAGCCACAGGTGGAGGATTAGCCAAGTGAGCCATGGCGCCGACCCCCGAATACACATTCTTCTCACCAGAGCATGGAACTTTCTCTAGGATAGACCACAGGCCAGGCCATAAAGCAAACCTCAGCAAAGTCAAAACAATAGAAATCATGCCATGCATCTTCTCAGACTACAATGGGATAAAGCTGGAAATCAGCAACTCCGGAATCCCTAGAGCATATGCAAACACGTGGAGACTGAACAACATGCTCCTGAATGAGCAGCAGGTCATAGAAGAAATCAAAACAGAAATAAAAAAACTGTTGAGAAACAGGTTTTTTTCATACTATTTGTTGAACTCTTTACTTAGTATAGAGTTAATCTTCTGTGTATAGTTAATTGAAAATAGATTTTAGTAAAAAATAAAAATGGGAATAGGAGAGGGAGAAGGAAGAAGGGTGGGAGTAGGGGTGGGTATGGTGGAAAGAATCACTAACACTATGTTCCTAAAATTGTATTTATGAAATGCATGAAGTTTGTATACCTGAAGTAAAAGGTTTCTGGGATAAATAAAAAAATTAAAAGTACACACTCTTTTTTCTAGTCAGTCCACTTCTAGGTCTGTCCTTAGAGAGGAAAGTCAGGTTAATACATTAAAATGTACGTATAAGGTTGTTATTTATAACATTGCTTATAATGCTGAAACAATTGAAAATATACTCCAAATATTCGACAGAAAATCTGGACTACTCTGAGGTAGTTGTTAAGAGAAAAAACATGCCATTTTTTGGACCAGAAAATAGTATACATTGAATAAAAGCAGATTATCTCATTCTGTGGAAAAATACATAAAGGCAATGAGAAACATTAAGTTATTCATGGGCATTGGGATAACAGGGGGCTACATGTAAAATTATTCAACACTATTTATTGCTTACATAATAAGCATTTTAAGAAAGGCATTTGGTTGTGGCTTTCTTAAGATTTGGTAACTTTATTTGCCACTTCATCTTAAAGTATGGGTGGCAACTTTTCATATGATCTTATCAAATAATTAAAATAGCACAAGTGACCAAAAATTGACCTCCTGTGAAAAACATTTTGACTGAACTGTTCTTAGTCCCTGATTTTGGTGGAGAAAGCATTTTACCTACGTAGCTGTAATGCCAACAGGTTGTGCTTTGGGAACTATAGTAATTATTAGCTATAGGAATATAAGAAAATGAGTTTTGATGGTAGTGATGTATAAAACTAAGATGAAAGTAAGTAGAAATGTCTTCTAATACACTGAAGGTGAGGAAGACTCACAGGAAACACTGTGATACACATGGAACTGGGCGTAAACACAGTCGGGAATCAGAAGCAGAAGAAAGAAGGCTGTGCTACAAGAAAGTCGGTGATAGTATTTTGCTTCATTTTTTCTAATCATACAAATATTGACAGAAAAAGAAATCACATGGGGTGAAATATATCCTGCAAAAGAGAGCTTCCCCTTATCAGGGACATCTTGTGATGCACATGCATGTGAATTCTAAATGAACAAGTCCCAACCCTGAAGACTTCTTTTCTTTTACTAACCATCTTCATGGCCCTAAATAAAAGCTGAATAGTGGTGCAATGACATTCTTCTATAAGTTAGGAAAAAAAAAAAAGGTAAGTGGAGTAGGAAACGTTCTCTCTTGATATTAGTGAAATTTTTCTATACTTTAAAAATCCACAGAGTTTTAAATTTAACAACCAACACAAAAGTTATCTATCTCATTCTATAAATAACCCATTGCCCAGATTGCGATGTTAGAAGCTATGAAATACTCAACAACACAAAGGGATTGAACGCTGCCATCTGATCTGAATAGAGAGGAAGAGATGACCTGAATCAAGATGAGAGGCCGCAGCACAGCACAATAACTCCAAGAAAGCACTCCAGGTAGCATATTTATCAGAACCATTCCCTTCTGGCTGGCATCTCTCTGGAGGAACTCAGAGAAAAAGTTGTACAGAACCAAACAACTTTTACAGGATTCCTGTAGATGCATGCCACTGACAATCATAATGGTCTGCTTCATTGCCTAAAGCTCCAAAGCATTGGCTGAACTTGTGTTAAAACTGGATTCTGTTGTAAAGAGTTTGCTCTAATAAATGTTTATGTTCATATAGATTCCTGTGACAATAGTACATGCTCTTCTATTAGGATAGCACCAGAATCAATAAAGTGGAGAGGCTTACAGTCTGTAAGAGCATGATTGTGAAAGGGTAATGTTGAAGGTAGGGGAAAAAGGTGTTAAAAAGAAACTCATTTTAAAAATCAGCTCTTTACTAGTAATCACAAAATTTTATGAGTGAAAATCCAGTAGTAAAAACATGCACAAAGGATTTATATGGGTTAGTGCTATCAGGCAAGAGAGCAAAGCTCTGAAACCCAAAGCATGGTTAGAAATTTATAACTTCTAAGTGCAAAACTGCTGAAATGCTTGAAGGGAATCGAGTCTTCCAGTCGGAACCTACCAAGACCAACACTCATGATCTACTACTGCAGAAATCAATGTACCTCACTTAAAGATAGACTTTTCTGGTCTCAGCCAAATAAGCATGGCACCAGCACACATCACTGTGTTGTAGAATGGAGATTATGGCTTCCAATTTAAGAAATGACTTTTTAGGGACAGAGTTGTGGCACAACAGGTTTAGCCACTGCCTGCAACACCAGCATCCCATGTGACCACAGGTTTGAGTCCCAGCTACTCCACTTCTTTTTTTAAAAAAAGATTTATTTATTTATTTGAAAGTCAGAGTTACACAGAGAGAGGAGAGGCTGAGAGAAAGAGAGAGGTCTTCCATCTGCTGGTCCACTCCCCAGCTGGCCTCAGCAGCCAGAGCTGCGCTGATCTGAAGCCAGGAGCCAGGAGCCTCCTCCGGGTCTCCCACATGGGTGCAGAGGCCCAAGGACTTGGACCATCTTCTACTGCTTTCCCAGGCTACAGAAGAGAGCTGGATTGAAAGTGGAGCAGCCGGGTCTCAAACCGGCACCCATATGGGATGCCGGCGCTCAGGCCAGGGCGTTAACCTGCTGCGCCACAGCACTGGCCCCAGCAGCTACTCCACTTCTGATCCAGCTCCCTGCTAGTGTGCCTGGGGAAGCAGCAGAAGATGGCCCAGATGGCTGAGCCCTTGCCAATGGGTGGGAGACTTGGATGGAGTTCCAGATTCCCGGCTTTGGCTTGGCCCAGCCCCAGCTGTTGTGGCCATTTAGGGGATGAACCAGTAGATGAAAGATCTCTCTCTCTCTCTCTTTCCCCTCCCGACCCTCCCTCCCTCCCTGCCAAAAGTCTGCCTTTCAAATGAATAAATACATCTTTCAAAAAAGAGAAATAACTTTTCAAGCAACTCAATATTGACACACACACACCTGCTTTTCAACACTGCTTGAGGTTTTTACTTGGAAACAGCTACCCACCTGGCTCATTCTCTGATTGTCTTCTGTCACCAAATGAATGCAGTTTATCTTTTCTACTTAGAGATGAGCTTCTCTTATTTTTTGTTATACCTAGAGATCAAGTGCAAAGAAATATTATCTTTCCAAAACTACTTCAATATATTACTTCAAGAGTGAATCATTCTTGTTTGCAATTTTTTGATCTTCTCTACCCTTGCTTACAAGTTCATTTAATTTCTAATATTATGCAGAGATCCTACATCTCCAAACATAAAACTAGCTTGTTCTTTAAATTATTTGAGATAAACTTTAAAGTTATTTATAAAATGGTAACAATTAAGAGGAAAAATGTCTCATACTATCTGACAACATGAAAGATCTCAGATTACAAATACATCACTTTTAATTTTAGACACACATCTCATGATGCCTAATATTAACAGTAATTTATCTTTTATTTGTTAACTAGCATTTTTTAGACAAAAGTTAGTATAACATTTGGTACAGATGTCACAATTTAAGCAACTAAGTTATTCATAAAAGAAAATAATCTGCTTTATGTGGACACTTTTCCATTTTACTGGAAATATTCTAGCTCAGAAGACTGGGGGATGTATGCTTTAAAATACATTTAAAATTTTAAAATACATTTAAAATTTCTCAGGGGCAGGAGTTGTGGCATAGCAGCTTAAGCCACTGCCTGTGACACCAGCATTCTATATGAGTGCTAGTTCAAGCCCTGGCTACTCCACTTCCAATCCAGCTCCCCAAAGCACATGGGAAAGCAGTAGAAGATGGCCCAAGTGCTTGGGTCCCTGCACCCATGAGAGAAACCCAGATGAAGCTCCTGGTTCCAGGCTTCAGCACGACCCAGCGCTGGCCATTGTGTCCATTTGAGAAGCAAACCAGCGAGTGGAAGATTCTCTCTCTGTCTCCCTCTTTCTCTCTAACTCTGCCTTTCAAACAACAAATTAATAAATTTTTAAAAACAAAGAATTTCTCTTTTGGGGACTTGTAAATTGAAGCACATATGGACAATAGAGTGTCACTGAAACTTTCTTGGATTGGTAAAGTGGTTGAGCAGCAGGAACCATAGAGATGGAATTGATTCAACCATGTGATTAATTAGGTCACATATTCTTCACTGACATACTGCAAGAAATGAAAAAATAGCATGAACAGTTATTGTGTCAGCAATAAGTGGAAGAAAAATAGACTTTTAAAATCAACCAAGATTTAAAACAGTTATTTGAAGTATTACAGGCAAGATTTTGAACTTCATTTGAATTTGAAATAGTGATCTCTCTGGATTTAATAGGTTTCAGTTCAATTTAAAGAGATTTTCTGAAATCATTAATTACATTTACCACTTCAGAGTGTGCACCATACTGTACCTTTGAGCAAGTTATTTCACAAAGTATCTTCCACACATACCTTCTTGCATTAAAAACTAGTAAAGAAATCATTTAAAACGTTACTTGAAACTGCTCCTTTGGTACAATTTCAACCAATTAATATGTTGAAAGTCATCACCTGTCCCCCTTTTTTTTACAGGTTTCTTTAATATGGCAAGTGTATATATTAGTGAAAGTATACTAGTGTTTGCTTCTTGTATTAAATATGTAGTAAATGCCCATGGAACAAACCTTTGGTAATTTCTCAAAGCAAGGAGACAGAAAAACATAGCACTGCTTGTGGAACAATAAGCTACATTAAAATGAAAGTAAATAAACATGAGGTTGCAGTTAATATGATCTAATTTTTCTAAAGGATTTAGTTGGTAAATAATGAATTAACTTTATCATATGACAATCAAGGTGCTAGAGAAAATCTCACTATATTAATCTATGAATCAACCCAGGCTGTACATGAAAGTGCTTTGGAAAAGCATATTGAGGGTGGGGGTGAGTGGATCAACTTTTCTTAGACCATTCCAAAAAAAACATGATGCACCTAGATGGACAACAAAATAGAAGACCTTTCAAGCTCACCATTGATACTATAAGAGTTCTAAAAATTCAAACAACATAATGTGAATTTGAACAAAATAAAATTCCTTTTTTCTTCCACAGTCCTTTTCAACATATTTGAAAGTATAATACAGTCTCATATAAAAATGCAAACTTCTCCACTAGGTTAACCCTTACGACAATTAAATATACTTTAAAGAGTATCCAGATTCTTTGCTGTACTGGAATTTAATATAAATCAGCATTGCTCAAAAAATGTCATGGTATCTATTAATGCAAAAAAATTTAATTCAAACTATAATTATGCCTTTTTCAATACACAACTCACAAAAGTAATATGTCTTTGTCTTTTTTAATAGCTGAGTTTGAGGGAATTATGTGGAATTTGTTCTGTGTCCTGCCAAGGCTATTCCTATTCTTTTTTCTCTTGCAATTATGAGTGAGATACATCATGTGCTAGAAGCCAGTAATGTTCATTGCCAGACACTTGGGTATAGATTTTTTTTTTAAGTAAGGGATACTAATTAGAAGGGGAAACACTAGGAACAAACAGGTTTTTGAAACATAACTTCATTTCATTTCAAACAAACAGGTACAGCAGATAAACCTGCATATGGGGGTACTTCAAAAAGTTCATAGAAAAATGGAATTAAAAGGTGAGTGTGTTTGGCACAAAATAAATTTGAAATCTAGGCATACAAAGGGATTTCAAAGAGCTCATGGAAAATGTGTATTATCAATTTCAAATTTTTGTACCAAAATACATTTGTCATTTGATTCCATTTCCCACAAACTTATGGAAATACCTATTATTTTTCTTAAATGAGGTAATAATCATGATACTTAATGGACATTGAATGGCAGGAGTAGTCTAACCAGTCCCTAGAAAACACAATCTCATTGATAAGTTACCTAGAATATGAATTTTAACATAAAATAAATTATCAGGCCACTTAAAAAGACAATGTCTTTTGGCCAAAATATGCTTCAGTGTGAGTTACCTGAGCCCAACAATCTCATCTAACGTGAACAATAAAAAAATACAAAATAACAATTTATATTGACAAAAATGCAAAATAATAGTCATCATCTCTATAAAATAATGTGCTGCTTATCTGACATAGTTTTAATGATCTGTGATTATATTAAAATTTATTACAAAAAATTAAAAATGTGAAGAACTGTCTTATTGTCCACAATCTAAAGTAGTGGTAGTGTAAAAACACGTAGAAAGAACTGGTTTCATTACATTATAATTCACTAGAATATATGAAATAGCTATTTGCTCAGGCCAATAGAATTCTGAAGACCTGCAAATGACATGGGGATTTGTCTACTGAAAACAGAACAGTTATGTTCTAGGTTTTCAGTAGATATAGACCATTTATTGACTGAGAAATTTACAGTATTTATTGCAATCATATTTCAAAAAGACATCCTTATTGAGTAAGACAAACGTTCATGATGTAGCAATACCCAGAAGGCATATGCATTCATTAGGTGAATGAGGTTCATTGTCTGTCATTCCTTCTAAACCCATAAATCTGTTACGTTTTATGAAAATGGTGTAGAATTTGTCCACATATAGGAAAATTTATAGTGAATCAGCAAATGAGACAGACTTAATTTCTTTTTTATGTATGGGGTAAGCTATATAAAGCTTAGTAACTTCACTTTATGCTGATAATAAATTGAAATAAGATTCTGGGCATATTACTAAGTTAAATAAAATATAAAGTTTTACTTGTCTCTCTTGCACTGGCATATGACAAATGTAGATAGGAAGTTGGTGTTTACATGGCATTTTGTTTAAAAAGATTAAAACTTTGTTGTAAATGCAGTCTTCTACTGATAGCCAATATTGAAACATGCACATTAATGAGCTTAAAATTGACAATGGAATTAATTACCGCATTTGCTGTCACAATCCAGGGGGAAAGAGCTCTCCCATGACCACCTCTTTTGTTGACGGCCAACACGACTACTCCGTTCCAAAGTGCGATGAACAACAGCTTTAAACTTGGCCTATTTAAAATAAATGCAAACACATTTTTCTATATCCATCATATCAGATAATACAATTTAGATCTGTAGTTTATAAAACAAACTTACTATCAAATGTGAATATCAGGTAAACGTTTCTCATATCAGGTAAAAGTTTAAAATAATTGGAGACACGGCTTAGGTATCAAGCAGTATCAGCGCTTCTCCTGATTCACTTTTTGTTTTTTATTTTATGGACTCTGCTCTGCAGAACTGATCAGGCTTTCCTCTTTGCTTTTATGATTGGGAAATTTAGAGACAAACTTGTAGTCTGTTTCTAGCAACTGTACAGGGTGATATACTTTTGGGTATGCTAATCACACCTGATGCTTCATTATTTGCCTACATTACTCTTTTCCCCTGCTTGATTCTCTCAATCATTTTTGGTATCTGCTGTGGAATGTATTTTTAAAGTCACTTTTTTTTTATAAAATGAGGGAGGGGAAAAAATCAACACAAGTGTAAGAGAAATCTACACCAGTGTCATCTACTATACCCGCATGTATAAAGAGCTTAAATTCTGGTGTTAACAAATAAAATATCAAAAACGGTAACCAATATCTGATTTGATCTCAACTTCAGTTTAAACTGGTCAGAAGAACAACTCTACAAATTAAAAGCCACACTGTGGCAAAACAACTCCACTTCTAGAAATGAGTTATTTTCTTATTTCTCCTGCCTGCACTGCCACATACCAAGGACTATACTTGGCAGGCAAATCAACTGCAAGGCCAGAGGTTTTCTATTCTTCCCTGACAACAACCGTTCCATAGCAACATCATCCTTATAATGAGTTCACCATTTCTCCGAGGGCAGAGGTAAACGTCTAGGATAAATGTAAGAAAACATATCTAATAGAAATGGTTGAAAATTATATTTTCTAATTGAGGGCTTTTCTAAGTTACTTAGAACTACAATAGACTAAAGCCAAAGATTAACTTGTCTTACTAAAATAGTTCTGATTCATACGGGTTCTTTCCTGCTATTTGCACACGTGCCACTCCTCAGCACCACTAGGCTGGGGGATCTTTTCCGCTCCCCGGAAATACAAATTTTTACACCCACATTAGCTCCATGGAGTTGGTTCTCCTTGGCCCTTTCTCCTTGTCTTTCTGCCCCTTCTCCCACCATGCCTCTGGCTTCTGTGTCTGTCTTCAGGGTCATTCATATGCATTCTCTCCTGTTTGCCCACTCAGCTTCCTCTTTCTCCAAGATGGTGTTCTCTCTTTCTCTCTCTCAGTTCCTAGGACTCTCCTCCAGGAACCCTCTCTCACTTTACTCCTCTGCACGCAGTATTCTACTTCGTATTCTTTGGTTCTTGAACTGCCTTTACTGAGTTCATGCTCTGTCTCATCTTCTTCTCTGCCATAGACTCCACCACAGAGAAGTAAATCGGGTGTTTCACAGAGGATGATGAAGAGTGACTGCAATTCTAAATGAGAGTTTACCAAATACTGGCACATGAAACACACCAAGAACATACAGGTGCAGGAAGAGGTTCAGAAAGACAGAGAAAGAGAGAGGTGGCAAAGCATGCATGGGGAAGAGCGAACATGCTATGGGTGCTAGAATAAGGATGCTCTCCAGATGGGATGCAGGGCCAGGGTCATGGCAAGTGGGCGTGCGAGGAAGGGGGACAAGTGTGCAGTGCAGACAACACAAAGAGAAGAACCTTCATGGGGAGCTGTGGGACCAAGGAGAAAGGAGAAGAAAAGAAATAGAAAAATTAGAGCAATAGACAACAAGAGAGGCAGACAAAAATACATACTTGCTGAGAGAATGCCAGGCAGATAGTTCGAAATGGGGAAAAACCAGAGAGTAGCTGAGACAAAGAAAGCAGAAAAAAAAGTGGGCTGCCTGTGGTGGAGATAGGCCAATGTCAGAGAAGCACAGACAGACTAAGCCTCATGTAGGGACACTTGAAAGTCACAGGAATGAAGAGACAGAAAATACCAGCAGGAAAGAGAGTGACCTACGAGAGAAAAATGTGGCACACAGAGCAATGGGGGGAAAAGAGGGCAAGACAAAGACCCTGACCAACATCAAAGAACAGCCCAGAAAGAGAGGAGAGCAGCAGCATCACAAAGCAGGAGACGTGGGGCCGGCTCCATGGCGCAGTAGGTTAATTCTCTGCCTGTGGCGCCGGCATCCCATATGGGTGCCAGTTCAAGTCCTGGCTGCTCCACTTCTGATCTAGCTCTCTGCTATGGCCTGGGAAAGCAGTAGAAGATGGTCCAAGTGCTTGGGTCCCTGCACCCACGTGGGAGACCCGAAAGAAGCTCCTGGCTCCTGGCTAAGGATGGGCGCAGCTCCGGCCGTTATGGCCATTTGGGGAATGAACCAGCAGATGGAAGACCTTTCTCTCGTCTTCTCTCACTGTCTGTAACACTACCACTCAAATAAATAAATAAAATCTTTAAAAAAAATCAGGAGACACAATGTTGAGGATGAGCCACAGGTCCAGCAGGGCTGAATCTGGAGAAGGAAACATGAGGAACAGAAGGGCAGGGTCAGCCAAGGCAGAGTGGCAGTGTCCACCAGAGGGAGCCAGGGAGCATGGCCGGGAGAGTAAGTGTGCAGACAACTGAGTAGCTCCGTGAGCAGCGGGTCACTGGAGGTGTATCAGGGAGGGTCAGATGGTGGCAGGGTGGGATCTGCTCTTATTCTGTAGGCTATGCCTTAGCAGTGATGGCTTTTTGGTAGTAGAGACAGCCCTTGGAGCAAACTCCAAGCCACAGATACCAGGTCCTGGAGGTGCACTGTACTCTGCCCCTGACCTGCAGGGCTCCTCCTTCCTGATGCTGTGTGGGGGTCTCAGTTCTTACTATCTTAGCAAGATGGGGTCAGAGCCTCTAATGCTGACAGGAAGATGAAGAAAAGGAGAAAGAAAAGCTAGGATGGGTTCCCTTCCCACAGCACTAGTCAAGGCAGAGAAGGGCTAGGAAAAAACAAATTTCCAAGCCAGGCAATACACTGTGACACCTGTTGGATAGGCCATCAAACTGCATACCTGTTCTTCTGCCAGTTTCTGCTTCCTTTTTTCTTCCGCAGATACCCTCCTTCGTTCATCTCGGTCTTTCTGTTCTTTCAATTTACGTTGTCTCTCTTCTATCTGCTTTTCATACTGGAGCCTGGCCTTCCTTTCTTTTTCGAGTAGTTGTGTTTCTTTGTTGGCTGAAATATTTCACATACATTTTCAGGGTGAATATTTAAGTTTTCCACATTACACATAGATAGAAGGAAAAAAGTCAACAGACCTCATTCTCTCTCTTCACACTACATAACCTGTGCTAGTAATGAAAGATTTATTATAGAAGTGAGTAGAGGTGGCCACTAGAGAACCATTTTTCATTGTGTGTTCATTTAGAGAACTGGATTACCTAAGCCAGATGATCCTCATCCTGTCCAAACCAGCATTCCAAATTCAGAAAAAAAAATTTTCTGTTATGTGATACTTTTGTTGGCTTGAGCTGAAGCCAAGTCCTATCTGATAAATATGTTGTGCATTAAGATATGAGCTTATAAAACACACAGCCAAAATGTTTTGTTTCCTTCTACTCAGAAACTTCTTCCAAAGTGCTCATCTATACAGACCACATTAAACATGCTGGTTGCACATTAATGGCCTGTATGTTCCAGAATACCATAATAGTTTCCAATATAGAGAGAGTGCATGCAGTCATAAAACACTCTCCCAGAGAAAGTAAGCTCTCTCCACCTCTCCTCCTTTAAACGGATAACTTGTATTCCGTTTGAATAGAGTGCTCATTTTGTAAGGGGACTTAGGAGATAAAAGAAGAAAGATACATTAGTTGAAAAGTATACTCTCAAGTTGAAGAAAGATTATTTCCAGCCTAATTTGTACAAGGTCATACTTTAGAATCATAATAATCAGTCACATGATACCTTATCTATGTTCAGATTATTAGTTTATTTTCATTTTTGGAATAATTTTCACTTAAATACTATTCTACCTATTTTCACAAATGCTAAAGAAATTTTCATAAATGAGTTTTCAGAAAATTAAAGCTCTAAGAAATTATTCTTTCCCAAATGAAACCAATGAGTTGAAGGTTTCTCATGAGCCTCCTTTGCCTGGCTTGGCAAGTGGATTAAATGGGATCTAAGACATAGGTTTAATCTAATCTAATACTAGTATAAAAAGTATAATCTACCATATGAACAGATTAGAAAAAGTAAGTAAAACCACTTTGGAAATATATAACATGAACATAAAATCCATCCAGTTTGATTTTAAAAATGTCTAAATATACCATCTTCTTGTCTTCTCTTTTCTTCTCTGCGTTCTTTTACCAATTTTTGTTTCGTGTCATTTTTGAGTACAGAACCGTCAATTACTAAAAGAAAATGAATATAGTTAAACATCAATAAGTTAACAAATTTTAAAGATAGGACACTCTGACATCTATCAAATCATTGTAGAAATTATACCTGGTTTAAATGATGACCTTAGATTTGCATGTTGGGATGCAATAGGAGTAAATCGATTTTGATTTCGTCTTTCGTCAGCAATTGCTTGTGCTACAGCAACTGAAATATAGGGTGACAAGGGAAAGGGATTAGATATCAAGAAGACAAATAGCTAACAAAGGAGCTGGCAAGCCACAGCTAGTTACATCTCTGATGACAAACATGGGGATGGCCTCAATATGGTAAAATCTTGGCTGAGTAATCTGGGTCCACCACAAAGATGTACTTGATATTTATGATGTTCAATGGTACTTTCATAAAGAGATAAAAATGATTCCCATGCAGGTGCTGGGTATTTGTGGATTCAAAGATAACCAGAGTTGATAGTGGCAGTGCTAGCCCAAGCTTGGGGATGAGCAACAGCCCATGATGAACAGCTTTCAAAAATGTCTAAGATACCACACATTATACTACATTAGTAAAGCTGAGCTGGCAAGGAATTGGAAAAAATCAGTTTCATCATAAATTGGGAATTTAGAAAATCAAAGGTGAAGAATGTATTGATCTGAATCTGGAGGCAATGTGTTAGTAAAGAGATCCTCAGAGATTGGGCCCAATATTAAGGAGAACATTTATAAATAGTCTAGATTGGGGCTTACGTCCCTAGTTGTACACTGGAGTCACTCAAAAAGAAATAGCAATGCTCCCTCTCCCTCAGTCTTTGGTTTGATGCCCAGGCATCTGTAGTTGTTAAAAGTTCTATTCTGATGCACAGTTAAAGTGGAGCGAGAATCCCTGTCTAGAAGAAGGAATTTCTAAGAAATAATAACATTCTAGACACAAGTATGTCAGGCAAACAAATAGAAATCAGACAAGGTACTAACACAAGTTTTCTGTGAGCAGGTGGAAAAGTGATCAAGTTCACTAACAGTGGAGTATAAGGGGGTACGATTGGAAGGAAAGTAAGAAAAATGAAAACTCCAGTTTTCCACATGAGTCATTATAGGAGACCCCTGAACCTTTTAATGCCATTTATGGCTGAATCTGAAAGGTCCCCAAATTCAGGGAAGAGTATGGAAAACCTGAACAATACCTCTGTCTTACCCTAGTCTAAAAGCACAGGAAATATGCTCCTATGATACTGCATGCAAATCTGGTTTCTATAGAAAAAACATAACAGTTGAAGATGGGTAGATAAAATAAACAAGGGAATAGAGCTGTTGTCCTTGCACAAATGAAATGAATGAACTTTGACACGTTAGCTGCCAATGAGGAAAGCTGTCTGGGCGTTATCTTAGTGGTAACCTTGAAAGTGACATCACAGTTGCTATGATAGGGATCACCATTTTAAAAGACAAAAAAATGAGTTTTTTAGTCCCAAGGCCTTAACAGCTCTGATAACCTAGGACATAGCTAAATTTAAAGACTATTCTCAGCTTTTGTAATAATCTACACATATACTGGTGATTTTGTAGACCACAATTATCTTCTGAATTTGAGCATGAGTGTATTAAAAATTCTTCAATATACTCTGTAAGTTAAAATGTTCCTTGGACTTCCCACTTGCAATATTTCTTATATAAGCACAAGAAAATGAAGTCCCTTGTAGCACTGCTAATGCACAGACCGTTTTCCTGTTTAAAAAGCCTACTGAAAGTAGCATTAAGTAAAAAAAAAAAAAAAAAAAATAGAAAAAAAAAACTAATAGGAAAAGAAAGAAACCTGCAATCAGGGAACCACACGTAAAGCAGATTCACAGATTTATTTATTTATTTATTTGCCTAAAACAGAGACAAAGTCTCAGTGCTGAGAAAAATAGCAGATCTTCAAGACCAAATGAAGACAGCATGTCGTAGAGGGGATAAAAATTTGGTACAAATTTCTCACAATTAAAGCGATCACAACAGAATGGCTATTTGGAAAAACATAGAGCTTGCCATTCAAGTACACATTCAAATGGTAGAAGCTGCCCAGAGTTTTCTAGGTGCGTGTCTGGCCACTGGACTAAGTAACCTTACTGTTTCTCCAGCTCTAAAATTCTATGATAATTTGATTTGCAATCTTAGTAGCTTTCTTTGCATTTGTAGAAAATAGTATTTGAATAATTTACTCTAAACTAGTAAGTTACTTGTGAATTTAGACAAACAAGAAAGGAAAAGTCACAAATCAGTGGCTGAGTTTCATATGCTAATGGGTTGAATTAGTCAAATAAAGTTAACTGGAAAACACTTCTGTCTAAAGACATTTAATATGAACATGTGTTTTGTCGAAATAAGTATATTTTTGCCTTAGCACAGTGCTATGCACATTGAGTGTAATTCAATGAATGCATACATATATTTATATGTAATAATTCATTTATACATATATAAATTTATGGTGGCTGTACTAAGTTATTTGTTCAGGATACCATTTTAACTCTTGCAGCCAGGCTCCCAGCAGGAGATGAAATTGACCTTTGAGCAAAAACATTGCATGGTCTCCTTGACCCTTGGGGAATATGGTGAGACCATGCAATGTTTTTCATTTCTAATATGAAATAGGCAGCAAGGGTGTAAGCTTTTTTGGGTCTGGTTATTAAGTTTCTGGCTAGAAATGTTGTGAATTTGAGCAACTGCGCCCTGTATGATTTAGAAATCCTTTCCAACATTCAACAGATAAATGCTTTTAGGGAGTATCCAGGCCATGGCTCCTTCAACATATTGGGATAAACGCTGCTTAATTTAAAGTATTGAAATAAAGCAATGTCAGAGAACTTCAGGCATCAATAAGCAATACAATTCACTGCAAAATCTCCTGGTGACTTGTGAGCTAGAGCTAGAAGCAACATTGCTTTCTCCTTATGGAATGAAGAAAGTGTATTTGCTTCTGACGTTCTGCGGAGAGAAGATTTAAAGTGTTCTTCAGTAACACATCGCTTCTCAATCTCAATCAATCTAAACATTTTAATCGTAAGTGCATAAAAGCCCTAAGGATTTCAACAAATATCAATAAAACCTTTTGAGTCTCCGTCATAGTGGGGGAACTAACCTGAGAGGCAGCTACAAGCAACCAACCACCCACAAGCAAGAAATACTGTCTTGCTCAGGTAGCAGAGCAGGCTCCCGTTTTAAGCACTATGGTGCCCAGTTTTCTTTAGAAGATTAGAGGTTTGCGGGCTGTAAAAAGCTTATTGCAGATGGGACCCGTTGAGGAGCAAGCACTCTGAATGGCTGACTCTTTCCATTCAGCCTAGGGACTGCAAGATGTTCCATGGAAAGTGACATCTTGTTGAAATCACGGGCTACAGCATGCAAATCAGGAGATGCAGAGAGCCAAGTTTCATCCCAACTTTCAATGCAACTTTCAACCTCCTTCCCCGCCGTCCGCCCCCCCCCCCCGCCCCCTCTTCCCAGCAACTTCCTCCTTGGACCTTGACCGAGAGGCTGAGAACGCCCAGGGTTGGGAAAAACTCAAACTTTCCGTGCCTCGAACGACTGCCCTGGCCGCGAAGGCGGCGCCGGCGCGCGGGGTCCCTCCCTGCGGGCGCCTGCAAATACATCCCCGACAGCGGAGCGACCATGCGATTGTTGCATGGGCTTTCGCTGCCCCCAGCAACAGGCGGTCCGTTTGCGGGGTCCGGGGTTCGAAGCTCCCTCTCCCGTCCCTGCTCCCATAGCGCCCGTTAGTTCCCTCGCGCATTGCCCGCAGGGCTTTTGCCACGAGCAGCGGGACTTCGGTCGTTGGTGGCGCTGGGTGACCGTTCCCCCCACCCCCACCCCCCGCGCGCCCGGCCCAGGACTCCCCTTTCCAGTCCGATACCAGGAGGCTCCAGTGGGGTTGAGGGTAGGACCGGACAGCGCGAGGGGACGCGGGAAGAAAGCTTTCTGGCGCCTGGCGCCCAGCTCCAATGGGTCGGCCACGGGAACTCCGCCCCCCGCACGGGTCCGAGCCGCCAGCCCGCTCACCCATTTGTTCTCGGAGCCCCCTTAAAGATGTGCCACCGCAGGCGCCGCCACTGGTGCTGGGGCGGGCCGCCATCACCCGGACCCGGACTGGAACTGCTGGTGCCCCTCTGACAGAACTGCGCAGGCGCTGGCGCGGCCTCCGCAGGGACCTCGGCGGGGGCTGTGGCCGGGGCAGCGGGGAGTCTGGACTGGGAGGTGGGGCGGGGCGGGGCGGTGGGTAGCGGCGGCGGAGCAATAGGTAGGGGAGGTTGGGGGGGATGCGACGGGGCGGTGGGGCGGGGAGGCGGGGCGGGACGGGGCGGAGCGGTAGGGAGAGGCGGCGGGGTGGGATGGGGCGGGGCAGTGGGGAGGGGTGGAGCGGAGGGGCAGGCCCCGAGGGGCCGCCCCGCCCACTCCGGACCATCAGTATAGGCGGCGCGGCAGTTCTGGCACCGCTTCGTCGCATTCACTGGGCGCCCACTGCCGGTTCTGTAGAATCCCTCTCCTACGTTCTGTCCTTTCTGTTGCAGCATCCTGGGCGCCAGCCAATCAGCGACCTGTATGGCCGTGTGAAATTTCTGTCCTTTTATTACATCTACCTGGCAGCGCAATAAAGTTCCAGCTTTAGCGGTTCAAGGAGTGTGCAAGCGATACCTCCTCGTGTGCGCTGGCATCACGAGTTTTCTAGTCTTTCGGACACTACACAAAGAAAGCCCCAGTAGGACCAGGGAGACACTGGAAGGGGAACAGGTTGCTACAAGGAGCTAGGGCCCCCATTGTGAACAGACTTTCTTAAAGAGTTGCAGAACCAATCATGACACTGTTAGATCTTATTGGCATTCATCTCTCCCACTAAGGGCTGGGTGCAGCGGGTGCAGGGGAGCCCTTCAAGGCTACAGATTTTTTTTTTTGACAGGCAGAGTGGACAGTGAGAGAGAGAGACAGAGAGAAAGGTCTTCCTTTGCCGTTGGTTCACCCTCCAATGGCCGCTGCGGCCGGCACGCTGCGACCAGCGCATCGCGCTGATCCGAAGCCAGGAGCCAGGTGCTTTTCCTGGTCTCCCATGCGGGTGCAGGGCCCAAGGACTTGGGCCATCCTCCACTGCACTCCCAGGCCATAGCAGAGAGCTGGCCTGGAAGAGGGGCAACCGGGACAGAATCCGGTGCCCCGACAGGGACTAGAACCCGGTGTGCCGGCGCCGCAAGGCGGAGGATTAGCCTGTTGAGCCACGGCGCCGGCCTCAGATTGGTTTTTTTACCCATACACAAGGAAAGTCTTACTTGGCCTGAAGCACTTGCCCGTTCAAGGTGGAGTCATCCTTGTTACTTGTGTGTTGTGACACAGGTTATAAGGAAGCAGTTTATTATTGGAGTTGCAGATGTGGTGGAGACCCCAAAAAGGGGCAGGAGATCACTTGTAGGATACACCCTTTGATGAGCTCACTCAATCTGAGAATGACAAATGGCAAGGTAGGGGTGGCTGCGTTGTGGCATACCAGGTAAAGCTGCTGCCTGCGACCTGCGACCTGCCGGCATTCCATATGGACAAAGTTTGAGTTCTGGCTGTTCCACTTCCAATCCAGCTTCCTACAAAGGGACTTTGGAAAGCAGCAGAAGTCTTTACGTCCCTGCACCCACATGGGAAACCTGGATGGAGTTCCAAGCTCCTGACTTGCAGCCATCTAGGGAGTGAACCAGGAGGTGGAAGATTTTTCTCCCCCCCCCTCTTTACCCCTCTGTGTGTAACTGTGCCTTTGAAGTAAATAGTTAAACCTTTTAAAAAATTACAAGACAGCTATACAAAATGGAAGAATCAAAGAGCAGCAAATATGCATTTTATTATGTGCTAGGCACTGCCCTGACCACATAACATCTATTACCTCGTGTAGTCCCCCTATTACCCTATGAGGGATGCACCCTTATCAGTCCCATTTTTACAGGTGTAACTAAAGCAGAGGGGTTAAATCATTTATCCAGAGTCACATAGCAAGTGACAGAACTGGAATTTGTAAACAAAATATCTCACTGTGGTGTTCACACAGCTAGCATTAAATGATACTATTTCATGAAAGCTGACATATAATTTATGAATGCTTACTATCCAGAATGTGAAATCTAAAAATACATAAGCAAAGAGCAGACTCCAAAATGCAGAGAAAAGGCAAAGTTATAACTAGGCCTTTCATAGGAGAGAAAACACAAATGGCCAATAGAAGAAAAGTTGCTCTTAGTAGCCAGTAAAAAGATCATAACACCTACAGATTTAACAAAAAATTAAAGAGCGAACAAGAAGAATTGGTGAGGATGTGTACTAATACTAGAGGGGGAAAACCAGTTTGGCATTGTAGCACCCAAAGCCCTGCATCTCAGAAATTACACAGATCAATGCTTTGCATGATATCCTTGAAGTTGGCCATGAATATTAATAGGACACACATATAACTAGGGCATCAGCAAAACACGCACAAATAAACAAACATAAATTCAGCATTGGTGAATTTGCCTGGGACTTCACTAACAGAAAATTTTGAAATATGCAGTATCATGGTTGGCATTGTGACACAGCGAGTTAACCTGCCACCTGTGATGCCAGCATCCCATTTGGGAACTGGTTCCAGGGCTAATTGCTTCACTTCCCATCCAGCTCCTTGCTGACGCACCTGGGAAAAAAGTAGGAGATGGCTCAAGTGCTTGGGTTCTGCACTTGCGGGACAGTGGGATGAAGCTCCTGTCTCCTGATTTCAGCCTGCCTATTGCAGACATTTGGGGAGTGAACCAGTGATGGAATCTCTCTCTCTCTCTCCCTCTCTCTCTCTCTCTCTCTCTCGTGTGTGTGTTTCCCTCTCTCTGTAACTGCTTTTCAAATAAGTAAATAAATCTTTTTTTTTTTAAAGTGCAGTATCATTTTTGTAGTTTCTTGCAAAGTTGTTGAACTCAAATCTAATAATGAAAAAAGCATTCAGGGGCTGGCGTTGTGGCTTAGTGGGTAAAGCTACCGCCAGAAGTGCTGGCATCCCATATGGGTGCCAGTTCGAGACCAGGCTGCTCCACTTCCAATCCAGCTTTCTGCTATGGCCTGGGAAAGCAATAGAAGATGGCCCAAGTGCTTGGGCCCCTGCACCCACGTGGGAGACCTGGAAGAAGCTCCTGGATCCTGGCTTCAGTTCGGTGCAGCTCTAGCCATTGTGGCCAATTGCGGAGTGAACCAGAGGATGGAAGACTCACTCTCTCTCTCTCTTTCTCTCTCTCTTTCTCCCCCTCTTTGTGTAACTCTGACTTTCAAATAAATAAATAAATCTTTAAAAAAAAGCAAACAAGGAAGTCCAAAGTTTAAAAGAAAAACGAAAAGGAAAAAGCATCCAGACAAATATAGACTGTGCATATGCTACAAAACAATTGGTCTGGATGCTTCAAAATGTTGATGTCACAGAAGAATAAAATAGAAATCAGAAAGAGTTCTGGATCACAGGTGGGTTAAGGAAACCAAATGTAATGCATGATTCTTGATTGGAATACAGATTTTAAAAAGTAACTTTAAAGGGCATTTGTTATTGGGATGACTGGTATATTTGGAATATGAACTGTATAGTAGATAATATTTCATTATGGTCAAATTGCTTGGATATGAGAATGATATTGTGGCTATGTAGGAAAATGTTCTTCGTCTTAAGAAATAAATGCTGAATAATTTAGGAGTGAAGGCTCATAATGTCTGCAACACACTGGCAAGTAGTTCAGGGGCAAATAAACAGATAAGAGAGCAAACACTGCACAATGTTAAAAATCTCGGTGCTCACGCAAATGTTCCTTTTACTCTTCTTTAAACTCTTCTCTGGTTTGACGTTTGCCAAAAGAAGCCGGGGAGTATTTTTAATCTAGAAAGCTTGTCTTCAGCTTACTTGTAAACAGTGCCACTTGGAAAAATAAAGTTTGATGGAGAATTACACACAGGGAATCACCCTCCATCATCTTTCCAACATTTAGATACTCTAACAGCCTTAATCCAACCAGACTCCAGACTGTGGGAAGAGGGGAAAAAGACATTCACAAATAACCAAATACAGGCAGCACAGGCTAGGCACTTGGCAAATAATTAAAATGTGTTCCAAGATCTCAGAAGGAAGAGATAAGAGTCCTTTTTGGGGTGACTGGAAAAACCTTTGTAGAATTGGCACTTTTTCTGAGGTGGGGACTGTGGGAGCTGTTGCTCTGCCTCCAAAAGAGTATAACCAAGCTTAATTTGAGCCCATGGTTGTTGAGTGGGGTGATAGGTCCATCGGTTGCCAGATTACCTCAGTTTTCAAAATAAGCAGGAAATCTGAAATTTAATGTGAAAAATCGCATATTTTTAAATGATGACATTAAAACTTTTTGAAAACACAGTGTGGGACAAAATAATATTATCAAATGTCTAATCAGTGTTCAAAATCCCCAATTGTTTCATTTTAAATGTTTGAATAAAAATGCAAACAGAGGAGGCAGATGTTTGGCCTAACTAGTTAAACCACTGTTTGGAATGCCCATGTCCCACATGGGAGTGTCTGGGTTCAAGTTTCAACTCCGATTTGAATTCAAGCTTCTTGCTAATGTGAACCCGGGGGAAGTAGCAGGTGATGGCTCCAGTAGTTAGGTCCCTGCCACCCACATGAGAGACCTGGATTGCATTCAAAGCTCCTGGCTCCAGCTCCCAGCCCAGCTAAGGGACAGTCTAAACATTTTAAGAGTGAGCCAGTGGATGAGAGAGAGAAGAGCATGCACTCTCTCTCTCTCTCAAATAAATAAAAATAGATTTTTAAAGATTTATTTATTATTTACTTGAAAGTCAGAGTTACAGAGAGAGAGAGAGAAAGAGAGAGAGAGAAAGGTCTTCCACCCAATGGTCCACTCCCCAATTGGCTTTAATGACCAGAGCTGTGCCGATCCGAAGCCAGGAGCCAGGAGCTTCTTCCAGGTCTCCCATGTGGGCCATCTTCTACTGCTTTCCCAGGCCATAGCAGAGAGCCGGATAGAAAGTGGAGCAGCTGGGGCTTGAACCAGCGCCCATATGAGATGCCGGTGCTTCAGGCCCTGCTGTTAACCCTCTGTGCCACAGTGCCAGCCCTTAACAATAGATTTAAAAAAATATTTTGTTTATTTTATTTATTTATTGGGAGACCTGGATTGCATTCCCAGCTCCTGATTCCAGCTCCAGCTCAGATAAGGGACAGTCCAGGCATTTCAGGAGTGAGCCAGTGGATGAGAGAGAGTGTACACTCTCTCTTTGTCCCCCCTCTTTCAAATAAATAAAAATAGATTTTTTTAAAAAATATTTTATTTATTTATTTGAGAGGTAGAGTTACAGACAAGGAGAGGGAGAGATAGAGAAAGGTCTTCCATCTGCTGATTTACTCCCCAGATGGTCACAAAGGCTGGAGCTGGGCCTATCTGAAGCCAGGAGCCAGGAGCTTCTTCTCTGTCTCCCATGTGGATACAGGGGCCCAAGCACTTGAGTTGTCTTCTACTGCTTTCCCAGGTCATTAGCAGGGAGCCAGATCTGAAGAGGAGAGCCAGGACTCGAACTGATGCCCATATGGGATGCCGGTGCCACAGGCGGAGGCTTAGGCTATTACACCACATCACTGGCCCCAAAAACAGATTTTTAAAAATTAAAAAAAAAAAAGTACAGGCCAGTGCCGCGGCTCACTAGGCTAATCCTCTGCCTTGCGGCACCGGCACACCGGGTTCTAGTCCCGGTTGGGGTGCCGGATTCTGTCCCGGTTGCCCCTCTTCCAGGCCAGCTCTCTGCTGTGGCCAGGGAGTGCAGTGGAGGATGGCCCAAGTGCTTGGACCCTGCACCCCATGGGAGACCAGGATAAGTACCTGGCTCTTGCCATCGGATCAGCGCCATGCGCCGGCCGCAGCGCGCCGGCCACGGCGGCCATTGGAGGGTGAACCAACAGCAAAGGAAGACCTTTCTCTCTGTCTCTCTCTCTCACTGTCCACTCTGCCTGTGGAAAAAAAAAAAAAAGGACATATGAGATCCACTGTGTTAGTTGGTATGGCAGTTAAGGATTTTTAAGCTGCGGATAACTCTTCTTTCTCTTTAACATTTTTCATAGATTACTGTGAAATTTAAACTTAATTTGGTAAAGAAGTCATTCAATTAAACTTTTAATGAATACCTACTGTGCGCTTGGCAGTATGGGGACAAGGAGTCCGTGAAATAAGCTCTGCCTTCCATGGCCTCTGAGTCTCCCTGAAAGACTCTTAGGACAGTGATGTGTATCAGGCTACCCTGAGACATTTCCTTGGGGCCACAGCAAATCCCTAAGGAACGCCCATGAGACTGTCTGTACTTTTCTCAGAAAAATATTGGAAGCAAAGACTGCCAGCTTGGGGAGAGTGCAGTCTATTCTGGAGCCAGAACAGATGCAGAGCTGGGAAAGGACCCAGGCGGTACCTCTGCTCTCCTCCCTGTATTTGTAACATGTGTGTTCCCCAGTGAGCACAAGAGAACTGGAATCCTTCTCACTTGGTTTCCTCCTTGGCTCTTTTCCCCCCTTAAACCTTACACCAACAGGAAAAATACTCAGAAACCACAGCCACGATAGGTCGAGGAATTGTCACTTTAGTTTTTCTATTAAAAGACGACATTTTTAGAAGTTGTATTCACATAAAAAAAACATTCAACAGCCTTAGCAAGTCTAACAACTTTTCAGTGAAACTGCCACCATCATAGCACTGTACTAGGAGTTTTAAGCTTCCCAGCCACGTGGTGGCTCCCACTGTGGAGACAGGGCTCTGCTCTTGCATTCCTTCTCCTCTCCTCTCTAACTCTTGCCATGAATCTGTTGCAGCTTGGCTGTGATGCACCGGGAAGAGTAATGTTTCTAATCTGGACTTGTTTCTTGCCAAATCTCCTCACATTTTCCTGAATCGGTGCTTTCTTCACCCTAAGTTACAGATGTAGGTCAGAGCCCGGTTATCTCTTGCTCAGTTCATGGTAGCCTTTTTGGCTTGGGAATTTCTCCCTGCAGCACCAGCCCCCACCAACTGACCCTTAGCACCTCTTTTTCTCTTCCCCATGGGGACCTTGCTCTCCACTTTGAGCAAACTGAAAGGATGCTATATATAGGCTGATTTTCATTGCCTAAGTTCACCAGAGTAGGGACAGTGAACTTCTGAGGAGAGAAAGAAGAGGCCACACCTGCCATGGAGGGAATAGCCATGCAAAGTGTAAGATCATGCAAAGCTCAGAGAGGAAGGGTACAGCAGTGGCAGCAATCTAATTGGAGTAGTAGGTAAGTATCCACGTTACTTAATGGAAGGTAGTAAGACCTATCATTTGTCTAGTTCCTACTCAGTGGCCGGCACGGTGCTAAAGGTCTGGCATGGCCTACTTCATGTCATCCTCACCATGAACTTATGAGCTAGCTTCTATTTTCACCTCCATTTTACAGACGAGGAAGCAAGTCTTGCAAGGAGGTTAACTAACCTGCCCAAGGCCGGTGCAGCTTAGGAAATGGCAGAATCAGGATTCAAGTCCATGACTTCAAAAAGTCCATGGAAAATGGAAGTAAAGGATAAGTTTATTTTGGTGAAAAAATTTTGAAATCTGTACATAGCTTTTTTTTCATAGCATGCATTTTCCACAAACTTTTTGAAGTGTCCTTATACATCTAACTCGTGGGTTAGTACTCCTTCCACCTCTCCCGTTTCCCAGTCAATGAGCCCCAGTATGCTTGTAATTCCTAAATCACCTCTTCCACCTCTCCCTTTCTCCATTCCCTCACTGTAGTTACTGAGCCGTTTCAAAGATGCAGTTTCTAGTTGGTAAGATCTTCCCATAACTACATCTCCCAATGCAAGTGTCAGTATAGCTGTCTCTTAAACATTTAATGGAATTGACTCAAATTACTGGGTAAGAAACCATTAAAAATAGGATTTTAATATCTAGTAAATGGAGATAGGACTCCTCTTAAATGGGCTTCATTCTAGAAAGACACTGTAGAGTCAATGAATGCTGAGTTTTGGGGCCCGACTTCAAATTGCATGTGTAAATGAACACATGCCACATTTATCACACTGTTTGTCCTGTAAGGAATATTTATGGAATGAATGAAAGAGGGTACTAAGAGTCCCCCCAGGTACTAAAGGAGGAAGAAATGAAAATATTTTGGATGACTACTGGAGTGTTGAAAAGGTCTAGTCTTAAAATTATTAAAGGGCAAGAAAATGTCCTCTTTTTCTTCCTGACTTCAAATAAAGTAGAGTAAATAAGGGCTGTGCCTTCTCATTCTAAATACAGGCTTGCAATATAAAGGAAGCTTCATAGGATGCCAAAAAGCATAAAATATCAAGGAATGCCCTTTAAGAGGCTTTGGAATTTCTAACAGGGTTAAAAATTGGTAAAATCCAGATGGGAGAAAATGAGAAGGAAAGAGGAGTTGAGACGATTTGTTAAAACACAAACTGTTGGGCCCCCTTCAGGGAGTTTCTGATTCTGAAAAAAAATGTTATTGTTTATACAGCATTCACTCCTAAGGAAATGTACTAAATAAGTCTAGTGTGATGTCAATTATAGCTGAGTACTTAATACCCTTATCCCTTGATGATGGGGAATATTAGAAATTCTAATTCATGTTTAGTGTCATGCACACCCTGGATACTTAATATACTTTCTTTTACCTAAAGCATACAGGTTATTTGCCCTACATTACTGGTGAGTGTCACAAGGCAAGAGAACTCATCATAGTACAGGCAGGTGGAAGGTGCTTCACATAGAGGGAGGTACAGGAAGGGCGCTTGATACCATTTTGTATCCTAAATCTCTGTGACAGGGACTACTAATGCACACTACACATGTAATTTTCCTTCTCTTTTTCCTCACGAGGGACACTATACACACACATTCAACTGCATTTTAAGAGTCTAGTTAGCCAAACAAAGGGAAGGTGAAATGCAGAAATACTTTCTCTCCTCTGAACCCTGGGAATTTCAAACAGAGATAGAGTAGCCCTTGTTCCCTCACCCACTACATTCAGCCCCCAGTTTATCTTATGGTCACTCAGATGCCTCCAGGGAAGAGGCAATGGTTTGTTGTTTTGAGCCTTGAGCTTGGAAGCTGTGTGCATGGATTAAAGGAGTGCCATTCATATTTATGTATTGCACTTCACTAATCACCAAGGCCTATCTGGGACTACATGGTGTTCTAAAAACTCTTAAGCTATTGAGACTTAGAGACCCAAGCTGAAACCATTCCCAATTGTTAAAAATCTGTCCTTACTCCTGCTCTTCTTGAGCATTTCCCTTTCAAAGGGCTGATAGAGTTCTGTAGCTGAAAACCTCATTGCTGCTTTATGGCTAGCTCACAGATCTGTTTAGAGAATGTGTACATTGGGAGAGCAAAAGGACCATAAGTATAAAAAGGGACCTGTGTGCACACTCTCAGCCCAAAAGCCAAAGGAGGTTCCACCAGTGGGTTCTCATCCTTTCTTATGTGATTGGGGTGAAGGACTCAGCAAAAACACAGAAAACTTTAAAGGCCCAGGTTAGTCCAATAGCCAGCCCTTCTAGCCCCCCACCCAGGAAAGTTTTAAAGAATATTCTTGGGGTGAATTAAGGAGGAAAAGAGGAAAAGTGCAGGCTATCCAGAGGCCTGTGGGTGAGTATACCGTATGCCTCTGCTCTTGTGCAAGACACTAACTTTCAACTTTGCTTTTGTTTAGTTTCCAAATGTTAGTGTTGAGGTCACATCACAAAAGGTCAGAGCTAGAAAGGACAGTCAGGGCCGTCTAGCTTAGTGTTCTCATTATACCCAGAGGCTAAGAAAGACGAGTTGACCCAAGTTCCCATCACTGAGACCCAGGTCTCCTGACACCCTATCGAATGCACTTTCCTCTACACACACATGAGAGACTACCCACACAATCTTGGAAGAAAGAGAAAGTGAGAATGCATGACCCAACGCCGGGAATCATTCTGTAATGCTGCTGGAGTTAGACCTACATCCTCGCAATAAAACTGAAAGGTGATGAGAAGGAAACAAATGGAGATGCTGCAAAGTTGTTAAAGGTGTGCATGCTAACCATTATTTTTTATGTGTGTGTATGGAAAAGTTCCTTTAAGTTGGTCCCTACCTGCTGTTCTAGAATCATTTCTCACTATTTCCTCCAAGGAAATCAATTCTATATCAGCAAAACCAAGCAAAGAGCTTGACCTGCACATTTCTCTGCCTCTTGATCTTGATTCTTCCCCCATTATACAAATTCAGGATACTATGACGGCAGATCTTAGGAACTCTCCAGCAATCTGAGGAGCCAGAGGAAGAGAGAGCTGCTAAAACAATGGCAGCATACACACACACACACACACACACACACACACACCAAGGGCTAAATGAGCAGTCAAATAGAATTGCCCATCTGAGTCCAAGAGGGAGGAGGGCAAGTGGGTAGAGGGCCAAGCACTAGCATATCTCAGATGCTTCATGTAAGAAATGGTTCTTACAACTGAGCTTTGTAAGCGGTTGCTCTCTATTGGATGGCAAATTCTTGTCTGTGTCCTCAGAGCTCTGCACAGTGCTGTGTAGAGGATTCGTTTTCAACAAGTTTTTGTTGTTGATGATGATGACATTTTTAATTATGCCTGGGGATAATTAATTCAACTGGAGCACACCCAGGAGGAACTGTTCAGTCTTTTGGAAACAACCAGCCCTTTTCTTTTTCAAGGGGTGTGTATTTGTGCCCATTTCTGATTCCTTCTGGATGTGTGTACACTGGGATGTTGCCGATGAACCTGATCCAAGAAAAAAGGTGTGAGAAATAAAGTGCTGGCTTCAATTTTGGTTCTGTAGAAACATTTAGGGAGATTGTTTGGTGGTGTTTGCATGATTAAAAATGACCCAGTGTGTATGCCTGACAGGCGCATGGGCCACAGCATGCCTGGCATATGCTTTGTGCCTTCTCCATATGTTTCATTTATGTTTCAATCCACAGCCTGCTGGGAAAAAACTGGATAAGACAGCACTTGGGGGACCTCTGTCAGTGGTCTCTCACTATTTTCTTAGCCTATGGTATTCACACATCCTTCACTTGGAGCTGGAATCTGGCCCTGGGCTTGTGGAATTGCTACAGGGCTGACTGTAGGGGAAAAGAAAATCTGAAAAGTGAAATGACTGTTCAAATGTGACTCAGGGATGTGTTTGCTGTGTTTCTAGAAGGAGGAAATGGCATTTGAAGAAAATTGGTTCGGGGAGAAATGCTGCCATTATACAAGCATTCACATTTTAGCCACAGACTGGCTGTGAGAGTCACTGACTGGCTCCACTGTAAATCCCCCAAATGTGTTCTTTATCCACTGTAGTGTGGTCAGAAGACCTAGAGCTCTGGAACTGGCTCTATCTGTTTGGGCTGGAGTTTTGGTCCTGCCATTTACAGACTAGGCTACCTCAAGTCTCAGTTTTCCCATTTGTGAAGTGAGGATAAGGACAAGTGCATACAGCTATTTCATTGCTGTTCAGATCAGTTTATACCAAGGATCAGATCCAGAAGCCAATATAGAGCAAAGGCTCAATATGAAATAGTTGGTGGTAACAGGAATGACTAATAGTTTGGAGGGAAATACTATGTGGCTGGCCCTGCATTAGACACTTAATTCACATCACTTCGCTTGCTCTTGCCAATAATGTTCTGAGGCAGTAGAAATGATCCCCTACAGCGTTAATACTATTAATAATGATAATGGACCACATGGACCACTTCGCACTGGATGACTCCATGCCCCCTATCCCGTCTTAACTCAATAATTACTGGAAAGCTTTTGCCTCCTCATCTCCCTTCACCCCCACCCCCCTTACCCTAAATGTCCTCATTTGTAGACAGATTTTTCACCAGGTGATTAGTGAAAAAAAGAGGAGGTCAAAGAACAAGCAGTTTGCAGCCCAAATGCTGGCAGAAGGATTTGCAGTCAGAGATAAGACATCAGACTTTCAGGGGAAGAATGATAATTGTGTGGCACTATCTAACAAAAAGGCTTGTTTCCGGGGGAATAAACACAGGAGTCATTCATATACTTAAGATCTTTTGAAAAACCAGAATACTGGCGCTTCCCAGAATGTTAGCAGCCTTTGTGTTCCTGGCCCGCCCCCTTCCTTCCCTCACTTCCCTCAGCTGCTGGCAGGGGGAAGGCCGGCTCCAGAAGTGGACAAGGTAGAGTCTATTCCCTTGAGGTGCTGACAAAGCATGTTGCGTAGTCACAGACCCA
Organism: Oryctolagus cuniculus; assembly: GCF_051225735.1. Lineage (NCBI taxonomy): Eukaryota > Metazoa > Chordata > Mammalia > Lagomorpha > Leporidae > Oryctolagus > Oryctolagus cuniculus. Next base: position 113,641,039 of record NC_142888.1, read on the forward strand.
CTCCCAGGCATGCCTCCGAGTGGGCAAGCCAGAAGGCAGGAGAAAATATATTCTGAACAGATGGATCCCAGCCACTACCATGCTTGAACTCTTCCTTTTCTTCCTCAGTACTGATGAGTCTTTAAGGAAGTAGCCTTATAAGCGGATGGATCTTGAAAGGAGAGAAAAACCTGTTTAAGAGTAAGGCTAAAGCACTAGAAGAAACAACTGATGAGAATTCAAGCCACAGGGCCACACTTAACCATAGCAAGCAATGGCAATGAAGGAGGCACAGGGGTCTTCATAAAGGTCAAGTTGGGGTGGGGGGGGTGAACCCAGATCACGTGGCTAAATGCATCCAGATTACGTGGCTTCACCCAGCTCAGAAGGACAGCTTGTATTCAGAGAAAATAGTGCCTCCTTCATGACAGGGTGATTTGAATGCAAAGTGAAAATGCTGGTGTGACTTTGCTTTTGGCATCAGGGATGCCACAGCACAGAATTTCAACATTTTCCACTTAAACTCTCTGTGCATAGTTCCTACTCTTTTCTAGGTATGTCTCCACCACACATGCCCCCTCACCAGTCCCTACCCCTGTAAACTGTCAATTCTCTGAAAGTGCTAGACATTAAGCACTTTTAGTTTGGTCTCCACAATGTATAGAAATGTGACTGACAGTAATAGAATATTTTGAATTGTATATTTCTTTTTGTAAAAAGATTTATTTATTTATTTATTTGAAAGGCAGAGTTACAGAGAGAGAGAGAGAATTTTCTAGCTGTTGGTTCACTCCCCAGATGGTTGCAATGGCCAGGGTTGGACCAGACTGAAGACAGGAGCCAGGAGCTTCTTTCAGGTCTCCCACCTGGGTATCAGGGACCCAACTACTTGGACCATCCTCTGCTCCTTTCCCAGGCACATTAGCAGGGAGCTGGATAGGAAGTAGAGTAGCTGGGATATGAGTTGGCACCCAAATGGGATGCCAGCTTCACAGGTGGAGGCTTTACTTGCTACACCACAATGCTGGCCCCAAATTTTGTATTTCTTTAAAATGGGAAAATCATTGGATTATAGTGGTATTTTGCACTATACTCTTCTTTACATGTTAATGTACATTATGTGCTATGCATTCTGAACTGTTTTTTTTTAAAGATTTATTTTATTTATTTGAAAGACAGTTACAGAGAGAGATGTAGAGACAGAGAGAGGTTTTCCATTTGCTGGTTCACTCCCCAAGTGGCTGCAATGGCTGGAGCTGCGCTGATCTGAAGCCAGGAGCCAGGAGCTTCTTCCTGGTCTCCCAAGTGGATGCAGAGCCCCAAACACTTGGGCCATCCTCTGCTGCTTTCCAGGCACATTAGCAGGGAGCTAGATCTGAAGTGAAGCAGCCAGGACTCGAAGTGGCGCCCTTATAGTAGGGGCTTTAACCAGGTGAACTGCAGTGCTGACCCCTGAACTAGGGTTTTTAGGAGCATCAGAAAGAGGAAGACTGGTGCCAGCATTGTGGCACAACAGATTAAGCCATTACTTTCAATGCTGGCACCACCTATGAGTACCCGTTTGAGTTCCAGCTGCTCCAATTGTGATCCAACTCCCTGCTAGTGCACCTGGGAAAGCAACAGAGGATGTTCCAAGTACTTGGACCCCTACCACCCATGTGGGAGACTGGGATGGAGTTCCAGGCTTCTAGCTTTGGCCTGGACCAGCCGGCCATTGCAGCTATTTGGGGAGCGAACCAGTGGATGGAAGGTCTCTCTCTGTCTCTGTCTCTCTGTGTCTCTTCCCCCTTCTTTCTCATTCTTTTCTTATCAGTTGATCCTTGGCTTTCTGTTAGTGCTTTCCTGGCCTTTTCCTCACTTCCCCTTCCTGCATAGAATCTTGGCATAGAAGGGGACATGCTGATAGGGAACAGGACAAACAGACTGTATCAATAGTAGGCAATGGAGTATGGGAATGGGAGAGAGGTGTAAAGAGCTGTAAAGAGCTTTCTTACCAAATTGATCTTGAAGGAACTACTACCAGTGTATTGTGTCTGTCACCAGTGATGGTAGGACTATATTTCACTCACTTTAAAGTCACATTTTCAAAGCCACAATCCAAATTATAATCTCAACAGTGTTTGTGTGTGTGTATGTGTGCATGGAAATAAACAAAATGAGTCTTGAGGATTAAATGAGGTAATGTTTGTTAAATGGCATGCACAGTAAAACCAACCCTACTGAAAGTGTTGTATTTCTTACACACTTTTCCTTTGTATTAATGTCTTTCTATATTTTAAGTTTACATAATTATAATATCTATACTACATTATGATATGCCATTTTCACTTAATAAAGCCCAGCATTCACCATTAGAATTCTTGAATAATATTCCATCTTGTAAGTAGACTACTTTTTAAAAATATTTCTTTCTTTCTTTATTTTAAAAGAAGAGATAGATAGATAGGTAGATACATAGATAGAAAGAGAGATTCTTTCTACTGGTTCACTCCTCCAAATGACTGCAACAGCTGGGGCTGAGCCAGGTTGAAGCCAGGAGTCTGGAACTCCATCCTGTTATACCATGTAGGTAGCAGGGGCCCAAGTACTTGGGCCATCTTCCACTGTTTCCCAGATACATTGGCAGGGAGCTGGACTGGAAGTAGACCAAGGACTTGAACTGGTGCTCATATGGGATGCCAGCATCACAAGATTTAACCTATTGATCCAGAATGCCAGCCCCAATACACTATTTGTAAGGACACCCTGTCATTATGGAACATTTGGATTGTTTTCCATTTTCCACCCTCCTACCCACGTTCTTTGGGGACTGTTTGGAATATAGAAATGGGGGAGGGGTGTGAAGACTGTCTTACTAGGCAAAATGTGTTTTACCTCTTCTCTCCAGGCATAGAAAAGGAACTAGGGAATCTTGGCTGAAACTTCCTTTTGCCTCACTCGCCCCACTCTCTAGCCTAGCCTTGTTAGTGCTTTCCTGACCTTTGTCTAACTTCCTCCTTCTATGCAGAAGCTTGCAGCAGAAGTGCCCATGCCGGCAGGGAACAGGATGAACAGCCTCTGTATCAATACAAGGCAAAATGGAACAGAAGCTATGCATGTGGAGGTGCGAACATCAGAGTGCTTCACCACATCAGATGTTGCAGATTCACTTGTGAATTTTCTTTGTGGACAAAAATATGATTTTGGTGCCAAAGAGCAGCTGATAAGAGAAGCCTATCTGGATCTAAGTATCCATGGCCTTGGATTTGAGTATTTAGTACCCTGGACTGGTCCTGTTCTGACTCTGTCACTTATGAATTGCCAGTGATTTGTAATGCCAAGTGACATTTTTGAGTGATGAGTTCTTTGTCTCCACACATGAGCTTATTCTGTCTTCACAACAGCAACCCTTGGAGTGGATTCTGTGATTGCCATCTTATGGAGGAGGAAACGGATGCTTGCTCGGAGTCACACAGCTGAGAAGTGCCAGAGCTGTGATGGGGATTGAAGTCTGTTTGATTCAATGCCCTTTGCTCCTGACTGTGTTCTGCACTCGTATAGGCTCCTCACTTGGGAGATGTCATTTTATTGCATGCTTTACTGTCCCTACTGTTGTTTTAAGGATCAAATGACATAAAAAAGTCCCCCAATACATTGTGTAAATGTGTAGGTGATTTTGGAACTGCAAAGCCGTATCATGACTTGGTTTCATTCAGCTAGAGTGTGATCCTATGAGATTCTACCAGTCAGACAACTGGGCCTAGTCCTGGACTTTCTGGAGAAATCAGCAGTCTCTGTCCTAAGACTCATTTCTGAGGAATGAGTTCCCAGTAGTAATTGTACTCTGATATTTGCACATGCAGTGCTTGCTTGTATGAGACTCACCTACACTGATATTTTTGTTTGTGCTTGTTTACAGAGGCATCAACTGACCTGACTGTGGTACCTGGAGACCCACAGCACAGAAAACCTTATGCTTCTGCCTCAGGTTTTCATTGTAGATGGGTGCATAGGAAACTGTGCATTAAGTGGAGGAGCCACTCATTCTTTCTCACTTCTTTTTTCTAAAGGAGAAACCTGCAGTTAGCCACATCATACGTTCATGGCAGAATCAGAGGCTTTGCACGGGAAGAGGCCTTAGATATCCCGCATTGGACATCTGCCCTCCCATCTCCCCTTCCCATTTCTTATGATCCGAATAAAACTTCACTGCTTTGTTGAGAATGCATGCAGTGTCTTGTATAGGGAAAGGAGAAGGAAGACTGTGTGTGTAGCCTGTTGCATCTGACTCTGCCTGTGGAAAGTGGAGTATAAAAATGCCACCAAACACCAGACAACCTGGGTGTGATGTGCTTTTCTGCACTACCCTGTCCTGTGTGTGACACAACTGCATGTGTGTATGACTCACCTCCCTGTCCCTTACATGCACGGCCTTGTCTAATTCTGATAAAACTCTCTCAATGGATATGATCATTATCGCTATATTGCAGGCCAGGAACTCACCAGAGACCCGGCATGGTGCACTAATCTGCCCCAGGATACACAGTTACTGCATGCAACCTGAGCATATTTACTTCCTGAAGCAAAACAAAACAAAAAGGGGTGGGCAGAGGAAGAGATTGGGATTGAGAGTTATAAGATTTGGATCCTATTTCCCATTCTGTCACTGACTACCTGTATGAAGGACAAGTCACTCCAGTTCTGTTTCATCTTCCAAAAATTAAAAGATCATACCCAGTTACTACTCTTTTTTCTTCCTGACTTTGTATTTGATATCTTCTTCTGAACTCCGTTTCATGTGTAAATACTCGTAATTGGAATTAAGCCTCTTTATTCATCTGGAAATACTGGAAATATAGAAAGACAAGCTATCCAAATACTTCCAAATCAAACAAATCCATGAAGAAGATCATAGCAATAACCAAAAAAAAAAAAAAAAAAAACCCAAAAAAACCAAAAAACCAAAAAAACCTTGTTTGTATTTGGCAAAGCTGAGTATTGCTGCCACCTAGTGCATCAAGGAAGCATGACTTCTATGCAAAGTTGGGTTCTTCTGTGGAAGCCCTTTGAAAAATGCCAGAGATCAATCAGCTGATCAGACAATTGATGGGATCTCACTATTGTGTTAAATATCGCCATCTTGGATTCACTATCTTCTTTTTTTAAAAAGATTTTATTTATTTATTTGAAAGAATTACAGAGAGAGGTAGAGACAGAGAGAGAGGTCTTCCATCCACCGGTTCACTCCCCAGATGGCTGCAACAACTGGAGCTGCACTGATCCGAAGCCAGGAGCCAGGAGCTTCTTCCGGTCTCCCATGAGGGTGCAGGGGCCCAAGGACTTGGGCCATCCTCTACTGCTTTCCCAGGCCACAGCAGAGAGCTGGATCGGAAGAGGAGCAGCCGGGACTAGAACCGGCAACCATATTGGTTGCTGGCGCTTCAGGCCAGGGCCTTAACCAGCTGTGCCACAGCGCCAGTCCCTTCACTATCTTCAAATCAATATATTTCCCTTTGAGTAAAATGGGGTTTGGAGAAGAGCTACTTTGGGCACTCTTAAATACAAATGGTCCATCTTTCATTTCCTGCAAATGTCTGGTGATATTGTGTCCTTTCCCCACTGGTCCTCTCGTTCTAACAACTGCAATCCTAGAACTCCAGGCGGTCTGATCAGCAAGAAATTATCATCAGAGAAATTTCAAGGCAATTTCATAATAGAGAGGAAAAATAAGTTAACCAAGGTCACCTAGACAAGCATGACCATAGACTGGTTCCAGAACTCTCAAAGCTCTGATAAAATCCACCCAGAATGGATGAGATTAGATCTGTGCAAAACTGCCTTCAGAAGAGAATATTGCTCCCAGGTCTGGAGCAAGATTAGGAGACTTAGTCAGTGGCATGGGCATATTTAAAAGAAGCCCAGTCATTCTGGTAAGAGGAATGGGTGGTGTGACTGGAGACATGGAGACACTGAAGCGGAGGGAAGCTTCAGGCATTTGAAGACCCTCTCTGACTGGAAGAAGGGAGGGGTGGCTCATCAGGACTCTCTGAGGCTTGGTGGAATGAAAAAACCTGCAGTGAGAACATCTCAATCTTTATGAGATCACTTCCCACTAGTGAGGGGGTTGCCCAGAGCTCCTGGCACACTAGTTGCAATCTTGTCGTTCCCTGTGCTATCAGGAAAGAGTATCAGGAGGAAGTGTGAAAAGCAAAGGTTATTGTAGGGGTAACTTGAATCTGCTAGAATGTAGTTTTAAAACTCAGAAGGTTTTACTACTATCATAATGGACCCATAGCCACTTGTTGAGATGATCTACTTCTTGTAATGATTCTTTGCAGTCAACAACCTTAACAATAATGATGACAATAACAATGATGGATGTCACCAAGGGCGTACATTGTGCCAGATGCTGTGCATTCATTATCTCATGTATTTGAAAATAGCCCAATGAAGTAGTAATTGTTCTTTCATTTTATAGCTGAAGAAACTGAGGCCCAGAAAGCAGTTTAGTCAAACTCATATTGCTCTCTCTATCTCAGCTATTAATCACTGTGCTATCCCACCTCCTCCAGGAGAGCATGGCTTCCCAGCTGTGCTAATAATGGTAAATGAGCGCACAGGCATTCTAGTGCTACAACCACTCCCCAGGGAACTGATTCATCAGCTTGGTAGGCTAGTTGCCTGTAGGGGGAGAGATTACCTTGGGAAAACCTTTCCTTTAATGTGAAAAAATATTGGTTTGCTGGGTGGAGTTGGAGGGGGAGGCAGATCATAGGAGGATAGTGAATGATTATGAATAAGAATTTTTGAGTATCTGTTACTTCAGATTACCAGAGCAATTGCTTCTATGAACATGGGTCATTAAGAAATAGTTAATGGTGTAGTTAAGTAATTCAAGCTTTGTTCTGTCACACACAAAATTCTCTTCAGTAATAAACAAGCATGCTCAGAATGATTCACTGAACACAGTGGACTTTCTTCTGCTGTTTGTTGTCAAATATAGTATACTCTTCCTCCCATTGAATTATCTAGTAAGTGAGGAGTCTCCTTAACCAAGAATATATATATATATATATATATATATATATAGTCACTCTCCCACTCTCTATTTCTCTGTTGATCTATCATTTATTAAATCTACTCATGTAGTATGAACAGAATCTATATCATAATACTTTTACCCTTGTCCTCAACTCAGCCCCATTTAGCTCTTTTGCTTTTTTGATGGTTTTGACTCCTTAGGCTAGAATATAAGCTAAAAAACCCCACCCATAACATTTTCTGTTGTTTCTATTTTTTAAGGCAGAGAATAATAAATAAGGACATTTAGAAAATGTGAACAGGAAATAACGAAACACAAGTTGAAAATGGTGTTAAAAAAGAGGAAGTGAGTTGGGCACTAAAGGAAGCTTTGTGTTCAGAAAGTCATCAAAATAGAAACCACCTATTAAAAACAAACAGAGAGGCCGGCGCCGCGGCTCACTAGGCTAATCCTCCGCCTAGCGGCGCCGGCACACCGGGTTCTAGTCCCGGTCGGGGCGCCGGATTCTGTCCCGGTTGCCCCTCTTCCAGGCCAGCCCTCTGCTGTGGCCAGGGAGTGCAGTGGAGGATGGCCCAGGTGCTTGGGCCCTGTACCCCATGGGAGACCAGGAAAAGCACCTGGCTCCTGGCTCCTGCCATCGGATCAGCGTGGTGCGCCGGCCGCGGCGGCCATTGGAGGGTGAACCAACGGCAAGGGAAGACCTTTCTCTCTGTCTCTCTCTCTCACTGTCCACTCTGCCTGTCAAAAAAAAAAAAAAAAAAAAAAAAAAAAAAAAAAAAAACAAAAAACAGAGGATTCACCTCATGCCTACACTTGGTGTGTTAAGTCTAGACAACAAGCAGCATTTTCAGCTGTCTCCTGAAATAATCCTAAGGTGGAAGGCGATCAGGAGGGTCCCCGCTAGGGGGTGAGAGTATATGTCTCCATCATTACATTCTGTTGTGTTGTCTAGCTTAATGCTTGGCATGTTTTAGGTCCTCAATAGATATTCAGTGAGTCAAGATGAACTTTGTAATCAGATACTAGGCGTCAAGAATCAAGTTGTTATTTTTATTAAAAATCAGCCAAAGAAATGAGAAACTATGGAGACTTCATTTCAGAGTGTGAAGGGAAGATTGTAAAGATAGTAAATGTGTTAATCTCATTTTACATGAATCATAACGGTAATAATGCAGCACATATGGGCTGTTTACTGTGGCTTTGTAGCTCCTCTACAATCTGTCTACCTTTATGCCACGATTCATACTAAAACAAGTTTTTAATTAAAAACCCTGCCTCTCTCTCTCTCTCTCTCTCTCTCTCTCTGTGTGTGTGTGTGTGTGCATTCGGATGTGTTACGGTATTGGAAAGAAATTTTAGAATTCAACTAACAGAACTCTGTGGCCACTTACGTGGTGACGTGGGTAAGAAGTTCCAAAAGCGTCCTCTGCTTTCTTCCTAGCTCCCCAGTACCATTTTCCCTAAGGAGGCAACAGTACTTTATATTTTGTGTGTCTGTGTGGGTGCAAACTGTTGAAATCTTTACTTAGTATGTACTAAGTTGATCTTCTGTATATAAGATAATTGAAAGTGAATCGTGATGAAGAATGGGATGGGAGAGGGAGTGGGGGATGGGATGGTTGCAGGTGGGATGGAGGTTATGGGGGGAAAGCCACTATAATCCAAAAGTTGTACTTTGGAAATTTATATTTATTAAATAAAAGTTAAAAAAGTCCTGTGAGTATTGTCTCTAAATGGCTTCTGCTGAAATCACAGAAATTACTGGGAATAAGGGGAAATATTTGGGAAGAAAAGCATAGAAACCACCAAAAATCTTGGAGGGGAGCACTTACTAGTGCTAGCAATAAGCACATGAAAAGATGCTAAACAGCATCAGTTACTAGGGAAATGCAAATCAAAACCACACTGAAATTTCACTGCATAATTGTTATATGGCCCAAGCAAAAATGAAATGAAAACAAAACCGACAATATAAAATGCTGGCAATGATGAGCATTTGAACTTCTCATGTACTGCTGGTGAGATGAGATGTCTTCAAAGAAAGTGGGGTGAAAATGTGTAATGTAAGGGAATCTCAAAAAGTTCATGGAAAAATGGAATTGAAAGATAACTTTAGGAGTATATGTTTGGCACAGTATTTAAGTCAAATGATATCCACATCCCATACCTGAGTGCCTGGATTTGAGTCTTGGCTCTATTTCCAATTCCAGACTCCTGCCAATGTGCACCCTGGGAAGCAGCAAGTGATGGCTCATCCAACTAGTTCGATCTCTGTGACCCACGTGGCACACACAGATTGAGTTCTGGGCTCCTGGCTTTGGCCTGGCCCAGCCACAGCTTTTGTGGTCATTTATGGAGTGAACCAGCAGATGGGAGATTTCTCTCTCTCTGCTTTTCAAACAACTAAAGTATAACAAGAGAAAAGTTTTTCATCAAAAGATTTTT